>NC_080757.1:1818181-2121212 GCF_020826845.1 Diceros bicornis minor
AAAGGTGCAAAAGCAATTTGATGGAGAAAGGATAGTCTTTTCAACAAATGGTGTTGGAATAATTGGATGTTCATGTGCAAAATAATGAATTTTGAGTCCTATCTCATATCATATACAAAAATCAACTAGAAATGAATCATGTACCTACATGTAAAACCTAAAGCTATAAAACTTCAAAGGAAAACAGGAGAAAATCTTTGTGACCTTGGTTTAGGCAAAGATTTCTTAAATATGACACCAAGAGTGCAATTCATAAGGGAAAAAAATGTTAAATTGGACTTTATCAAAATTAAAAACTGCTCGGGGCCGACCCTGTGGCTTAGCGGTTGAGTGCGCGTACTCCGCTACTGGCGGCCCGGGTTTGGATCCCGGGCGCGCACTGACGCACCGCTTGTCGGGCCATGCTGAGGTGGCGTCCCGCATACAGCAACTAGAAGGATGTGCAGCTATGATATACAACTATCTACTGGGCTTTTGGGGAGAAAAAGGGGAAAAAAAAGGAGGATTGGCAATAGATGTTAGCTCAGGGCTGGTCTTCCTCAGCAAAAAGTGGAGGGTTGGCATGGATGTTAGCTCAGGGCTGATCTTCCTCACAAAAAAAAAAAAGAAAAGAAAAACTGCTCTTCAGAAGACATTATTAAGAGAATGACAAGAGAAGGCACAGATTGGGAGAAAATATTTGTAAAGCATTTTTGTGATAAAGCACTTATATTTAGAATATATAAAAAGAGTTCTTGAGATCTAACAGCCCATAAAAGTTAACAAAAGAGAAACAGATCCTTTACCAAAGAATATATATGAATTGCAAATAAGCACATAAAAAAATGTTCAACACCATTTATCACGAGGGAAAATCAAATTGAAACCACAATGAAGTACCACTGTACTTCTTTAGAATGGGTAACACTGAAATGACTGAGCACAACAAGTGTTGGTGAAAATGTGGGGCGACTAGAACTCTCATGCATCGTTCATGGGAATGTAGGATGGTGTCACCACTTCGGAAAACAGTTTTGTCGTTTTTTAAGGGGTTAAATATATGCCTACCATGTGACCTAGCCATTCTACTCTTAGGTGTTTACCCAGAGAAAAGAAAGCGTATGTTCATACAGAGGTTTGTACATAAATGTTCATGGCCGGTTTTGTAATAGCTTAAAACTGGAAACAACCCAAAAGTCCACAAGTAAATGGATGAACTGTGATAGACCCATAAAATGAGATACTACTCAGCAATGTAAAAGGGATGACCTGTTGATGTACAGTATAACATGGATGAAACTCCAAAACATTATGCTGAGTGAAAGAAGGCCGAAAAAAGACTACGTATTCTGATTCTACTTATGAAATTCTAGAAAAGGTAAAACTGTGGTAACAGAAGGCGGATCAGTGGTTGCCTGGTGCTGGTAGGAGAAACTACAGAGGGGCACAAGGACACGTTTGGCAGTGATAGATATGCCTTGTCTTAGTTGTGCTGGTGGTTGTACAGGTGTATACATACATCAGAGCTTATGAACTTGTACAGTTTACATATGTACAGTTTGTTGTGGCTCAGTTACACCACAGTATAACTGTATCTCAATAAAGCTGTTAGAAAATGGATGCTTAATACTTGGGGCATATTTACTGCACTTTGTCTCATATGGCTGGTTCTCACTTTTAAGGAGGTAGATAGGTAGAAGGAGCAATTACAAGTGAGGAAACAGGCTTAGAGGAGGTTGGTTAGCTTAGTCCTGCCCACCCAGCTGACCAGTGCAGACTAGGGCCATTGTCGCCTGCTGCCAGAGGGTCGGCAGATCTCCACGTGGGTGTCCTCCTGGATTCTAACACTGAGGTCATTTTATTCTCTTTTGTCACTATTCCTTTGAGAAGCTATGTTTTATTTATGTTCTGATGTTTCTCCCATAGCTGTTAACAGAAAACAGGTGGTATGCGGGTTCTGACCTGTCTGATGCTCTCCCTCAGGGCACAGTCGTTCGCCGAGCGCCTGCGACTGGGAATTGCGGTGATTCACGGAGAAGCGCAGGACGCCGAGTCCGACTTGGTGGATGGCCGGCATTCCCCGCCCATGGTCAGGAATGTCGCTGCCATCCACCCCAGCCTGGAGATCCCCAGTAAGTGTACTGGCCCCTCTCTCTCTCGATTTCCTCTTTGATTTTAAGGCTGGGTTAATTTTTTTTCAAATGTGAATTACATCTTCTCTTTCCGTGTTTTAAGTTGGCAAAACAGGTAATACCTTTCCTGGCCTGGTTGTAACAAATGCACTTCTGATGGCCGTGTGGATTGTAGAGCCTCCTAGAAGATCATAGCAAGACCTATGAAAATGTTCAAACTATTTAACCTCAGATCTGGTACCTCAGGGCACTGCATTCATTCACTCAGTAATATATCCTAGAGTATAGTTTAACATACGCAGAAAAGCTTTTTGTGCACAGGGTTATTCACTGTAGTGTTATTTTTAATGCAAAATATTGGAAAAGTCTAAATGGTTTACCAGAGGGTAGAGCTTGATCAACTATGTTGTATCAATACAACTAATTATTCAGCCCTTTGAAATAATTAAGACTATTTGGAAATGGGAAAATCTGTGGAATATATCTGAATAGGCAGAATACAAGAGTTTATACCTATCTTTGTGCAAGGACCAGGAGGGAAGAGGAAGAATAAAAATAGTTGTGATGGGGTAGTAGAATTATGCATGGATTTATTTTTGTTTTTAAGAAACTTGAATAACATCTTTAAAAATATTGCCTTTATTTGAGTCTGTTGGAGAGGAAAAACTTTTCCTCTGCCCTCTGTAGGTTTAGTGCTTAGAGGCCTGCAAATGAAACTGACAAAAGACAGATTAGCAAGAGAAAGACAGATTTTGAGAGTTTAGAATTTGGGGCTTGTATATCATCTTAATAGGGCAAGGGACAGGGGAGAAGGGAACTTACAGAAAACAAATGACCTCTTAATAGAGGAAGTGGGGAGGAGGGAAAGGGCACTTATGGGAAAACAAATGACTTTTAGGAAAGATAAATGGGACCCTTAGGAGAATAAATGGGAGATGTGTTAGTTTTGTGACAATGTCTGTTTAGATGTGGTGCCAACTTCTAGTCTGGGTGATAAGAGCCAGTCTTCCCTGGTTGTTCCTAGGAGGGGATTTATGGCAATGGAATTCTTTTGGGAGGCTCTGCTTTTAAGCAAATCAAGGATGTCAGGAACTCAGATGCCTTTTGCTCAAAATAATTTTTATGCCACTGTGGTGTATTCTGGACCCCTTAATGTTCTTGCTTTGCCTAGGAGTTTGCTCATCTGTAAATAGAGAAAACTTCAGAGAAGGAGATAGTGTACTGGGATAGCCGTGAAGGAGCTGAGATTGCAGTGAGCCATGTGGATCTTGGTTAGCTGAGGTGGGGATAGAAGGCGTCCAGGCAGGGGTTAAGTCAGGGTGCCAGGACAGCCTGGAGGGCAGGAGGACAGGCTCTGGAGGCCAGGGCTGGGGTGTGTGTCTGGCCTGGTGTGGCCAGGAAGGGCACCACCCTGACTTGTGGAAGGTCCTTGGAGGGAAGAGATAGGGATAAGGTGCAATATTCTGCTGGAGCAGACGGGGAGATTTTGAGTGCTAGTTAATATGCTTGCCTTATGAAAGGCAGTTGTCAAAGGCTCTGGAGCTGGGGGCAGTTAGGGCGGGCTGGGTGTCTTCAGAAGTCCAGGCCTCCGTCAGTGTTGGGGTAGGTTGCAGGGAAGAGGGGCAAGACATAGGGTGGCCAGATGTGGGCGGCTGGTGGAGGTAAGCAGCTGCACCATGGAGGGCTTTGCTCTTGGGCTGCACTGTCCACACAGTGGCCGCCGGCGACGTGTGGCTCCTACCCACTGGAGTGAGGTGAGTGGGAGGTGAGGCGTGCTGGGCCTGTAAGGACATGCACTTGATGTGAAAACCATAACGTGAAAGATCTCATTTATCAATTTTTTATTGATTACGTGTTAAAATGATATTTTTTATAGATTGGATTAAATAAAATAAATAATTAAAATTAATTTCACCTGTTTCTTTGTGCTGTGGTAACGTGGCTACTAGAAAATTGAAAGTTACATGCGTGACTTACATTTTGGCTCAGTGTGCACCGCTGCTGTTGGGGAGTGGTGGTGGGCTTGCCCAGCTCAGAAGCCTGTGGTCTTCCTGTTCCTCTCTTGGCTCTCTCCCTCTCCAGCTGGCGGCTTAACGAGGAGGGAGGGCTGGGGGTGGAGCCAGTTCAGGATTTGTGCGTGAAGCTTTCCACTCAGGGCTGGGGGCCTGCGATTGTGTGTGCACTTGTCCCTGCCTCGTGCTCCAAGGCTGCCGGGCGCTCAGGCCTGTGGCTGGCCCTTTGTTTCAGAGCCCGTGCCGCGCAGTAAGGGACTCGTGTCAGGACCCTCAGCGGGCTGTTGGGACGCGCCCTTTCCCTGAGCGTGGAGGAGGCGCGTTCCCATTTGGAGGTTGTGCAAGCACATGGGCTGAGTTCAGGAACATGTTAGCAACCTTTAGGTGAGCCAGCTCCTTTGTGTCTTCTGGTCGGTGGCTTTACGTGGGTGCTAGCTAGTCGTTCCTGGGCTGCAGGAACAGAGCTCCGTGTTCCCATCTGAAGATATGGGGATGGACTGTAATCTGAGTGCTCTCCCACATTCCATTATCTACTTATCTGGCCTTATGTTTCATTCACGATTTTACCTTTTTTTTTTTTTTTGTGAGGAGGATCGGCCCTGAGCTAACATCTGCCAATCCTCTTTTTGCTGAGGAAGACTGGCCCTGGGCTAACATCCATGCCCATCTTCCTCCACTTTATATGGGAGGCCGTCATAGCATGGCTTGACAAGCGGTGCGTCAGTGCGCACTCGGGATCCGAACTGGCGAACCCTGGGCCTCTGCAGCGGAGCGCGTGCACTTAACTGCTTGCGCCACCGGGCCGGCCCCACGATTTCACTTTTAATTATAATGTTTCTGTGTTTATATTTTGACTCAAGTAATGTTTACTAGAGGACTTGTGAGGGAGTATACCAGAATTTTAGTTTCACAGATCCTGAATATTAAATGTTTTTGCACATTTGATGGCTTGACAACCTATATATAATGCTTAAGTTATAGCAAATAGGTATATGAAGGGAAAAGAAAGCATTAGTCCCATCGCATCTCAGATACGTATTTTTTGTGTGTGTGTGTGAGGAAGATTAGCCCTGAGCTGACATCCGTGGCCATCTTCCTCTACTTTATATGGGATGCTGCCACAGCATGGCTTCACGAGCGGTGCATTGGTGCGCGCCCAGGATCCAAACCTGCAAACCCTGGGCCACCGCAGCGGATCGTGCGCACTTAACCGCTGCGCCACTGGGCTGTCCCCTCAGCTATGTATTTTGAGGTTTTGACTATATCAAAAAGATTTTGATATTTAGCGTTAGACTTAAAAAATTATTTTGTATCTTCTGGTTTTTTATAGATGAAAAATGTCAGCTAAAAAAGAAAATAATAAAAAATACTTTTTCAGAATATAAACCTAATATATAATTATTTAAAATATTATAATGCATAAAATTTAGAAGAAAGTAATAATCAGTGCTTAATTCCACTGTTCAGAGACATACGTACCACTTTTATATATTGGTGGGCCTCCTTCCATCTCGTCCTTTCTGATTTTCATAGACCTGTGAGCTGTACTGATTACATAATTGTGCACATTGCCGTCTTTGTCCAGCTGTGTAATATATCTTTTCCCAAGTCATTAAAAACTTTCATAAACGGCATTTTGAATGGCTCTGTAACATCCCATCTTATGGATGTGGCTTAGACCACCCAGCTGGAGTCTGACTGGGTATTTATGTTTTCTCCTGTTCTTTGCCAATATAATATTGCAGCAAACATATGTGGGTAAAAAACTCTTTCCATACTTTGGCTTATTTCATTGTAAGTTTCTAAAAGTGAGATTAGTGAGTCGAAAGGTATGACTGTTTATATGGCTCCTTGTCAAATTGATTTCCTAAAGGGCTACACCATCATACTCTTTCCCCAGCATAGGGATGGGGGTCAAGTGCCTGGGAAAAGGAGTGTTGCAAATGTAAAAAATTACTTCAGTTCTGGCATTTATCTTGCTTTGTTTGGTTTTACATTTCTGTCCCCTCCCCCCACACCAACCTAGGTTCACATACTGCATTTGATTGTTGTCTGTCTCTAGTCTCTTAATCTAAAGCAGTGGTTCTCAGCTAGGGGCGGGGGGCGGGGGGATATTGTCCCTTGGAGGACCTTTGGAAATGTCGGGAGACATGTTTTGATTGTGACAATGGAGGGGGGTGCTACTGGCATCTGGTGAGCAGAGGGCAAGGATGCTGCTAAACGTCCTGCAACACACAGGACAGCCCCCCAACACAGAATGATATGGCCACAGTGTCGGTGGTGCTGAGGTTGAGAATCCCTGATCTAGAGCAGTCCCTCTACTTTTTTTCTTTACGTGGCATTGACTTTTTCTAATAAATTGAAGTGAAAGTCACATAACATAGAATTAACCATTTTGAAGTGTACGGTTCACTGGCATTTTGTACGTTCACAGTGTTGCACAACTACCATTTCTTTCTGGTTTCACACTTTTCATCACCTCAGAAGAACACTCCTACCCACTAAATAATCACTCCTCATGCCCCCTTCCCCTATCCCCTGGCAACCACTAATTTGCTTTCTGTCCCTATGAATTTGCCTATTCTGGACATTTCATATAAGTGGAATCATACAATGTGTGATCTTTTGTGTCTGGTTTCTTTCACTTAGCATAATGTCTTTGAAGTTCATCCAAGTTGTTGCATGTACCAGTTCTTCATTCTTTTTGATGGCTGAATAATATTCCACTGTATGTATATGTCATAATTTGTTTATCCATTCATCCATTGAGGGACACTTGAGTTGTTTCTTCCTTTTGGCTATAATGCTATATGCATTCATGTACAAGTTTCTTGGGGACATATGATTTCATTTCTCCAGGGTCTATACCTAGGATTAAAATTGCTGAATTGGGCCGGTCCCGTGGCTTAGCGGTTAAGTGCATGTGCTCCACTACTGGCGGCCCGGGTTCGGATCCCCGGGCGTGCACTGACGCACCGCTTCTCCGGCCATGCTGAGGCCGCGTCCCACATACAGCAACTAGAAGGATGTGCAACTATGACATACAACTATCTACTGGGGCTTTGGGGGAAAAAAATAAATAAATAAAATTAAAAAAAAAAAATTGCTGAATTGTATGCTAATTTTACATTTAACTTTTTGAGGAACTGCCAGACTGTTTTCCACAGCACCATTTTACATTCCTACTAGTAATGTACAAAGGTTCCAGTTTCTCCACATTCTTACCAACATTTATTTTCTGATTTTTTGATTATAGTTATCCTGGTGGGTATGAAGTAGTAGTTCATTGTAGGTATTTTTTTTCCCCTTGGTGAGGAAGATTGGCCCTGAGCCAACATCTGTTGCCAGTCTTCCTCTTTTTGCTGGAGGAAGACTGTCCCTGAGCTAACATCTGTGCCCACCTTACTCTATTTTGTATGTGGGACGCCGCCACAGCATGGCTTGATGAGCAATGTGTAGGTCCGTGCCCGGGGTCCGAACCCACAAACCCTGGGCCATCGAGCGCGTGAACTTAACCACTACTCCATCAGGCCCGCCCAGTTCATTGTAGTTTTGATTTGCATTTCCTTGATGGTTAATGATGTTGAACATCTGTTCATGTGCTTGTTGGCCATTTGTATATCTTCTTTGGGGAAATGTCTGTTCAAATCCTTTGCCCATTTTTAAATTAGGTTGTTTGTCTTTTTATTTTTGAGTTGTAAAAGTTGTTTATATATTATATATTATGAACACTAGACTCTTATCAGATGTATGATCTACAGATATTTTCTCCCATTCTGTAGGCTGTCTTTTAACTTTCTTGATAGCGTCCTTTGATGCACAAACGGTTTTAATTTTGATGAAATCCAATTTATCTATTTTTTTAATTTGTTTGGTGTTGTATCTAAGAATCCTGTGCCAAATCCAAAGTCATGAAGATTTACCTCCTGTGTTTTCTACTTAGAGTTTTATAGTTTTAGCTCTTATTTTTAGATCTTTGACTCATTTTGAGTTGATGTTTGTATATGGGTATCTAGTTTTCCCAGCACCATTTGTTAAAAAGACTTTTCTTTCATGGAATAGTCTTGACATTCTTGTCAAAAATCAATTGTAAGTGTCCATTGATGGATGAGTGGATAAAATGTATAAAACAAAATAATTTTATACACAGACACAATGGAATATTATTAAGATATAAAAAAAAAAGGAAATCCTGCCTTTTGTGACAACATGGATGGACCTTGAGGGCATTATGCTAAGTGAGATAAGTCAGAGAAAGGTAGATACTGTATGATCTCACTTATATGTGGAATCTAAAAAAAAAAGCCACACTCATAGAAACAGAGAGTAGAGTGGTGGTTGCCAGGGGCTAAGGGGTGGAGGAAATGGGGAGATGTAGGTCAAAGGGACAAACTTTCAGTTAGAAGATAAATGACTTTTGGGGATCTGATGTACAGCATGGTGACTATAACTAACAATACTGTATTATGTACTTGAAAGTTGCTGAGAGAGTCGATCTTAATGTCCTAACCACAAAAAAATTGTAATCATGTGAGGTGACGGATGTATTAACTAATCTTATTGTGGTAATCATTTTGCAATATATACATGTATCAGTTCATCACATTGTACATCTTAAACTTACACTGCGTTATATGTCAGTTACGTCTCAATAAAGCTAAGGAGAAAAATCAGCTGCCCATAAATGTTTGGGTTTATTTCTAGACTCTCAATTCTAATCCATTGAGCTGTGTCTCTGTCTTTATGCCAGTTCTGCGTTGTTTTGATTAATATAGCTTTGTAATAAGTTTAGAAATAGGGAAGTGTGAGTCTTCCAACTTTGTTCTTCTTTTTCAAGATTGTTTTGGCTATTTGGGCTCCTTTCTATTTCCATATGAATTTTAGGATCAATTCATTTCTGCAAAAAAAAGCAGTTTGTATTCTGATAGCGATTGCATTGAATCTGGAGATCGCTTTGGGTGGAATTGCCGTCTTAACAGTATTAAGTCTTGCAGTCCATGAACATGGGATGTCTTTCCATTTGTTTATGTTTTCTTTAGTTTCTTTAGCAGTGTTTTGTAGTTTTTGGTGTGCAAGTCTTTCACCTCCTTGGTTAAATTTATTCCTAGGTATTTGATTCTTTTTGATGCTTGCATAAATGGAGTTGTTTTCTTTATTTCTTCTTCCGATTGTTCATTGCTGGTGTGTAGAAACACAAGTGATTTTTGTGTGTCGATCTTGCCTCTTGCAACTTTGGTGAATTCATGCATTAACTTTAGTGGTTTTTTTGTGGATTCTTTAGTATTTTCTATATGTAGGATCATGTCATTTGCTAATAGAGATAGTTTTACTTCTTCCTATCCATTCTGGATGCCTTTTCTTTCTTTTTCTTCCTAATTGTCCTGGCTAGCACATCCAGTGCAGTGTTGAATAGCAGTGGTGAAAGCGGACATCCTTGTCGTGTTCCTGATCTTAGGGGGAGTTTTCAGTCTTTCATTAAGTATGTCGTGAGCTGTGGGTTTTTCCTAATTGCCCTTTATCAGGTTGAGGAAGTTCCCTTCTGTTCCTGGTTTCTTGAGTCTTTTTGTCATGAGATGTTTATCAGAGCCTTTTTAAAGGCTTTGGTTTACTTTTTAATATATAAACTTGTGTGTATGTGTGTTTTATTTGACCAGTGCTGATTCCTAAAGAAAAGCCCCCAATCACAGTTGTTGGCGATGTGGGAGGAAGGATCGCCATCATTGTGGTATGTAGACCTCTTTTATTATTATTAGTTGTCATATATACCACTGTTATTCTGTCGACTTATTTGTTAATTATGTGGGGATAGTGGTATGGCCAGGTAAGTCTCATTTAAATTGGTGCCTTGTGCTAAATCTTTACTTTAGTCCAAAAATTGAAAATTATCATTAGTTTATTAACAAATTGTAACTAATTAGTTAAATATTGTATAACTGTTTGTCATAACATGGGAAATTGTTTTATGATCAAAGTAGGGTACAGAATTGATTATAACTGTTTAAACACACATCCTCTCACACTTCACAAAACCGGTGCACAAAAGGAGTCCCTTTAGTGCCACGTATTTTAAAGAGGAGTCAGATGAACATGTGGGGACTCACCGCTCAGCTTGGCACAGAATGTTGTAGAGCAGCCTCGAGACCACCTCGGGGCTTTTCCCTGGTCTCCCTTCTCTCCCCCCGAGGCTGTCACTAGCCTGAAGGTCGTCATTCATGCCCTTGCCTGTCATTACAGTCCGCCATGAGTGCATGTGTCCCTAACACTATATTGTTTTGTTTTACTCATTTTTGATGTTTATGTAATAAAGTCTTTGTGTACTTGGTGACTTTTTGTTCCACACTGTTTTGAGGTTTCTCCAGGTAGTAACATGTAGTTGTATGTTTTCACTGCTGTATGGTGTTCCATGGTATAACTGTTACACAACTTTTGTGTATCTGTTCTCCAGGCATTGAACATACAGGTTTTTTTAATTTCCAAATAATGCTGCTTGGAACATTCTTGCACCTATTTTCTGGTGCATTCATGGAGGACTTGCTAGGTGCCTGGGAGTGGAGTTGTGGGTCTGAAGGTATGCCCGTTCCCAACATTACTAGGTGGTGCCAAATTGCTCCCAAAGCGGTTGCACTGGTTTTCAAGCTTCCCTGCTGGGGACCCCACACTCTCCTCAGGGCTTGTAATTTTGTTTGCCCCTTTTTCAAGTTAGGAAATCTCTGATGCCATCCTACAAGGTAATAGCTGTCCACTAATTTGTTCCTTAACTAGCAAAATCTGTAGTGACAAGATGCTATAATTCATTTGCACTTTTTCCCCTTTCTACTGCATCTGCATTTAAAGGAAAGAAAACCTTTTTATGTTGAAGTCATTATAGATTCATAGGAAGTAGCCAAGAAAAAAAAAAGTACAAGGAGGTCTTGTGTACTCTTTACCTACCTTCCTCCTCCTTGCTTAACCGTGGTGCCATAACATAATCCAGAAATTCATTGCCATGATCCACGAGCTGCTTCAGACAGCACCAGTGTTGTGTCTGGTGTAGGTATATGCAGTCTTACCACGTGTGTGGCTTTGTGTAACCACCACTGCAGTCAAGAGACGGAACTAGTCCATTGCCACAAAGCTCCCTCGTGCTACCCTTTGTAGCCACCCCATCTTCTCCCTACCTGGTCCCTGACTCGTGGCAGTCACTGATCTGTCCCCTGTCTCTATAATTACTTTCAGGAAAGTAATACAAGTGGAATATGTAGTATGTCACCTTTGAGATTGGTTTTTTCACTTAGCACGATTCCCTGGAGAGCCCTGCAGATTGTCATGTATATTATAGTTCATCCTTTTATTGCTGAGCAGTGGTCCATGTATGTAGGTGCCACAGTTTAACCACTCACCTGTTGAAAGACATTTGGATTGTTTCCAATTTTCTGCTATTAGAAATAACATTGCTATTATGCACATTTGTGTGTGGGTTTTTGTGTGAACAGAGTTTTAATTTTTATGGGATAAATGACCAAAAGTGCAATTGTTGGGTTGCGTGGTAATTGCTAGTTTAGTTTTATAAGAACCTGTCAAACTATTTTTCAGAGTGGCTGTGCCATTTTACCAGTAGCACTTTTAAAGTAATATATATGTATTTTTTTCTTTGATCATAGTAATATCAGTATACATTTGAAAAGAGTAATGTATGTGTATAAAATGAATACATAAATATTTATTTAACTCTAGACAATGCTTGATACCCCAGTGGGTTTAAAATGACCTTGGTGGGCTGCGTGTGATGGCAAGACTCACGTTCCTGCCTCTGAGTCTCTGCCTCTGAGTCTCCTTTACTCTCACACAGACACTGCACTGCTGGTCGCCAGATGGGTGGAGTTTTCCTCACACCAAGCAATTCTCTGTGACACTAGCTGATGTCCTACAATTTAACTCAATTCTGACACGACCTACCCAGAGATGGTGTTGGATCCCACAGGCTAAGGGCTCCGTCTCACAAGACCACCCCCACTTCAGATGCCAGTCACAAGTAGTAGGCCTCTAGGTCCCCCACAACTTCTCTACAATTTAGCTGCAAGTCAGGGGTTCCCGCGCCCCCCTCCTCGGGTTTGATTAATTTGCTAGAGCGGCTCACAGAACTCAGGGAAACACGTTTATCAGCTTATTAAAGGAGATGATAAAGGATACGGATGAACAGCCAGATGAAGAGACACACAGGGTGAGGTCTGGGAGGGTCCCGAGTGCAGGAGTTTCTGTCCCCGTGGAGCTGGGGTGCACCACCCTCCTGGTGTGGATGTGCTCACCCACCTGGAAGCTCTCCGAACCCCCTGTTATTGGGGTTTATGGAGGCTTCCTTATGTGGGCATGATCAATCATTAATTCCGTTTCCAACTCCTCTCCCCTCTCTGGAGGATGGGGCCGTGGGGCTAACAATTCTAAGCTTCTCATCATGGCTTGGTCTTTCTGGTGACCAGCCCCCATCCACAAACCATCCAGGAGTCCCCCCAGAGTCACCTCAGAACCAAAGATGCTCCTAGTATTCTTATCACTTAGGAAATTCCAAGGGTTTAGGAGCTCAGTGCCAGGGGCTAGGGGCAGACACTAATATATATATTTTTCTCTTATCTCACATTGGGAATCTGTGATCCATAGATTAGAAACCACTGGACTGGGCATTTTGTTAAAAATAATATTATTGTTTTTCCCATTATGAATACATATGTAAAAAGCATATTTCCCATATGTCCAGTAGAAAAAATTTTGAAAATAAGGAAGAGTAACAAGAAAAGAGGAAAGAACTGCCCAGAATCAAAAGCATCTTCTAACAGTTTTACTATGAATTAAAAAAAAAAACATTCAGCGAACATCTCTGGAGCCCCTGCGTGGTGAGGGCACGGCTCTGAACAGTAGGGTATAGATATGGAGACCCCAGGGGCCCTGAGTGTGGTGGATAGACAGCCTGTACATGGCAGGTGCCGTGCAGGAGGAGGCCTGCTGGGAGAGGCCTGGAGGGAGTGCGGCGGGAGCACGGTGACAGGCCCCATGACCAGGCCGTCGGGACACATTAAAATGGGACAGCAAGTTTGTCATAGTAGAATTAGACCCTCTCTCTTTCCTAGTTGTCTAAACCCACCTTTGCAAAAGTGTTCATGTACCTTTTGCTCAATCTGTAACTTGACAGGATGACATTATCGATGATGTTGACAGCTTTCTTGCTGCGGCAGAGACCTTGAAGGAAAGAGGTGCATATAAGATCTTCGTGATGGCGACTCATGGCTTATTATCTTCAGATGCTCCCCGACTGATTGAAGAATCTGCCATTGACGAGGTAACAGAGCCAGGCGAGTGCGGGTGCGCCTGCTCTGCCTCTTCGGCGCCTCCTGATCTGTGGTTACAGAGAATAGGTAGAAGAATGAGCTGTTTTCTAGTGAAAAGTGGACTGAAAACATGGGTTATGTTTGCGTTTCGTTGACTGTAAGCCTCTGTCTTTTGCCCCTGGTGCTGGTCACTAGTTTTAGTAACTCTCATCAATGGAGTACACCGTCTCTGTCGGCCCCGCCCGGGGCTCCAGCACGGCCCGCAGGGTCCGTGTCAGTGCCCCTTTTAGAGACGAGAAGTTGTGCACCAGAAAAGTTGAGTGACTTCTTAAGATCAGACAGCTACTAGGCTGAGCATTTGGGTTCAGACCTTAGTTTGCCTGATGCCAAAGCCCAGCTCTCTCCCTGGTACAGACACTCGTGGAACGAAATTGGGAGAGGAAGGCAAACAGGACAGTTTTCCTAAGCTGCCTACAGTTCCCAGTGTGGCTGAGCGAGGCTGTCCAGGGTTACTCACCGTGCTTTGTCCAGCCCCCTCATTCCACAGGCCAGCTAGGCAGCTGGGGGTTTGATTGTATAAACCACATTTTTATTATCTCTTAAGAAGTGGAAGTGCTGTCCCCTGTATATTCCTGGGTGTTGAATCTTAGATTAGTCCAACTGCTTTTACTTTTCTGAGTCCCGCGTTTTTACTCTTCAGTGGTAGACATCCTTGAGCCTGGCCCCGTGTTGATCAGCTTTGATGGGTTCAAGATGTCTTGGCCCAGGCAGAAAGCCAGACCTGTGTGCTGAGGTCAGTCCAGCCTCCTCACTGAGCTGGTCATAAACGTACTAAGAACCAGGAATAACGTTAAAAGCATTCAAGGAGGCAGAAGTGACGACGTAGAGCTCACGTATTAAGTAAAGCAAGAAGACTTCAGGCCCAAGGCGGCTCTCACCAGTCTGTCCACGTGGCACTAGGCGGGCTTCTCGAGGGTGCTGTGTGTGGGCAGGTTAGAAAGAGCACACCAGGGGCCGGCCCCGTGGCGTAGCGGTTAAGTGCGCACGCTCCGCTGCTGGCGGCCCGGGTTCGGATCCTGGGCGTGCACCGACGCACCGCTTGTCAGGCCATGCTGTGGCGGCATCCCATATAAAGTGGAGGAAGATGGGCACAGATGTTAGCTCAGGACCAGTCTTCCTCAGCAAAAAGAGGAGGATTGGCATGGATATTAGCTCAGGGCTGATCTTCCTCACAAAAAAAAAAAAAAGAAAGAGCACACCAGAGGCAGGTGGCAGAGACTGCTGGAGCCAGGCCTCTTAGAGCAGAGTGGGCTTTGGAGAGCAGCAGAGGCAGGCGTGAGTCCAGCCGCAGGAGCTCCTGAGTAGAGGCTGCCCTGTGGATGCCTTGCGTCAGCTCTGTCACTGATACTCATCACGGGGAGTTGGGTGAGTAACTAAGGGCTGAATCGGGTTCCTGGGTTCACTCTGCTTAGTAAGCTAAGGATTTTCATATAAACTTAAAGTGTAGTCACACAACAGATTATAAAGTTATAAACGATGTCAAAGTCATGGCAGAATCGACAGTTAGGAGGTGGAAGGTGGGAGAAGTGGAGAGAGGCTGATTTCTTGTCTTTCAGAGTAGGAGCCAGTAGATAGTGCTTGGGGTTGATAAATCAAGATTTGAAGTGTTTTTCTTTTTTCTTTTTTTTTTTTTTTTAATTAAAGCTAGTTAAATGAAATGTGGAGAATAGACATCTGTAGAGACAGTAGACTCGTGGTTGCCAGGGGTTTGGGGAAGGGTGACATGAGGAGTGACAGCCTAAGTGGTGTAGGGTTTCTTTTTGGGGAGATATTCAACACAACTCTGAATATTCTAAAAACCATTGAATTGTACACATTCAATAGTTGAATTGTATGGTATATGAATTATATCTCAGTAATGCTGTTATTTTTAAAAAGTGGTTAGAATAAATTTTCCAAATTTATTCCCCAGTGAGAGTGGTTATTTAGTGAGAAAAGCTGACCCCCGAGGTCCCCATGTGGTGCATTCAGGAGGCGCTGGGCATGGAGTGCAGGGTGACCCCGGGTGGGGCCGCCCAGGGTCACCCTTCACATTGATTCTGTGTGAATGGCGCAAAATTCTGTCTGATACCAGTGGGAAGGTATTTTTTGGGAACTGTTCTTTTACAGGTCATGAGACTCATATAACCCTTCATGTTTCCGTTTTGCTGTAACGTTACCAGGAAGATCAGATACCAGATGATGGGCACAGTCGTTACGTTAGGTAGGTTTCCGTGGCCCTGGCACTGGTTCTGAATGATTCCTGATCGTCCATCTCTGTTTCAGCATCTCAGTGTGCGTGTGCCTCTTTCTTATAAGCTGTCTTGGGGCTTATTTTAGAAGTAGGGAGTATATGTTATAAATAATAATAAAAAAATTATTCCCAATCCGTGTTTTTTTAAGAAGCCTGAGTATTTTTATTTTCCCCATTTGTAACTGTTGAAAAGTGCTTGTTTTCTCCTTTTTTGATTTTCATCAAATCTCAACATCCTAAAATAACAGCTTTGAGATATAATTCACATACCATACAATTCACCCATTTAAAATATATACTTCAGTGGTTTTTAGTATATTCAAAGAGTTGTGCAACCATCACCACAATCACTTTTAGAACACTTTTATCCCCCAAAAAGAAACCTTCTGCCTTTTAGCAGTTACTCCCCATTTCTTCTCAATCCACTCAGCCCCTGGCAACCACTAATCTGCCTTCTGTCTCTATAAATCTACCTAATGTGGGCATTTCGTATCAATAGAATCAGACAATATTGATCTTTTATGTCTGGCCTCTTTCCCTTAGCATATGGTGTTCCTGGTTCATCCGTGTTGTGGCATGCATCAGTACTTCATTCCGTTTTATTGCTGAATATTTCATTGTATGGCTAGACACCACACTTTATATCTCCATTTGTAAGATGATGGAAATCTGGATTGCTTCTACGTTTTGACTATTGTGATAATGCTGTTATGAACATTTGTGTACAAGCTTTGGTATGGACATACGTTTTCATTTCTCAGGTATATACCTAGGAGTAGAATTGCTGGGTCATATGGTAACCCTATGTTTAAACTTGAGGAACTGCCAGACTGTTTTCCAGAGCAGCGGTGCCATTTTACATTCCCACCAGCAGTGCACGAGGGTTCCAGTTTCTGCACATCCTCGCCAACACTTGTTATTACCTGTCTTTTTGCCTGTAGCTGTCCTAATGGGTGTAGGGTTATCAAATCATAGCCTACGAAACCCAGCTAGCATTCACATGGACTGAAAGCGTTGTTGCAGGTACCGTAGACCCGCTGTCCTCCTCAGAGATTTGAGAATATGTCAGATTGTCACATCAAGCCAGGGAGCTACTTGGTTTTATGATGCTTTTGGTGGTTTTGTCTTGTTTCGTAGGTGGTGGTTACCAATACAATTCCACACGAAATCCAGAAGCTCCAGTGCCCCAAAATTAAGACTGTGGATATCAGCATGATCCTTTCAGAGGCCATCCGTCGGATTCACAACGGGGAGTCCATGTCCTACCTTTTCAGAAACATCGGCTTGGACGACTGAGCAGCTCACCCAAGCTCCGAGGGCCCAGCCGGAAACGTCAGAGCGAGTGCCGGGAGGCTTCTCCCTGAGCGCCTGCGCTTCCAGGGGCCGTGTGCGCCTCGTTCCTTTTCCTTCTCAGTTCCTGTGGAGATAGACCAACTTTCTGTGTCGATTTGGGTGTTTGTGAGTTTGTTGGGCAATTTTTATAAAAGAAAAACTAGATTCTCCTCTTAAAATAAGCTAAGACCCGGTTGTTTTTAGTTTATTTAGCGTGTAACTTAGAATAAGATTTTTAGGCTCACAAACAGCCTTTGTCCAAAGTCGCTGGAGCCCAAGTGCTTGAAAGTGAAGCAATAAACAATCTGTATGATGGGCGCAGTTGAAACGCCAGAAAGATTCTGCTGTGGAATCCAGTGCGTGACATTGCTAGAAATGCTTCTATAGACAAGCGTGCGGAGTATGTGACCTTATTTATTTTCTGTAACAGAAGGAGGAATAAAAACGTCCTGTGTTTGTGTGCTTTTTTAAAACCTTGTGTCGGGCATTTGTTTTATAACTAAAGTAAAATGAAAGCTGAATATGCGTGCTCTGGATGTGGGAACGGTTATCAGCTTGTTAAGTTTTCTCTTGTGCAGCTTTTCGGGAGGGTCCAGTCACCTCTTCGGGATGTGAGTCCCCTGTTCTGTCTGTCCAGGACCCCGCACGTTCCTGACGTGTGGTTGTTTGCGGTAGGGGCGTCTGAATCCCAGGCTGTGAGCTGTGGGGGGCAGGCCAGCGAGTTGGCGGGAGCTGCTGCCTGAACCTTGGCGCAACTTTGTTCTGCTCCCTGTTCCTCAGCACAGCCACTCTTGAAACAAGATGCACTACTGCCTGCTCTGGGGAATAAGATGCTGGAGGGGGGCACAAAGGGCAAGTGATGTGACCCTAGTCCATGTCAGGCGTCTAAAGTATAGTCCGTCTTAGAGTTCAGAGTTCAGAACTCCAAACTTGTACCTTAGAGTTCATCAGACTGGAACACTGGGGTCCTGTGAGTTATTCCAATGTGTCTTTCCTCTTAGGTCACCTGGTGGCAGTCCCATCCAATTCATGGAGGAAAAAATTAAGACTTTCTCAGACAGAAAAAAATTACTTTTTCTTCCAAAAACCTAAACCCTTTACTTTCTGCCTGTCTGTTAGAATCGGGAATAAAATAGCAGCTGATTTAGCACAGATTAAGATTCGTCACTTGCTGTTTGTCATGTCAGGGTTTCCTGGCACTCCCCCGAGAGCAGCTTGGAAGCCTGCCCGGAGCAGGCTGGGGGCCCGCATGTGCAGAAGCACTGAGAGCTCCACTTCCAGTGGCCGCCCTGGGTACTAGCTGGCCTCCTGCACGTCCCCTCTGCACTCACCGCGCCCAGCAGTGCCCAGTCCCCCTCCAGGGCCCACCACAGTTTACTTCTGAGGAAACCGAGTTTCAGAGAAAAGCACGCCCCCAACCAGGTGTTCTAATCCAGTTAACGACAGAGCCGTCTACTTTGAAAACATGCCCTTGCTTTTTGAAAACCTGTTCCTAGAAGTGGGAATGTAAGATCTTCACAAGCGGGTTTAGGAAATATCACGCTGACAGCTGCTTTGGCCAGAGCAGCTCTGGTCAGCAGCAGATTGTCATCCTCCACCAGTTGCCACATTTGGAAAAAGAGCCTTGGGGACAGGTGTCACCTGAGAGGAGCCAGCCTTTGCCCATCAGGACCCTCACATTAATTCTCCGAAATGGGCTGAAGAAGCATCACAGCGAGTCTCATATCTCCAGACTTTGCTGTGTTTGAATTTTTGCCATCTTTGGCCCTTTTGATACTGTCTCATCACTGAGCTCATTCAGTACGAAGTTTCCTCTTAGTGACTGTGTCCAGTGAGGTTTGATCTGCATGGTTTTCCTTAATGTGTTATCCTTCATGAAGAAAAACCAAATTTACAGAAGAGAGGTAAATGAAAAAAATGTGTAATGGGAGTGTTTTCCTCTGGGTAATGAACTTGTGGTAAAGCTAGGACTCTTCAAATCCACAAGACTGGGAGGAAATCTCTGTGCTAGATCTGGAGGGATGTGAGGATGAACACCTGAAAGAACCCACTACCTGCTGGGGGTTGAGACCCAGGCACCTGGTGGCCGTAGATCTTAGCAGAGAGTTGAGGGGCACGGAGAAGGAGTAGCTGTTCCGTGTGAGGATCAGGAAAGATAGTAGGCGGAGAGTAAGGAGAAGAAACAGCACAAGCAAAGGCTCTGAGGTGTGACGATGCAGATGTGTGGAGTGTCACATCAGAGCCCGATGTGGCTGAAGCTGGAGAAGGGGGTGCAGGATAGAGACCCTTGAGGGGCAAATATAGGAGATTGGGCTCTGCTGTGTGGTGGGAGCACGTGGGAGCACTGTGAGGTTCTGAGGGCCAAAGAACACAGAAAAGGAGGTCTCCCTTCCACCCAGGCCCTTCACCACCCACTTCCTCTTCCAGAGAAAACCATGGTTACCAGGTTTTTGTGTGTGGCAGGCTTTTCCTCAGCCAGAGAAGTCCTGTTGACCCTCCAAACTACTGTCTCCACTTAGCCAGAAATGGGGAGATGAACCTAGAAATTCTTTAACAGCAAAAAAGCTAATAGTTTCCAATTTTGGTTATTGTGATGTCATCACTCTGGACAGACAAATGTGGGTTGGAAATGCTTTCAAGGGGGCATCAAGAACATGGGACGATGTTACTGAGGGGCGTGAATGAATGAATGCATGCATAACAAACCACCACTTCAGCCACTACTGTGTGCCAGGATTAATTTGGTCCTCATAATTTGTGTGTTACCTCCAAGGCTCCACCTTGAAGTGATGACTAATCAAGCTAGGATTCAGAATGAAGCTTCCTGCTTCCGAGCCCATGCTCTTTCCAATTGTTTCAAATGTATTCTGACTAACGGCTCCCTCCTTTGACATGGGTTATATGGCAGAGCTGGAAGGACATCTAGGCATTCCTTGAAGGCCTTGGCTTGGCTCACTTGTGAGCCTTGATCTGAATCTGAACACTGTTGAGTGGCCAACCTGCCTGCCAAGTCTTTGGGTGGTAATATTTGTGCCTAAAAGTTTCAGGTTGGCTACCTACTACGAAAACAACATTAGTTGTTCTAGAAAGAGAAGAGAGAAAGAGACAGAATATTTGAGTAAATAATGGCTGAAAACTTCACAAATTTGATGAAAGACATGAATGTAAACATCCAAGAAGCTCAGTAAACTGCAAGTAAGATGAACTCAAGGAGACCCACACCAAGACACATGATAATCAAACTGTCAAAAGCCAGACAGAGAGAATCTTGAAAGCAGCAAGAGAAAAGTAACTTGCCACATACAAGGGATCCTCGATAAGATTATCAGTAGATTTTTCATCAGAAACTTTGGAGGCCAGAAGGCAGTGGACTGAAACATTCAAAGTGGTAAAAGAAAAAAATGGTCAACCAAGAATCCTATATCCGGCAACACTGTTCTTCAAAGGTGAGGGAGAAATTAAGACATTCCCATATAAACAAAAGCTGAGGCAGTTCATTACCACTAGACCTGTCCTGCAAGAAATGCTCAAGGGAGTTTTGCAGGATGAAATAAAGGGATACTAGATGGTAACTCAAGGGTGTACGGAGAAATAAAGATCTCAATAAAAGTAAATACATGGGTAATTATAAAAGCTACTATCACTGTAACAATGGTTTCTAACTCCACTTTTTGTTTTCTACATGATGTAAGAGACATTTTTTAAGAAAAAACAGTTATTAGTCTAAAAGCTAGTATTATTATAACATTGGTCTATAACTCTACTGTTTCTTCTCTGCATAATTTAAGAGCCTAATGCATTTAAAAGAATTAGTAGTTTATGATTTTGGGAGCACAGTGTATAAATATTTAATTTTGTGATAACAACTCAAAGGGGTGGAGACGGCTCTGTTAAAGAAGCAGAATTTTTGTATGTTATTGAAGTTAAGCTGGTGTAAATTCAAATTAGAGTGTTATAACCTTAGGATGTTGAATATAATCCCGATGGTAAATACAAAGAAAATAGCTGTAGAATATATGCCAAAGGAAGTAGGAAGTGAGTTTAAAGATTTCACTACAAAAAATCAACTGAGCACAAAAGAAGACAGTAATGCAGGAAATGAGGAACAAAAAAGCTATATGGCAGATAGAAAAACTGATAGCACAATGACAGAAGTCCTTCCTTATCAATAATTGCTTTAAATGTAAATGGATTAAACTTTCCAATTACAAGACAAAGATTGGCAGAATGGATTAAAACACAAACAATTCAACTATATACTGTCTACAAAAGACTCATTTTAGATCCAAAGACACAAACAGATTGAAAGTGAAGGGATGGAACAAGATATTCCATGCAAATAGCAACCAAAAGAGAGCAGGGGTGGCTAAAATAATATCAGAAAAAATAGACTTTAAAACAGAAATTGCCATAAGAGACAACAAAGGACATTATATGTTAATAAGTTCAACACAACAAGAAGACGTAACAGTTATGAATATTTACATGTCTAATAACAGACCATTAAAATATATGAAGCAAAACCAGACAGAATTAAAGGGAGAAATAGATAGTTCTACAATAACAATGGGATATTTCAACACCCCACGTGTGGCAATTAACCAATACACTCTTAGCCAATTAATCAAAGAAAAAAATCACAAGGGAAATAGGAAGATACTTAGAGATGAATAAAAATGAAAATGCAACATACCAAAACTTATGGGACACAGTGAATGCAGTGCTAAGGGGGAAATTTATACCTATAAACTCTTACATGTAAAAAAAAAAAATCTCAAATCAACAACCTAACTTTACAACTTAAGGAACTAGAAAAAAAACAAACTAAACCCAAAGCCAGCAGAAGGAAGGAAATAATGATTAGAGCAGAGATATAAAAAATAGAAAAGCAATAGAGAAACTCAATGAAACCAAAAGTTGGTTCTTTGAAAAGATCAACAAAATTGACAAACCTTTAGCTAAGGACTAAGAAAAAAAGAGAGAAGGCTCAAATTACTGAAATCATAAAAGAAAGTGGGGACGTTAATACTGATTCTAAATAAATAAAAAGAATTATCAGAGAGTACTGCAAATAATTGTATGCCAACAAATTGGGTAACCTAGACGAAAGGGACAAATTCCTAGAAACACAAAACCTACCAAGACTAAATCACGAAGAAATAGAAAATCTGAGTAGACCTATAACTAGCAAGGAGATTGAATCAGTAATCAAACATCTCCCAACAAAGAAAAGCCCAGGACCTGATTCCCTTCACTGGTGAATTCCATCACACATTTAAAGAAGAAAAACTAACACAATCCTTGTCATACTTTTCAAAAAAACGGAAGAGGAAGGAACACTCTCAAACTCATTCTGTGAGGCCAGCATTACCCTGATACCAAAGACAGACAAAGACACTAAAAGAAAATAAAATTACAGATCAATATCCCTTCTGAATATTGATGCGGACATCATCAACAAAATACTAGAAAAACAAATTCAGCAGCATATTAAAAGGATTGTATGCTATAACCAAGTGAGATTTATGCCTGGAATGCAAGATGGTTCAACATGATCAGTTCAAAACTGATTAATGTAATACCCCATATTAATAGAATGAAAGGAAGAAACACATTGTCATCTCAAATGATGCAGAAAAAGTGTTAGACAAATCTAAAACCCTTTCATAATGAAAACACTCTGAAAACTAGGAATAGAAGGAAACTACCTGAACATAATAAAACCATATATGAAAAACCCACAGTGAACATCATACTCAATGGTGCAAGACTGAAAGGCAGGAATGTCCACTTTCACCACTTCCATTCAACATACTAGTGGAAGAACTAGCCAGAGCCATTAGGCCAAAAAAGAGAGGGAGAGAAAGAAAAAGGAAGAAGGAAAGAAAGGGCATCCAAATGGAAAAGGAAAGAAGTAAAAGTATCTGTTTTTGCAGGTGATATGATACTGTATGTAGAAAACCCTAAAGACAAAAAAAAAAACAAAACAACTTTTAGAACTATTAAATGAATTTAGGAAAATAGTAGGATGCAAAGTCAACAGACAAAAATCAGTTGCATCTCTATGTGCTAACAATGAACAATCTGAAAAAGAAATTAAGAAAACAGTTACATTTACAATAGCATCAAAAAGAATAAAATACTTAGGAATTAACTTTAACCCAGGAGGTGAAAGACTTGTGCGATGAAAACTACAAAACATTGCTGAAAGAAATTAGAGAAGACATAAATAAATGGGAACACATCCCTTGTTCATGGATTGGAAGAATTAATGTTGTTAAAATGTCAGTACTATCCAAAGCAATCTACAGATTGAACGAAATCTCTAAAAATCCCAATGACATTTTTTGCGGAAATAGGAAAACCCATCCTAAAATTCATATGGAATCTCAAGGGACCTGGAACAGCCAAAACAATCTTGAAAAAGAAGAAAGCTGGAAGACGCACACTTCCTGATTTCAAAACTTACCACAAAGCTTCAGTATCAGTGTGGTACTGGCATAAAGATAGGCATATAGATCAATGGAATAGAATAGAAAGCCCAGAAATAGACCCTTGTGTATATGGTCAAATGATTTTAGGCAAGGGTGCCAAGACTATTCAGTGGGGAAAAGACAGTCTTTTAAACAAATGGTGCTGGGAAAATTGGATATCCACTTGTAAAAGAATAAAGGTGGATCCTTCCCTAATACCATGTACAAAATCAACTCAAAATGGATCAAAAACCTGAATGAAAGACTAAAACTTTTATTTATTTATTTATTTTTATAATTTTATTTATTTGTTTATTTTTTCCCCCAAAGCCCCAGTAGATTAGTTGTATGTCATAGCTACACATCCTTCTAGTTGCTGTATGTGGGACGCGGCCTCAGCATGGCCAGAGAAGTGGTGCATCGGTGCGTGCCTGGGATCCGAACCCGGGCCGCCAGCAGTGGAGCGCACGCACTTAACCGCTAAGCCACGGGGCCGGCCCAAGACTAAAACTTTTAGAAGAAATTTTAGTAATTAGTAAAATTTTAGAAGGAAACAGGGCAAAAGCTTCACAATGGCAGTGATTTCTTAGATATGACACCAAAGGCACAGGTAACAAAAGAAAAAATAGATAAATTGGACTTCATGAAAATTAAAAATTTTGTGCATCAAAAGACAATATCAACAGAGTAAAAGGCAACCCACAGAATGAGAGAAAATATTTGCAAATCATATATATATATTATGGATACATTATATATCTACTATACTATATATATTCAAATATATATAAGGGGATAATATCCAGAATATATAGAGAACTCCTAAAACTCCACAACAAAGAAATCAAACAACCTAATTCAGAAATGGGCAAAGGTCTTGAATAGGTATTTTTCCAAAGAAGATATACGAATGGCCAATAAGCACATGAAAAGATGCTCAACACCACTAATCATTAGGGAAATGCAAATCAAAGCTACAATGAGATACCACTTCACACCCATTAGAATGGTTACTATAAAAAAAAATAAACAGAAAATAACAAGTGTTGGTGAGGATGTGGAGAAATTGGAACACTTGTGCACCATTGATTGTAAAATGGTACAGCTGCTGTTGAAAATAGTATGGTAGTTCCTCAAAAAATTAAAAATAGAATTACCATATGACCCAGCAATTCCACTTCTGGGTATATACCCAAAAGAATTGAAAGCAGGGTATCAAACAGATAATTGTACAAATATGTTCATAGCAGCGTTATTTGTGATAGCTAAAATGTGGAAGCAACCCAGGTGTCCATCAATGGATAAGCAAAATGTGGCATTTACACACGGTGGAGTTTTATTCAGCCTTATAAACGAAGGAAATTCTGTCATATGCTACAACATAGATGAACGTTGAGGACATTATGCTAAGTGAAATAAGCCAGTCTCCAAAAGAGAAATACTGTATGATTCTATGTACATGAGGTACTTAGAGTAGTCGAAATCATAGACAGAAAGTAGAATGGTGGTTGCCAAGGGTTGGTGAGAGGAGAGAATGGGGGAGTTCTTGTTTAATACTTATAGAGTTTCAGTTTTACAAGATGAGAAGAGATATGGAGTTGGATAGTGGTGATGGATGCACAACAGTATTATTATAATTATTAACATTACTATTACCACTGTACTGTACACTTAAAAATAAGATAGTAAAAAAATTGTGTATTTTACCACAATAAAAAAATGTGGAAAAAAAGAAGGAAGAAATATGAACACAGCTTGAGAGACCTGTAGAATACCATCAAGTTTACCAACATATACATAAATAGGATCCCAGAAAATGAAGAGAGAGAAGGGGCAGAAAAAATACAGGCACACCTAGGAGATATCATGGGTTCAGTTCCCGACCACCGCAATACAGCGAGTGTCCCAATAAAGTGAGTCACACACATTTCTTGGTTTCCCAGTGCATATAAGTTATGTTTACACTATACTGTAGTCTGATAAGTGTGCAATAGCGTTATGTCTTAAAAAACCATGTACATACTTTAATTTAAAAATACTTTATTGCTAGAAAATGCTAACTGTCATCTGAGCCTTCAGAGAGTTGCAATCTTTTTGCTGGTGGAGGGTCTTGCCTCAATGTTGATGGCTGCTGACTGGGTGGTTCCTGAAGATTAGAATGGCTGTGGTAATTTCTTAAAACAAGGCAACAATGAAGTTTGCCGCATTGATTGACTCTTCCTTTCATCAGTGATTTCTCTGTAGCATGTGATGCTGTTTGATAGCATTTTACCCACAGTAGAACTTCTTTCAAAATTGGAGTCAGTCCTCTCAAACCCTGCCGCTGCTTTATCAACTAATTGTATGTAATATTCTAAATCCTTTGTTGTCATTTCAACAATCTTCACAGCATCTTCACCAGGAGTAGATTCCATCTCAAAAAACCACTTTCTTTGCTCATCTCTAGGAAGCAACTCCTCATCCGTTAAAGTTTTATGAGATTGCAGCAATACAGTCACATCTTCAGGCTCCACTTCTAATTCTAGTTCTCTTGCTGTTTCCACCACATCTGTAGTTACTTCCTCCACTGAAGTCTTGAACCCCTCAAAGTCATCCATGAGGGTTGGAATCAGCTTCTTCCAAACTCCTGTTAATGTCGATATTTTGACTTCTTCCCATGAATCACGAAGGTTCTTAATGGCATCTAGAATGATGAATCCTTTCCAGAGGTTTTCAATTGACTTTGCCCAGATCCATCAGAGGAATCACTCTCTATGGCAGCTACGGCCTTACCAAATGTACTCCTTAAATAATAAGACTCGGAAGCTGAGATTACTCCTCGATCCATGGGCTGCACAGTGGGTGTTGTGTCAGCAGGCATGACAACAGCATCAATCTCTTGTACATCTCCATCAGAGCTCTTGGGTGACCAGGTGCATTGTCAATGAGCAGCAATAGTTTGAAAGGAATCTTTTTTTCTGAGCGGTAGGTCTCCAACAGTGGGCTTAAAATATTCAGTAAACCATGTTGTAAACAGATGTGCTGTCATCCAGGCTTTGTTGTTCCATTTATAGAGCACAGGCAGAGTATTTTTATCGTAATCCTCAAGGGCCCTAGGATTTTTGGAATGGTCAATGAGCGTTGGCTTCAACTTAAAGTCACCAGCTGCATTAGCCCCTAACGAGAGTCAGCTGGTCCTTTGAAACTTTGAAGCCAGGCATTGACTTCTCCTGTCTCGCTATGAAAGTCCTGGATGGCATCTTCTTCCAGTATAAGACACTGCAAATCTGTTCTGTAGTGTAGCCACCTTTATTAGTGATCTTAGCTGGATCTTCTGGAGAACTTGCTGCAGCTTCTGCATCAGCACTGGCTGCTTCACCTTGCGCTTTTGTATTATGGAGATGGCTTCTTTCCTTAAACCTCGTGCACCCATCTCTGCTAGCTTCAAACTTTTCTTCTGCAGCTTCCTCACCTCTCTCAGCCTTCAGAGAATAGGAGAGTTAGGGCCTTGCTCTGGATTAGGCTTTGACTTAAGGGAATGTTGTGGCTGGTTTGATCTTCTATCCAGAACAAACCACTACAATTTTCTCCATATCAGCAGTAAGGCTGTTTCACTTTCTTATAGTTCGTGTGTTCACTGGAGTAGCACTTTTAATTTCCTGCAAGAACTCTTCCTTTGCATTCACAGCTTGGCTGACTGTTATGTGCAAGAGGCCTAGCTTTTGGCCTGTCTCGGCTTTTGTCACGCTTTCTTCTGTTGACCGAGGCAAAATCACAGGGATTTAAACAATAAACATTTCTTTGGGCAGTTAGAATTGCAGTTTAGGCAGAAACCCAAAATGTGCTCTGGAGAAGACAAAGAAGGCAAGAGTTAATAAAGACAAAAAGAGAGAACTCACACAGGTTGTTTTGCAAGACGCAGATCAGTGCCAGCAGCTGTCACTCTCCAGCTCCGCCTGATTAGCTGCCAAGGCCATCGCTAAGGAGAAGAGTCCTGATGCATGGGAGTAAGCATTTTTCTATAGGAGTAAGCGGTTTTTTCTTAAAGGAAGGTCAAGATAACAAGAGTGTGAGGCACAGTTCAAAAAGTCACATTCCATCTGGGCAGAGACGTGGTGGACGTGCACAAGCCTCACGTCCTTAATGGCCTCCTCACTCCGTTCCGGAAGCCCTGACACATGATAGTCCATTTTGTTATCACTGTGCACACCTCACCAAGCTTAATCATTTCTAGCTTTTGATGTAGAGGGAGAGAGACGCGACTCTTCCTCTCACTTGGTCACTTAGAGGACATCGTACAGTGATTAACTGGCCTGATTTCAATACTGTTGGGTCTCTGGAACAGGGAGGCCTGAGGAGAGGGAGAGAGACGGGGAAACGGCTGGTCGGTGGAGTCCTCCGAACACACACAGCATTTGTTGATTAAGTTCGCCCCTTATGTGGTCCTGGCTGGTGATGCCCCAAAATAATTACAATAGTAGCACCAAAGATCACTGATCACAGATCGCCGTAACAAATATAATAATAGGGAAAAAGTTTGAAATGTTGCGAGAATTACCAAAATGTGACACAGAGACATGAAGTGGGCCATTGCTGAAAATGTTGGAAAAATGGCGCAGATAGACTCGCTCCATGTCGGGTTGCTACAACTTTTAATTTGTAAAAAATGAAGTATCTGCAAAGCGTGATAAAGCCATGCACAATAAAATGAGGTACACCTGTATGTCACACCCGTTGAACGTGCAGCCCCGAGAGTGAACCCTGATGTAAACCACGGACTCCTGTGGGCTCTGTGATCGTGATGTGTGCATGCAGCTTCATCGCTTGTAACAAATGCCCCACCCTGGTGCAGGATGTGATGTGATGGGGGGGAGCCAGGTTGGGTGGTGGGTAGTGAGGGTGTATAGAGGAACTCTGTCCTTTCTGCTCAATTTTCCTGAAAACTAAACTGCCGAAAAAACAAAATCTATTAATTAAAACGAAAGCAAATTGTATTCTCCCTTGTGTCCTCTGCCTGTTTCCGTCCATCAGGGCAGAACCAGCCTCTCACAGCTTCAGGACTTTCGATCTGCAGTGGGGGGTGTGTCTCTAGGTGGTTTATTTCCTTCTCAGGCAGCGGAGAGAGGACCAAATACTATTTTTTCAAGTACTTGATCTTTAGGACACAGGATTAATAAATCTGGACATTGTCCAGGAGGGTCCTTCTGACTGCTACAAAGTGATCTGATTTAGGATGCGTTTCTGGCGGTGGCGTGAGGAGTAAACACTGCCTGAGTCTAGTTGGGGGAAGGCGGGTGTATCGGGGGGGGGGCGGGTGAGGTTGGGGGGCAATCTGAGCCCTCCTGGGTTTGCTATAAGCAGTGACTTAATTTTTTTCTCCTCTACCTTGTCCTGTGTGTGAGAGGATTAATCTTTAAACCCCGCTTCTCAGGTTACCAAGTAATAGGCACGGTCGGTTTTGCAGGCCAGCATGTTTTCAGCGGCAGCCGCTCACTCATTAACACCTCTGGGAGGGCTGCGTGTCCAGTTAAACTTCAAGTGCTTTGCAGAGCCACGGACCACGGCGCCGAAACGCCCGCCTGGCTGTGCACACTGATTTAATTAGCGAGCAAGCTTCTGGGCAGGAAGGACTCGACAGAGAACCAGAGCCATCGCTGCCATCCCCGGGAGGATCTGGGGTCAGATCTGGGGCTGAGTCCCAGCCTTGCCCCTGAAATGGCTGGGAAAGGCCGATGGCTCAGCCTCCCTCATCTGTTCCTTGGCTGTGATGCGACATCACCTCCTCTGAGGGGTTGCTCTGAGCGTGATATGGGGTAGCTAGTGTGTAGATAAACTAAGCACGACCCTCAGCCCCCCGCAGACACTTCTAGATATCGGGTCCCTCCGTGGTCCTGGGAGGACCGTGGGCCTCAAACGAATGGCCAGGTTGAGGGGCTCGGGCCTATTTCACTGGTCTAGAAAAAGAGAGCAGAGTTGTTGGTGACAGGCCTTTATTGTCTGACACGGGACTTTCTGGGACGAGGCCTGTTGTGGCTGGAATAAACCACATAATGCAGAGTTGCCATCCCAGTGCCTCTCGGTCCACTCACAGCCTGACGGCTGCAGGAGGGCTCTGCTGCCCTCAGGGTGGTGTCCCCAGAGGGGCAGCATCTCCTCCCAACCCTCCACGCTGCTTCTACGAATTCCATGTAGATCAAGCCACCTGTTCGGTAACCGAGCCCTTTCTTTCTGGGACTATGCTGGTTGCCTTTGGATCCACTAAACTCCCTTTATTTTCCCCAAACCTTCTCTGAGTTTCAGGAGGCTCCCCCCACCCCTCCAGCTCTCCCCCACGCCTGCCCTCAGGATTTGCCCCCACTGGGGGGTGGAGGAGACAGAGCGGCACTTTGAAGCGGTGTCCCTGCAGGCAGCCACACCGTGGGCTGGAGATGTCACTGGGCTGCTCGGTTTAATGATCAATTTATTGCCTGCCAGGAAGCCCTTTCCGACCTGGTTGGGCCCTCAGTCCTCTCACTCCGCACGGGCGCCTGCTGGAGGATGACAGCGGACAACTCCACCGGCGACTCCCACGCCCCCGGGCCGCGGCTGAGCGTGGCCGACATCATCGTCATCACCGTGTATTTTGCCCTGAACGTGGCCGTAGGCATATGGGTGAGAGGACCCGGTGGGCGGCCAGCAGGGTGGGCGCTGGGACGTGGGTACTGGGCGGCGTGTCCCTGGGCGTCCGCATGGTGTCTCTCCCTGGAGGCCTGGCACCCGCTGGGGTCCTCCTGCCAGCCCTGGGGTAGATTTGTTGGGGACCTCACCCAAGCCCCTTCCTCTCTTTGGGCAACAGCTTCTCAGCGCCCAAGTGAGGAAGAGGAAGGTGGCTCTAACGGCAGGATGGGCCGGCCCAGCGGAAGTTCCCCGGGCTCTCGTGGGTGACAACCTGGGGCCGGGGCGCTGCACCTCTTCTGGCCTGATGTCAGCGGGGCTCACGGGTGAATGTCTGCCTGAACAACACAATCACGGGGGCCTGCTGCACCCCAGGCTGCGGCTTCAGACTCCAGAGGCGGCAGAGGCACGCAGGGCCTGGGGGTTTATTTTAACAGTTTCCCCAGGGCATCTGTGTCGCCAGCCTGGTCCAATTCATAAGCCAGTTTCTCACACTCCTGATAAGAAAGAGAAGTGATTTGAGTCCATCTGACTCCAGTGGAGGGGCCCTGCCATGCAGCCACCATGCAGAGGGCCTGTCCTCCTGCAGCCCCGGGGCAAAGGCCAGCCCCGTGTGAGGTGAACCCTGGCGCCCCGGGGGACTGGGACCTGCCCAGGGAGCCCCAGGCCCCTGCGCAGAGGGGGTGATGCTGACCTTGGAGGCCTTCCTGGCAGGAGGTGACCACAACAAGCCAGCCAGCTTTGGGTCTGCAGAGGTTCCCCTCCTTGTCCCCAGAGGTCCCCACAGCGTCCCTAAGCCCTGACACGCTGTAGCCTTCATCTCCTGGTGGAGAATAAATACCCCTTCCTGTCTTCTCTGGCCCCCAGCCTAAGCCTGAGGGCGGAGACGGGAGAGTTGTCATGTTCCCTGCTCACGCATCCTAGGAAGTTGCTCGGCGTTCTGAGCCTGGGGGTCTTGATTTATAAGACAGACTCACCACCTGCCTCATCCCCAGCCACAAGTCTCTGAGGTGGGAGGAGGTCTCCTACCAGAGGGGCCTGCACCGGGCTGGACCCTGCTGTTCCTGTTGGTTCCATAGTAGGGGAGGTGCGGGTGGTGCTGGTGGGGAGGTGGGGTGGTGGTGGTGGTAGGTGTAGTAGTGGTGGTGGTAGTTGTGGTGGGAGTAGTGGTAGGTGTAGTAGTGGTGGTGGTAGTTGTGGTGGTGGTGGTGGTAGTTGTGGTGGTGGTGGTGGTAGTTGTGGTGGGAGTAGTGGTAGTTGTAGTAGTGGTGGGGGTAGTGGTAGTGGCAGCAGCAGGAGCAGTACTTGGAGTTAGTTCTCGTGTGACGGAGTATAAACCACAAGCAGCCCGGCGCCGGCCGTTGGAAGCTGGCTTCTAGTCCTGGCGCTGTCCGGGTACTTGGAGCAGGTTCCTTAACGTCTCTGGGCCTCCGTTTCCTGCACACACGACGTGGATGTCTGTGCAGCCCACCCACCAAGGCTGTCCCAGGGAGCACTGGGGAACACGGGATGTGAAAATCTGTTGCCAACCACGGGTGCTCTTTCCTGGGAGAGTGGGTGGCGGGAAACTCAGGAGGGGCGCCTGGGGTGGTGGAGGTGGTCTGGATGCGGAGCTGATCTGAGGAGGGAGGGAGAGGAGAGCAGGCTCTCCCGGCAGCACAAGGCAGGAGTTAGTTGGAAGTGCACACCCAGGAAAGGTGTTTTGGGCAGCTGAGGCCCTTTGCTGCCCAGTGACTCAGGCCCGTTAGCCCTTGCTGCCAAGGACTCACCTCTCCCAGCTCAGCCCTCCCATTCGCAGGCCAGTGTTGCGGGCCGTGGACAGTGGGGTTTGGCCCTGTCCCTCCAGGCAGGCCGTGCTGGCCCAGCTGGGTGCGGCTGGCAGAGAGCTGTGAGCACACGCAGGTGTCGGGGGAAGAGGAAGAATCTCCCTCTGCCCTTTTCCTTAAGGTTCTTATGGCTGGCCAAATAATTAACAAGACAGGTTAGCAGGAGAAAACACCAAGTTTAATAACATGTAAACATGGGAGAAAGCAGGGACACTGCGTTTCTCAACACAATAGCAGAAATTCTCGTCTTAAATACCATGTCCAGCCAAAGACAAGGAGGATGTTGGGGGTGGGGGTGTCAGTTACAGGAGATTACCACTAAAGCACAGTAAACAAGAGTAAGGTTATTATGCAGATTTAAGGCCTCACCTTCCACATTGATAAGCCTCTAGAAATGAGGTCATCCCCCCTCTTCTCAATAGAGAGAGGGAGATACCTTTACAAATGGAGACTTCCCTTGTAAATGATTGTCTGGTAACTCATCGCAGGGCCATCCAGAGCATGTGGCCAGAGAGACAGAACTTCCGATAAGGTGGGCTTGTTGGTGCCTTTTCTATTGTAACCTCTATCCTACATTATCTTTATAGCAGTCATGATAATAACTCCTTCCTGAAACAGATCTTTTGTTTTAAATTCTTTAGGCGGTTTGGGAGGGGAAACTCAAATATTCTTCCTGAGTTCTCTGAGTCCTTATTGTCTTCAGCTTGAAATAATCCGCATGCCAGAGTGGTGCTTCCTGGGGTAGCTTGCCCTGAGCACCATCACAGGGAAGGACAGGGCCGGACGAGGAGGGTGCTGGAGCCAGAGCCCACAGGGATCAGGCGCAGGCGCTCACGACCCAGAGGCGGACGGAGCAAGCTGGCAGGTCCAGCCCTGTGAAGGTGCTCTGGTGGTGAGGTTAGGAGAGCCAGGGGAGGGCCTTCAAGGTGTGCTGGAGGAGAGGACCTTGAGCTGAGCCTTTGCATCCATTAAGATATGTGTTAACAAGTGACAGAAAATCTACTTCAAATGAGCTCAAACACTGAAGGAAATGTAATGGCATCCATACTGAACGTCTAGCAATAGGGAAGCCTTCAGGTGCAGTGTGATCCAGGTGTTCACAGTATCATCAAGGCTACAGCCACACTTCACTGTGGTTATTTTGGCCTCTGTCCATGTGTGCCTTTGTCTTGAGCCCAGTTTCCCTTGGAAGCAAGATGCCCAGCCTAGTGGTTGAGCCTGGGTTCAAATCCTGACTCCACCACTTACTAGCCAGGTATCTTTTCCCCCTGAAAGCTTTGGTTTCCTCATTGGTAATACGGAGATGATCGTGGTACCTACTTCATGGGGCTGTTGTGAAGACTGAAAACCTCATACAGGGAAAGTGCTTGAAACCGACTCTGTCACAGGGGGGCTCTCAGTGGATATGAACTAGGTATACATGGCTGCCAGCAGTCCCTGGCCCCCCAGATTCCTCGTCCACCTCCCAGCATGCCAGGAGCCATCCCAGCTGCACTCTGACTGCACCCGCTTAAGTTAGTGACTGTCCCTGAACCAGGTGTGACAGCCAAGGAATGTGATAGGCTCTGTGGCTCAGATGTCTCAGGGCCCCTGAAGCTGGAGATTGGGTTGAGACCACTCAAGCCAATTGCTGGGAAAGATGAGACCCCTTTGGAAGGGAAATGGAAATGAGGAGGCAATTGGCAATGCCCATTATATCCTTGAAAGATGAGAAGACACGTTGGCAAAAACCACGGGCTAAGATCAGAGCTACTCTGGAGTTGTGCAGTGCACAGCCTGCCCAGCTGGATGTGGCCATCCTTGCTAAGACCATGAGAATCTTCAGACTTTCCTGCCTTCAGTACAGCTGGATCACAGTGCACAGAAAGAAAGTTGTGGGGGCTGGGGCTGGAGAGAGGCAGGCAGGAACCACATCGAAAGCTTTGAATGACAGATCCAGACAGTTTGGCTTAATCTTCTTGAACATGGGATGGGAGAGCAATTAAAGTCAGGAGGAAAGAGGCCTGTATATTGATTGATATTTTGTGATCCAGCCGTGTGATACGTATGTTGTAAAAAAGAAATGCAAAATATATATCTAAATACACCTCCTGAGTCCCTCTTTTCAGATTTCTCCTGTTTTCAATTTCACGTCTTGTCAATGTCTCTTGTCCAGACATCACTAAACGGGGGGCTTGGAACCCCGCGTGACCACCGGCCCCATGGCACACTGAGCAGGCACTAGGCACCACTGGCAGCAGTACATGTGTTAGCTCGTTCAACCTCGTAACAGCTCTGCGAGGGAAGAACTTTTTTTTTTTTTAAAGGAATATATGTTTATTTATTTTATTTTTTTGTGTGAGGAAGATCAGCCCTGAGCTAACATCCACGCTAATCCTCCTCTTTTTGCTGAGGAAGACCGGCTCTGAGCTAACATCTATTGCCAATCCTCCTCCTTTTTTCCCCCAAAGCCCCAGTAGACAGTTGTATGTCATAGTTGCACATCCTTCTAGTTGCTGTATGTGGGACGTGGCCTCAGCATGGCTGGAGAAGCCGTGTGTCGGTGCGCGCCCGGGATCTGAACCCGGGCCGCCAGCAGTGGAGCGCGTGCACTTAACCGCTAAGCCACAGTGCCGGCCCAAGGGAAGAAATTTTATTAGGCCCAGTTACAGAAGAGGAGACTGAGGCACGTTGGTTAAGTACCCTGCCCACGGTCACATGGCCAGGAGGAGCAGGATTTGCTCCCAGACATTCTGATTTCAGAATTTTTATTCCGTACACATGGAGCCCAAAATTCTACAGTCCCTTCCCCCAAAAAAGGCATGCAGGAATATTCGAGTGATGTTTTAAAACGTATCAGAAATATAAATATTAGAAGTCAAGGCCACAGGGCTCTCAGATGCGTTGGCACAGAGTCCTCATCAACAGGCGCAAAAGGAGCCCTGGCTCAGCTGCTCCCTGCGGAACGGGCTCCGGGAGGTCAAAGCGTAGACTTGACCTTCAGGGCCAGCCCTTCCCCAGAGGCGGGTTGGTGGCCTGGGACCAGAAGCATGGAGGAGCCCGGCTCGGCCAGCAGGTGGCGCTGTAGCCAAGGGCGCCCGTCGGTGGTGGTCACGGTCACTGTTCCCTGCTGTGTCTGTGTCCATCCATCCCCAGGCCAAGGGCTCTTCCGGGGGGGAGCGTGGGCGACGGTCCAGAACAAGCTGGAAGCGAGTGAAGCCCGGGAGACGCTGACCGCTGGGCCCAGGGGCTGGGGTGGCGGGCTATGATGGGAAGACGGCTGCCTCTGTTCTTTTTCTTAAATTGAGTCATAGTCACCCAACACGAAACTCACCGTTTTAACCATTTTAAAGTGTACGATTCAGTGGCATTTAGGACATTCACAGTGTTGTGCAACCGTTACCTCTATCTAGTTCCAAAACATTTTCCTCACCCCAAAAGGAAACCCCATACCTGTTGTTGACGCTAAAAATAAAACAGCTGGTTATTTTTCCAGCAAAATGGGTTTATTCAGGAACGACAGAGCGACTGCAATTGGGGACATGCAAGTTGCAGTGAAACACAGGCAAATCCCAGGAGACAAAGGGAAGGTCAGGTTTTACTGGGTTTTAGGAGAAAATTGGGGAGGACTGTTTTGAACAAAAATTCACCGGAGGACCAGAGCTCGAGGTTCTCACTGGCCACAAGCCGTGGTCAGCACACTGTCGCTGGGGCTGGGAGGGATCTCCTTTCTTTTTCCTTTTTTTATTTTTTGGGAGGAGATCAGCCCTGCGCTAACATCTGCCACTCCTCGTCTTTTTTTTGCTGAGGAAGACTGGCCCTGGGCTAACATCCGTGCCCATCTTCCTCCATTTTATATGGGACGCCGCCACAGCATGGCTCCGAACCGGCGAACCCCGAGCTGCCACAGCAGAGCGCGCGCACTTAACCACTTGCGCCACTGGGCCGGCCCTCCCTTCTTTTTCTTAAAAACAAGAGACAGAATTCCCATGTGATTAATATTCTCCCTTATCAAAATAATTCTTACCTTCCTCCCTCCTGCTGGCTGCGCGGCTGCACAGAGGGCTGCCCGTGTGAGAGCTCCCAGCGGGGCTTCCCCACGCCATTGTCAACAGGTTTCCTTGATCTCTTTTCACTCTATTCACAGTCACTCCCCACGGCCCCCTCCCCACAGCCCCTGGCACCACTAGTCTACTTCTGTCTCTGTGGACTTGCCTATTGGGGACATTCATATAAATGGGATCATTCCATGGGTGGCCTTCTGTGTCTGACCCCTTTCACTTAGCAGACGTTTTCCAGGGTCACCCGTACAGCAGCGTGTATCAGGGCTTCATTCCCATTCATGGTTGAGTGAGAGTCCACTGCACGGATAGACCAGAGTTTGTTTACCCATTCATCAGTCGACGGACATTTGGGTTGTTTCCACTTTTTGTGTGTGGTGAACAGTGCTGCTATGAACACTCATGTACAAGTTTTGTCTGAATGTCTGTTTTTAGTTCTCTTAGACATACGCTTAGGAGTGGAATTGCTGGGCCGTAGAGTAATTTTATGTTTGACTCTTTGAGGAGCCCCAGGCTGCTTTCCACAGCAGCAGCACCATCTTACGTTCCCTCCAGCAATGCACAGGGTCCCAATCTCTGCCTCTGTCTTGCAGTCCTCGTGTCGGGCCAGCAGGAACACAGTGAGCGGCTACTTCCTGGCGGGCCGGGACATGTCATGGTGGCCGGTGAGTGTCCCCTGACTCCTCCCTCCCACCCCTCCTTCGGGCTGCCTCGGACCTCTAGGTCAGCCAGCAGCTGCACCCCTCGGGTGGTCACTCTGCGTGTCTTCCTCCCCAAGGCCACGGCCCAGGCGGGCTCGAGCCGGTGGTGATGGGGCAGGCTGAGGCTGGCAGGGGTCCCCGAGCTGGGGTGTAGGGATGGGTGCCGGAACCGTGTAAAGTACAGGGGCTGTGGAGTCTGGGTGGCCTGCAGCTGATTCCTCGTCCTCTCTCCCCTCCAGATCGGAGCCTCGCTCTTTGCCAGCAGCGAGGGTGCGGGCCTCTTCATCGGACTGGCAGGCTCGGGTGCGGCTGGAGGCCTGGCTGTGGCGGGCTTCGAGTGGAATGTGAGCTCTCGGGGGGACGTGCAGGCTGTGGGAGGGCGTGCCAACCTTGTAAGGCCTAGGACGGGGGCTCCACTGGAGTCCACCCCACCATGGCCACCAGGGCACTTCCTTGCAGCTCAAGTCAGCCAGTGTCCAGACGGGCTCTATGCGGCAGTGTTCTTGGTGAAGTCTGGTCTTCCGAATGCCAACACACCGGATAGAGCAGCGGGAAGGGAGCTGCTGGCCTTGGCCCAGGCCATCTGTTTACAGAGGCTCAGGGAGGGCAAGGGGTCGCCCCGGGTTCTCATGGCAAGTCTGGCCTCCAGACTGCTGGTCCCAGCTGTGTCTGGAGCAGGGCCTGTGGGAGCTGTGCCCACTGTCCTCACCCTGCCTCTGTCCCCCTCAGGCCACATACGTGCTGCTGGCCCTGGCGTGGGTGTTCGTGCCTATCTACATCTCCTCGGAGGTGAGTCTGCTCCTGGGCCCTCAGGCCGGCCTCTCCTGGGTCTGGGCCTTGGTGTGAGTTGGTGGTGGTGATGGGCAGGAGCCCCTGGCTCACAAGCTGGTGAACTCACAGGGCTGCGTTTGTTATTAGTCCCACTGACATTCCTGTCAGCCCGCGAAGGCAGGTCCCTAGGATTCAGCTCGGGTGCCTTGTCTGCTGCTTTCTACTGTCCCTGCGCGTGGCATCTTGGGCATGATGCTCTCTCTACCTGGGTCAACAGGCAGCACACCTGGGCGGCACACCTGGGCTGCACACCTGGGCAGCACTTGACTCTGCCCACTCCTTTAGCCCCAGCGGGGCAGTCACTAAGTCCAGTGGATTCCATTTCCTGCATTTCTCTCTGTCTGTCCCCTGCTCTGCCCCTCACCGCCACCTTCCCCATCCAGCCTGTCATAGCTCATCTGGATGCATCATAATAGCCTCCAGACTTGTCCTGCTGTCCCCAGCCATGGCCCCTCCAATCCATTCCTCATATCAGCCCTGAAGAGCCAATGTCAGCCCGCAACTCCCCTGCCTAACACCCTTAGGATACGGTCAGAACCCTTCCCCTGGAGTTCAGGGCCTGGTGCTGGGCTGTCCCCAGTAAGTGGGCCTGGGCCTCGCCCGTGAGAATCTCCTGGCCCTGAACACTGGGCGTGGTCTCGGGGCTGTGCTTACCCCTGCCCCCCATGCCTCCCCCAGATCGTCACCATGCCTGAATACATCCAGAAGCGCTTCGGAGGCCAGCGGATACGCATGTACCTGTCTGTTCTGTCCCTGCTGTTGTCTGTCTTCACCAAGATATCGGTGAGCTGCCCCCCAACACCCGGCTTCCAACTGGCATAGCGTGGAAACATCCCTGTTCTGAGGGCCCCTCAATGGACCTGACGTCCTCTCATCCATCTTTGCCTTATTTAACAGTTGATGAAACTGAGGCCCAGACAGGGACAGTGACTTGCCCAGGGTCACACAGTGAGTGTGACAGCTGGTCCAGGGCCCCCGGAATGTTGGCTGGGCAGCCTGTGTAGTTGGGGGCAGAACGCAGGCCTTGTGGCTCCTGCTTTGCCCCAGGTTCTAGACACGGGGCGTCGAGTGGGTTCTTAGTACGGGGGGTTGGTGGTGGCCGTCTGAGGTTGGCCTGGGTGTCTTCCCTGGGCCGACACCAGGGGGCGCTGAGAGCCTGTGCTGTCGGGCCCGTGCAGCAGCTGCGTGGGGCTGACCTCCTGCCCCCGCCTGTGGCTGGTTGGCTCCATCAGCAAGCTGACCCCAGCCGCGCCCTCCTGGCTGTGGGGTGCCATCCCAGTGGGCACCTCCAGGCCTCTTTCCCGTGGGGACCTGGCCCTGGGCCCGCTGGAAGGTTAAGAGTGGAAAGCACTGCTCAAGTGCCATCGGGACTCGCTGAGTGCGTGTCTTGTCCCAGGCCCTGACTTCACAGGAAGGGAAACCGAGGCCCAGGGAGGGGACATAACTTGTCCCAAGCCTCCTGGTGACTTTGTGGCAACACTGGGCCTTCTGGTTCTCACTCCTGAGTCTGAGGGCACCCTGCCCTCGGCCCCTGGGGCCCTCCAGCCTCCTTCAGCTCCAGCTCTGACAAGGCTCAGGAGGCAGAGGACTGCTTCTGGCCGAGTGAACCCAGACAAGACCCTGAGCTCGGTTTCCGCCCTCATGAGGAGGACTGGCCTGGCCTGCCTCTCTCGGCGTCTGTGGGGTGAGGGGGGCTGGTGTGTGTGTAGGGGGATGTGCCCGGTGAGGCTGGCTTTCTCCTCGGTGGTGAAGTCACCTCCTGCACATCAAGAACCCATCCCAGCTGCAGCCTATCTGGACAGAGACCACAGGGCCCGCCTGCTGCCGTCCCTCAGGCGGGACACTGGTCTGCAGAGAGAACACGCGATGGCAGGGTGCAGAGATCACCACCCTGACCCTCAGGCAGGGCTGGCTGGAACCGAGCCCCATCGCTGCGTGGCTCTGGGTCAGTCATTTAACATCTGGAAAATAGAGAAATCTAGCATGACGCTAAGGCCACTTGGAGCAAAGGCCAACTGTGGCCTCCAAGGTTTGGCCTCTGCTGCCTCACTGCCCTCACCTCTCCCTCTTCTCCCGTTGCATACATCACTCCAGCCTCACCCGCCTTGCACTTCCGTGAACATGCCAGGCACAATACTTGCCTCAGGGCCTTTGAACTCATGCTGCGGCCTCTGTCTGGATCCCCTGGATATCCACGTGGCTCACTCCCTCTCTTCTCTCCAGTCTTTCAGATCTCACCTCCTCAACGAGGCCTACCCCTGCCCATCAGGTCCACACGTCCTCACCTGCTCTCCGTTTTTCATACACATACTGTCTTCCCACATGCTGAGTGATTCACTCAGAATGTCTACTGTCTCCTTCATTTTCTCCTCTGTTCACTGACGTATCCCCAGTGCCACTGTGTGCCCGGCACACCTCATGGGACCGAGTGAGATGACACACGCCAGGCTCAGCTCTTTTTTTTTGGGAAAGGCTGGAGAGTAAATATTTCTGACTCTGCGGGCTATGTGCAAACTACTCGTCTTCGCCACTGGAGGGTGGAAGACAATCCCAACAGGCTGACTGGACTCTGTCTCTGGGCGCCGAGCCCTGACACCTGTGAATATGCCCGTGTATTGAGCGCCTACTGTGCGCCAGGCCTGAGTGGGCACTGGAAGACAAGAACGTCTCTGCTCTCAGGGAGCTTATGTTCTAGACAAGGAGAGAAATGAACAGACCAGTCCAGTTATATGAAATGGTAAAGTGTGATAAAAGAGGCTGACGCGGGGCTGGAGTGGGACGAAGAGAGCAGGGATCAGGCTCAATTTGGAGAGAGTGTTCTGGGATGAAAATCTGCCTTGAAGCAGCATCCCAGGTGAGCAGCTGGAGGGGGCGGTGGGGCTGGAGCCCGTGGAGCCACCGAGCAGGGAGAGGTGAGGACGACAGGGAGGGGGGCGGCCGGTGGATTTGGTTCTGCACACAGTGGAAATGCAGAGATGGTCTGATTTTCCTCCCAACAAGCCGAGTGCAGGAGGGGCCGCGAGGGGCTTCAAAGGGCTGGGGCCCGGCAGGGGGTGGTGGTGGGCAGCAGAGATGGGGAGGAGCATTTTGGAGAATCAACAGCAGTGGCTGGTGGGTCGTGTGCAGGGAGTGTGGCAAAGCTGAGAAGTTTCCAGAACCCCGAAGGGACAGTGATGGCCTCTAGGAGATGGGCAAGGTTTGGGGCAGGGGACACTGGGATGATCTGGGGGAAGACACATGATAAACCTGTGGCAAATGTCAGCAAGGACCACCCCTGCTTCTCTGCAGCCCTGTGAAGGGAGGGAGAGAAGGGCGTCCATGGCGGGTGGCCAGTGCGGGGGCAGGGTGGGGCCCCCTGAGGGGCACTGGTGCACATGGGGAAGGTGGGGTACTGAGAGGCTGTGCAGCCGCGGATCAGCCCCAGCATCAAGTCAGCTTAGCGGGACAGCCCCACGCCCTCCCTCACCCTCGCTCCCTCTGTGTCCTGGGCTCAGGTCCCCGCAAGCCAGAAAGGATTGTGCCAGGATTGGGGCCCACTCTCTCCGGGCCCAGGAACTCACAGTCCCAAGGGTCAGCCCAGCAGCCTCGGGCCCTGCCTCATGACCTTGACCACGGGCCGGGGCAGTCTTCTTTGAGCCGCGCCCTCCTCTGTGGAGCAGCTCATCACATCCACCTCGCAGGAGCTTCAGGAGACGCTGGGAAGAAAGTGCTCAGGCCCCAGCACCCCAGCCAGGGCTTCCTGGGCCTCGGAAGGTGGCTGGGTTTCTGGGCACGAGATGACGGGGAGCAGCTGCTGTAGGTAGAAGGTGCTGTGTGGGTGCAGCCTGGGCGTCGTGCTTCGGGAAGAAGGCACAGGAGGTGGTAAGGGCAGTTGGTGGCACACGAGTTTGGGGTCAGATCACAGAAAGCAGATGACCCTGGGCACAGCACGTTTCTGAGTGAGGGTGGAGCGGCGGCCGGAGGCAGGCACAGAGCCCTGAGAGCCACCCCTCCTTTGAGATTCAGCTCCCTGGCGTGTCCTTCTGATTTTGTTCCCAGGGTTTTGCCACCGTGGGCAAGTTCCTCTGGCTTGACCTCCCTGTCTGTGCCCTCAGAGAGTTAGATTAGATTCTGCATCTGCTCCTGGGCCACCCGGGGAGGGAGGCAGAGGGGAGTAGGCTCCCTCAGAGCCCTGCCTGCCCTTCCCCCAGCACCCCTGGCCTGCGGGGGTCTGCAGAGGCCAACGGGGATGGAGGGAGATGGGTGCCTGTGCCTGCCCTCTCCACATCCACTCCCTCATTTTATAGGTTAGGGCCACTGAGGCTTGGGAGGTGGTGACCTGCTCAAAGCAGAGGACTGGGACACGGTGGACCAGGGACACTGACCCAAGTCTGTGTGACTTTGGGGTTAGGGCTCTTAGCTTCTACCTGGCTGCAGCCTGCCTGAGCCCACAGGAGAGAGCCGGGGTTGCAGGAGAGGTCAGATGGACTGGTGGCGTCTAGTCCTCATCCAGGGACTCCCGCCGAGCCTGCAGGCACGCACACTGGCCGCTGTGTCTGCAGTGGCAGCAGTGCCTTCGCCAAACGCTGCGTAGGGTCCTGGAGGGAAGATGGCCAAGTCCCACCGCCACCCCTTCGTCTTCTTCCTGCCGCCTGTCATGCTCCGAATCACTCTCCGGGGCATCAGCTATGATAGGAAGGAAGGGATACAGTGGTCTCTGGGTGGCCGTGGGGGATTGGTTCCAGCACCCCTGCAGATACCAAAATCCACTGACGCTCAAGTCCCTTATGTAGAATGGCCTAGTATTTGCATGTATGTAACCTATGCACATCCTCCTGTGTACTTTAAGTCATCTCTAGATTACTTATAATACCTAATACAATGTAAATGCTGTGTAAATAGTCGTCCTACTATATTGCTTAGGGAATAATGACAAGGGAAAAGTCTGTACACGTTCAGTACAGAGGCAACCATCGTAGGCCTGTCAACCCGCGGTTGGTTGAACCCGTGGATTCAGAACCGCGGATAGGGAGGGCTGACTGGAACTGTCCCTGCGGAGCAGAAGGGTGAGGGGAGCAGGGCGTCTGGGATGACTGAGTTCTGGAAGATGCAATGCAGAGACTGGAAAGTTCTAGGCAGAGGGACTGGGTGAGCCTCAAAATACTGGGTGTGGAAGGACGGCTAGTCTGGCGTGACCAGAGTCAGCTCTGCTAAAGGGATGTGTGGCCAGAGCCTGAAAGGCAGGTGCTCTGAGGGCAGCTGAGGTCCAGGGAGGGGTCTTGAGCAGTGGCTGGAGGATGACCAGGTGGAGGAGGGGGCTGCTGCTTTCCAGAGCCCTACCGCCCCCTTGGTCCTCCCTTGCCAGACACCTCCAGTCTGATATCCGCCAGGGTCTGACCTTCGCAAAGACCCCTCCCCTCCCTGTGCCTCAGTTTCTCCTGTGGTCTCATGGGGCAGGGGGCTTAAGGAGTCCTTCCTGCCCTGATATTCATCAGCTCTGGGCTTCTCTGCTGGGGCTGGAGGTAGACACACCCCCAACACACACTCCCACACATGTGCACGCACTCACACATATGCTTCCAAAACCAGGGGCCAGAGCGAGGGGACACTGTTCTGGATGCGCCCTGTCAGCCTCCACACCGGCCAGCTCCTCTCCCGGAGGGTCAAGGAGGGGCCTGGGGGAGAGGTGCAGGAAACACGGCTTTGGAGTGAGAGCCGGTTCCACGTGGGCTCTGTGTCCTGGAGCTCCGGGCCTGTAGAGGTCAGGGGGTCCAGGAGCCTGGCTCTGAGCAGTGCTGCTCAGCTCCAAGTTGGGCCAGCCGTGGGGCAGCTGGAAGGGGCCGGCACCCCTGGGCCTCGTGCGTCCCGGTCCACGCACCAGCAAGTGGGGCCACCCCGCAGCCTTGCCCGGCCTTCTCCAGTCTCCTGGCCCCAGAGGCCGTGTTTCGGGTTGTCTCCCTCTACTGAGCCAGCACAGAATGGCAGGTTTGGAAATCTGGCGTGGCAGGAACCCCCTGCCCAGCCCCCGGGTCCCACAGGACGGGGTCCTGCCCTCCTCCACTGGGTGGGCTGGAGGGCACCTGTGGTCTGTGGGCCCGTTCCAGCGCTGGGGTTGTACGGCTCACTCCGGGGCTCCGATGCCTGCCCCACACGCTGCCCCAGGCTCAGCCTGAGACGTGGTCCTGGCTTCAGTTCCAACCCCGCTGGGGGTAGTAAGCAGGACTGCCCCTCTGTTCCCCCTGCCCACCCCCGGCACACATCTGGTCTCTTCTCAGGGGGCCCCTGCCTAACGGGGCACAGAGAACAGGGCGCGTTCCCAGCTATGGTCCTGGAGACCGAGCACGCGGACCTGTTTTCTGAGGCCCAGTAATCTCGTGGCCCTCCTGGACTCCTCATTAAGGACCCCTGGGAACTGAGGGGACAGCGCTCTGCCTTCTACCCCACTGGGCAGGGCCAGATGCAGTTAACAATGCTGCTCCTGGGGCCTCAGCCACTCAGGACTTGATTAACAGCAGCAGCGTCCCTTGCACACAGCTTGTCCACAGCCGGGACCCCTCCCACCCTCACGACAGCCCCGGCCGGTCGGGGGGGTCTCCCTCTCCTCATCTGTGGGGCACTGAGGCCACACTGCGAGTGAGTGGCCGAGTGTGGGCTGGCTTGTGCTCTGGCTCCGCGGTCACCTTGGGCCTCTGCTCAGGACTCCTTTCCCGTCCCCAGATCGACCTGTACGCGGGGGCTCTCTTTGTGCACATCTGCCTGGGCTGGAACTTCTACCTCTCCACCATCCTCATGCTCGTCATCACCGCCCTGTACACCATCGCAGGTAGGGCGCCCTGGCAGGGATTGGATGGGGCTCCCGCAGAGAGGGGGCTGACCACCGGCCTGGGCATTAGTGGAAGCCAAGGGGCTGGCGGGAGCCGGGGGCGGGAGCTGGAGGCAGAGGGCCACCTCCTCCCTCAGCCGGGAAGTGGCTGGTTTTGGTCAGACAGCTGGGATCTGGAGCCTGGCTCTGCAGGCCCTGCTGCTTGGTCCCAGTTCACCCAGGAGTGAAAGGCAGGGGACACGTGTGTGGAACAGCCGTCCCTCCCCCCCGAGGCCGGGGCCCCTCCAGCTCCCTTGTTCCCTCCCGCAGGAGGCCTGGCTGCTGTGATCTACACGGACGCCCTGCAAACGCTTATCATGGTGGTGGGGGCTATCATCCTGACTGTCAAAGGTGAGGGGCTGCCCCAGCAGCAAGCCTCTGGGGTCAGGACCCAGGCGCCAGTGCTGGGGATGGGGTGGGCTCACATGGTCCAGTCATGAGGGTGCCAGGCTGCCCGCCCTCCTCCTGCCCCCGCTGCCCGGTTGCATTTCTGTCACCAGCTCCAGGCCGGCCCAGGGATGGCGCAGAGCTGACCCAGGAACACAGGCCGTGGCAGCCGCCCTGGCTCAGGGCTTGACAGTGAGGGGGCCGAGGGCAGGTGTGCAGACACACAATTAGGAGACCACAAGACTGCCTGGGCGTCTGCGCCAGTTGTTCAAAATCACATACAAGATCCCAAGAAGCGCTGCTCTGGCCCGCTGGACAAAGGCAGGGGAGGAGAGGAGGGAGTTTAGACAGATCAGTGACCCTGGTCTGGGAGCACGGAGGAAGCTCGGAGGGCTGCCCAGAAAGGAAGTGAACTCTCTGTCCCTGGAATTATGCAAGCAGAGCCAGGAGGATCCCACACAGAGGGAACAGAGGCTTTTAAAGTTTCTTCCAGCCTCAGACTCTAGGATCCCGTGGCTGGGCCGTTTTGAGCCTTGTAGAGTGTTTGCACACTTGCTCTGAGCACTCGCCCCAGCCTAACCTGGGCAATGATGCTGGGGGCCAGTGTCTGGGCAGCAGGCTTCCTGGTGGGAAAGGCGGGGAGTGGGGCCTGGGGCTGAGACAGGGGTTTTCTTGTGTCCAGGCTTCTGTGTGTCTGCCTCCTCTCAGACCAGGGGCCCCTGTCCCCTGAACCCACTGCAGGGACCCAGGCAGCCAGGTGGTCTGGACAGGAGAGGGGTGATCACAGACACAGTAAAGGCCCTCAATGGGCCAGAACTTGGCCCTGCAGGGCCCTGACCCCAAGGCAGACAGGAACTGTGAGGGGCGAGCATGGTCTGGGCTTCGTGGGGGCCCTGGCCCTCCTGGGACCTGTTTCCCCTCTCAGTGCCACATCACCCCCAGCCACTCAGCTCTGCCAAAATCACATCCTTCAGAAGCCCCTGGGTCAAGACTTTAACACTCTAGACTCCTCAGGAAGGTCCCTGAATGCCCAGAAAAAATACTTTTGCTTCCTCGAATCAACAGTCTGAAGCCTGGCAGAGAACCCCTCACCCAAGACCAACAGGACACTGGGGTGCCCACGTGCAAAATGCTCATTTAATAGTATTATTTTAAATACAAATAAAATAGTCATTTGAACTCGCCTTTTTTTAAAACCGTCTACCCTCCATGCCCTTCCAGACACTGGGAAAGGGAAAGTGGGAAAAAGTCAAGTTTGATGCAACAGAAAGTCACTTGTGAGATGAGGGCAGTGGGGGCCGGGAGTCGGGGCCCCCAGCCACAAACCATTCCTATCCCGCCCCAACCCCTCAGCTTTCGACCAGATTGGTGGGTACGAGCAGCTGGCGGCAGTCTATTCCCAGGCCGTCCCAACCAGGATCATCGCCAACACCACCTGCCACCTGCCGCGCGCGGACGCCATGCACATGTTCCGAGACCCCTACTCAGGGGACCTCCCGTGGACCGGGATGACCTTCGGTCTGACCATCATGGCCACCTGGTACTGGTGCACGGACCAGGTGAGTGTCAACGTGGTTGCCTGCCCTGCCTCCCTGCCTCCCAGGGTAGGTGCTGGAGGGTCAGGCGGCCCACCTGCCAGTCCCTGGCACGGCCCCGTGAACACCTGCACGGTGAGTCTGGGCTGGGGCAGAGGCCGTGGACGGCCGGCTCCAGGCCCGGGGAGATGGTGCTAGGGGTCCTTGCGGTCCCGGGGGGCCTGGGCCCTCCGTTTAGAATCGGAGGAGGCCCACTGGCCGCCGCCTGTCCTGGCCTTCAGGTGTTTTGACTGGGACAGTTTGGAGTACGGGATTCCGAAAGGACTTGGCTGCTCCTCAGTGGCCCTGCCATCGGCCAGGGGGCTGGCATTTCGGGCCAACCTTGGGCTCCCAGGATCTGGCAGCGTGCGTGGCCCAGGGCCACCCTTGGCCTGCCAGTGATGGGGGCCTGCCACGGCTGGGCCTGCTTTCCTGGTAGAGCTCTGGGCGCCGTCGGCAGCAGGCCGGTACCGTGGGGGTCCCGGGGTCCTCCACGGCCGTGGGAAGCCATCTTTATCCTTGGTCCCCGAGGCAGGAACTCCATAATAGTGGAACTTTTGGCCCTGGGAGAGAGAGAACAAGGTGAGTGAGATCCCCAGGAGCAATCCGTCCCTTCCCTCGGGCTCTTTGCCGGGCGGCTGCAGCAGGACTCCTGGGTTTGCCTCCTGGCCCTGCCACTCACCAGCTCGTGGTCCTGGACAAGTTTGTGTCAACTACTTGGTGCCTCAGTTTCCCCATGTGTCATTTGGGAATAATCCTGCCTTTTGTGGTTGTGATAAGGCAAATGCCTCCATTCCTCGATGCCCCTGCCCCAGCCTCCTCCTGTAAACGGGGCTGGATGGGGTCGTCGGAGGCAGTGCCTTAATCCGGCCTGGGGCTCAGGTGAGTGCAGTCTAGTCCTCCCGGGGCTGTGAACCCACCAAGTGACCTCAGCTAGCCACTTGCCCTCTCTGGGCAGAAGCAGGCGATGCCCCCTGCCCTGCCTGCTTCCGAAGGCCGTGGGCAGCTGCGGGCAGCAGTCGGGTGGGAAACAGCCTCATGAGGCAGCAGAGCCTCAGAGGCCACAGGCCTGACGCCCGTCCTCCCCTCTGGACCCCCAGGGGCTTCAACGTGGGAATGAGGCTGCCAGGCCTATGGGGTGAATGAGGACGGCCTCCCCTGTGCGGTAGACCCGCCAATCCCATGCACAGGCCGGGACACTGAGCCCCAGAGGGCAGAACTGGGGTCTGCACCCAGAGTGGAGTGACTTCTCTGGGGACCAGGGCTGCCTGACCAGCGAGGGGAGTGCTCAGTGGGCTCCCCACGCTCTCCCTCTCCGAGCACTAGGTGCTCAGTATGTTCACCCGAAGACCCTCCCTGGGCTGGGACAGTGGGCAGTGATCCCAGTCGGGAGGCTTCAGAAACCTGGGAGGCTGGGCCTCATTTTCAGATCTGTACATGGTGCCCGAGATTCCCACGTCAACTGTGCCTCACGTGTGGGCCTCTAGGGACTGTGTGGGTGAGAGGCTGTGGAGGGTGTGCTGGGTGCCGGGACGGGCTGCTGCGCCAGCCCGGGCCCCTTCACCCTGGGGCACCCCTTGTATCCTCCCCGCTCAGCATGGGCCTGGCGGCCCTAGCGTGTCTGGGCGGGACATCCTTCAGGAGATTTTCCCATGAAGGCCAAGCGAGTCAGCACATGGCCTGGCCTCAAGGGCCTTGCTGCTTGGATAAGGGGGTCACACAGGGAGACGGAGGCAGAACACCGCTGACCCCAGGGTGGTCCAGAGTACCACCGGCACTGGGGGCCCACGGCCTGGTGTCAGCCTTACCTCCCCATCCTCCTCCCGCTCAGGCTGGGTCTGCCTGGGGAGCAGCCAGGCCTTGGTCCAGAGGCCCCCGCAAAGCAGGTAGCAGCGGGTTGGGTCCCACCTGCCTGCCTGGCCCTCCGCGTCCTGCTCTGCTGTGACCCTCACTAGCACCGGGGGCTGTGCGGGGCACCTGGAGGGCTAGCTCCACTCGCCCCTTGGCCAGGCACCCTCCAGGACGCCCAGGGTGGTCAGCACCAGGTGGCAGCTCCGTGTGCTGGAAGCACGGGTGCTTTTTGTCCTCCTTAGACTTCTCCCTCTCTCCTAGCTCATCCGCGATGCATAGGTGACACTCTTGTATCAGAAACAAACAAAACCAACACAGCAGGAGGCAGAGGCGTACTGGGCAGACAGCCGTGGCCTGGGCTCGGCCGCGCCCCTCCCTGACCTCAGTTTCCCTGTCTGTAAAACTGGGAGGCACACAGACCAGACGGCCTCCTGGGGTCCTGCCTGCCCTGGCAGTGTACCTTCTGTCACCTGCTGCTGCAGCTCCAGACGGAGGGTCTTCCTTAAGACGGCAGCAGCTGCGTCAGTCTTAACAACGACCACAAGCTCTCGGGCTTCGGACGCAGGCCAGGAATGCTGGGTGGTACCCATCACCTCACCTCACCCCTGGAAGGTTCTTGTCCCCATCTCACAGACGAGCAGACGGACAGCCAGGCCAGTTCAGGACCTCTCTGAAGGGTGGAGCCAGGGTCCAAATGCTCCTGGGCCAGCACCAAGCCGTGGCTGACCCTGAGGTGGCACCCTGAGGGAAGCCTAAACTCAGGGAAGTCGCGACCAGCCAGGCACGGGCTTGGCTGTCTACACAGCGGCCTCACTCAGTCGTTGCAGCAACCTTGCAGGTCGGTGGCAGTACCCACTTTGCAGACGAGGACACAGCAGTTCAGGGAGGTGAAGCGGCGAGCACGGCCTCTGGCAGGGCCACGCCAGGCCCATGCTGAGAGGCGCTGGGGAGCAGCAGCCCGCTGACACCACAGGGGAAGGCCCAGCCCTGCTGCCTGACACCTGCTCTGCTGGGGCACAGAGCCTCAGCATCCCCACCTGCAGGATGGGTGACAGCCACTGTCCCGCCTGCCTCCCAGGGCTGGCCACTGTGAGCCTGGAATGACGGAATGGGACACAACGTGCAGAGTTTAGGGAAACGCTTCCTCTCTCCTCTGAGGAGTGCAGCCCGGGCTCTTGCAATCCCAGGACATCAGAGGAGAAGGATCCACACAGAACCGAGTCCAACCCCCTCACTGTCCAGACAGGGAAACTGAGGCCCAGAGTGAGGCAAGGACTTGTCCCAAGTCACGGGATGCCGGTGGAGAAACAGGACTGAACTCAGCTTGTCCTGCATACCCAATGCTGCCGCCCAGGTGCCCTGGATTATGTTCCCCCAAGAGCCACGGCTCAGAGGGAGATGCTGGGAGCTGCCCGTTAAACTAACACGTTGGGAAAATAAGTTAAAATCACGGGTAATTCCTACTTCTGAATTGCAAGTGGTGATTTAAACTGCAGAACAGCCAAGGAAAAACACTTACATTTAGAAGTGATGGATTGCACAACTCTGTGAGCATACTAAAAACCGCTGAACTGTGGGCATGTGATTTATACCTCAGTAAAGTTGTTCTAAAAAAGTTAGTTTTTTTTTTAAAGTAGAATCATGTCAGAGTTGAGAGAGATCTCCGATGCCATCAGTTCCAATCACCCTTCCTCCTCCTCCCATTCTGCAGATCTGGAAACTGAGGCCCAGTTAGGATCTGCCTAAGCTACATGGGGAGTTTCCCTCAGGCAACTTCTGGCATCCCTCTACTACTGAACTGCAAGCTTTCCAAACCCAGGTCTGAAAGCTCCCGGCCTCTGCGAGTGACACAGAACACAGCTGGTGCCAGTGTTTGCTCCTGGCATGTGCACACGCACACTGGCTAAGCACTACTCTCGTGAGGGGGCAGGAGATCGGTGGGGGTTGGGGGGTAGTCCCTGACACGTCCCACCTAGAGTCTCCTCCAGCCCTGACAACTGCTGGGCGGCAGGCCAGGCAGGACCCGCACCTTCCCTACTTGACAGACGGGGAGACTGAGTGCCTGGAACGAGACTACCTTGGCCCCCGGTGCTCGGTCAATCGGGAAGAGCTCTGCTTCTGGTGGGAACCGTCAGGCTTGCGCTGTGGTGGTCTCGGGTGGGTCTGAGGCTAGTGGGACAGCGTCTGTCTCATGCCACTCCCTGTGGCCCACCAGGGAGAAACTCTGACACAGGCGTCCCTGAGGGGAGCTGGGCCTCCTGTCTTGTGTCCCCAGGTCATCGTGCAGCGGTCACTGTCTGCCCGGGACCTGAACCACGCCAAGGCGGGCTCCATCCTGGCCAGCTACCTCAAGATGCTGCCCATGGTGCTGATGATCATGCCGGGCATGATCAGCCGTGCACTCTTCCCAGGTAGGACAGGCTCCTGGAGCTGGGCCGGGGCTGCCGGGCACCCTGGGGTCTGGGCCCTTGGCCTGTAAAGGGCCAGGAGGAGCGGCAAAGCATGGATGTGAGCTGTTTCCCGGCCTGGGGAGCGGGGAGGAGAGTGGTCCCAAGGGCCACAATCAAAGGGATCACGTGGAGGAGGCTTGGCATAAGGTCCGGACAAGGACCATTTACTGCTGTGTTACCTGGGGGTGGAAAGGAACATCTGTGTGCCGCCGCCATTTCCTCGTCCGCAAACTAGGGAGCGGACCACCCATGTGGCAGGGCGGCGTCAACTTCCTCTAACGCCAGAAACCTGAAACCTTTGGGTGTGTTGAGTGCATCTCCTTTCGGCTCCTGGTAGCTGGCTTAGGTTGCCTTTATGGGACACTGGGGCTGAGGTCCCCAGAGTTGGTAATGACCTGCCACGTGTGTGGCCCTGCGTGGTTCCTACCCCTCCCCCGCCCCGTTCATCAGTTTCCCCGTCTTAACAAGGAAAGCTGTCTGAGCTAGGATGCAGCAGCCCAGCAGATGGCAGCTCTGGGCGCTCAGGCCTCGGGGAGGGGCTCCTGAGACCCCAGTGCACAGGGACCCCGACCCACCTGTGCTTCCTTGTCCGTGGAGCGCGGGGCCTGCATCCTCCTTGGAGTGCCCGCCTCCTCTCGCTCCTGACCCTGGGCCCACGGCGAGCCACCCAGGGGTCCACCAAAGGTCCCGTGGGTCATGTGGGGGGCACTGAGCTGTCGGTGGGGGTGCTGGGCCTTCCCGTTGGCCACCTGCTCTGAATGGCGCCTCCGGAGAGGAGCTGAGTGCTCCCTCACCTCGAAATACTCGTCTGACATGGAAGAGGCCACTGAAGGCCGCCGGGGACCAGGGCCAAGGCCAGAGCTGCCCAAGAGGCTGTCCTGGTCACTGAGGGTCACATAGTCGTCGTCATTTTCCTCCTCCTCACCATCCAGCCCGTTGGGGATGGCTGGTCCCCCGCCGTCGGGGTCATCCTGAGTCGTGGACAGCTGCCGCTGGGGCGGGGCAAGGCCTGGGCCAGCCATCCTGGGCAGCCTGTGGTCTGTCCCGTTCTGGGGCACCTCCTCTTCTGGGGTCTCCAGGCCCCAGCCAATACCACCACCGTCCTGGGCAAGCAGGTCTGCCACGGGGACTGTCCGGGGCTTGGGCACAGGGGGCTGTGGTTCAGGGTCTCCCCGGGGCACGCCGTTCTCAGCTGGGACCCCATCCTGAGGGGCCTGGGGCCCTGGGGTGGGGCTGCAGCCCTGGCTCTGCCTCCACAGCTGGGCGCCGGCCTGGGACGTGTCTCGGATCTTGATGCGGTTCATCTGGCTGGGCTGGGGGTTCCAGATTTTGGGGTCGATGATGTTGATGTAGCCCAGGATGTCACTGCCGGGCTCCGGGTCCGGCTCCACCCACGTGGGCAGGTACTCGAACATGTTGGCCCGCTCCAGGTTGAGCAGCCCCGGGTGGACGGGCGGGGGCGGCTCGGGCAAGTCTCCCGGCCGCTCCGCCAGCGCCGCACCCAGCAGCCCCCGAGGCCTCTTGACCTCCTGCTGCTCAGAGGAGGTCTTGGCAATCTCGTCAGCGCTCTTAGCCTTGACCAGCGCGTACTTGGGGTTGACGAGCTTCTTGGCCACGGTGCCCGAGGGCGCCAGTGGGACCACGGAGGGCAGCATGACGGGCTCTGGCTCAGGCTCCTTCTCCATGGGGATGCCCTTGAGGCTGACGCTGTGCGACATGAGGTACAGCTCCTGGAACTGCCGGTCGAACATCTCCACCACCTGGCCGGACAGCACGGAGATCACATTCCGGTCCGTCCTTGCAGCCGACCACGTGAAGCTGCAACACAGGGGCAGGGGCAGCCAGGTCAGGCACCTGGGGCCTGCCTCCTCCCTCGGGCCCCGAGTCCCCCTGCAGTGGGCGTCTGAGTGAGCCACTGTGCCCCCACAGGCCGGTGTTCATTAGACTGTGGCTGTGGGGCCCCAGATGGGATCAAGAAGTGAGTGGGGCAGAGGACAGGGACCAGCCTTGGGGTCAGACCTGAGTCTGCGACCTCAGGCAAGTCAGTTACCTCGAGCCCACTCTCAGCTGTGTAAAACAGCACAGTGCCGCGCTCCTCCTGGGTGCCCCAGAACCCCTTAAGGCTGCTCACAGAGTACCCGGAGCAGCCTGGACCCACTGTTGTCCAGCACACAGTGGCTGGTGCTGTTACTGGTGTCTCTGCCGCCACCAACCCCTCGCGTGGCAGCGGGCACCCTCCACCCTGCCAGCTCTGGCGTGGCAGGGCTCGCAGAGTGACCGCCCTGTGGGCTTGGGAAGACGCAGCCTGGCCTGGCCCACACCCCACCTGCAGGCTGGTGACACCTCTCGGCTGGAACAAGAGTCTGGAAGACAAAAGCCTTCCTCTGCTGCTTCTGGAGCCAGGCGGGCGGTGTGCGGGCGTGCCCCAGCCCCGCTCGCACCTCAGCAGTTTTGGGACCAATGAACCGGAATAACTGGGGCGTCATAAGGCAGGATTAAGGGGAGAAACCAGCTGGGAACTGGAGCCACCTCTACCCCCAGCCGCGAGAAAGCTGCAGAGTCACCTGTAGGAGCCACAGATGGCCCGGTCTCCATCCACAAACATGAACTTCTGGGCCAGGGCGCCCTTGAACTTAGTGGCCGACCTCGTGAAGAACTCTGTTCCCCCGCTGCTCCGCACCCTGAGATTCTGTGTGGGGGATGAGAGATAGAATCACACAACAGCACTGACCACACTGGGGGTGGTGAAGGCGCCAACCTCTGCCCGGGGCTCGGGGAGGGCTATGGGGGAGCTCAGATGGGGAAGGACGAGGCGGTAAGGCCTGGAGAAAGGGGGTGGTATGTGTGGGGACCACAGGGTCCGGGCCCAGCTGGAAGCAGTGGGATATGCAACTGGAGGGGAGAGTGAGGGCTGGTGACAAAGGGCGCAGTGCAGGATGGATGGGGCCTGGCCTGAAGAGTGTCCACAGAGCAGCCCCGGGCAGGGGAAGACCTGGCTGGCCAGGCCGGTCTGGGGGATGCTGCTGCAGGTGGAGCGAGGCTGCTGCAGGGTCTTTTTTTTTTTGTGAGGAAGATCAGCCCTGAGCTAACATCCATGCTAATCCTCTTCTTTTTGCTGAGGAAGACCAGCTCTGAGCTAACATCTATTGCCAATCCTCCTCCTTTTTTTCCCCAAAGCCCCAGTAGATAGTTGTATGTCGTAGTTGCACATCCTTCTAGTTGCTGTATGTGGGACGCGGCCTCAGCATGGCCGGAGAAGCGGTGCGTCGGTGCGCGCCCGGGATCCGAACCCGGGCCACCAGTAGCGGAGCGCGCGAACTTAACCGCTAAGCCACGGGGCCGGCCCTGCTGCAGGGTCTTGAGCAGAAAGGTGATGCGGACACATTTTAGGAAGGTCCCGCTGACGGCTGGGGGCTGTGCAGCGGGGTGGGGGGGGCTGCCCTGAGGGATGAGGGTCTTGCCTTCTGGCAAATCTGTGGGCTTTCCAGGATGAGTGACCAGCTAGGCCTCTCCCCGGGTCTTCTCCACACAGCTGTCTTATTGTCCCCACTGAGCTGTGCTCACTGAGGGCAAGGCTCACAGCAAACTTTCCTACTTCCCCTTGGGCCGGCCCACTGCCTGGTACCCAGGAGCGGTCCAGTAAATGGTCAAATCTCACCCCTCACTGGGCTTGCGCTGTGGCTGAGGAGCAAGCCAGGAAGGCCCTGAGAAATTACAGGAGGGCGGGCTAAGACCACAAGAGAAGAGGGGGGTCCCCCAGGCGTCACGAACAGAGCTGGGCCCACCCCGCCTCGGGTCCAAGGCCAGGTCACTCCTGCCCTCCTCTTAACTCTGGCCATGTACAGGTCCTCCCTGCCTGGTGTGGAGTTTATGGGTGTCCCTGGGCCCAGGCGCTGCAGGGCTTGGGTGCAGGCCCCCGCAACAGGAGGCGGCTCTTGCTCTGAGGGAGAGGCAGGTGTGAAAAGCCAGTGGTGGGGCATGGCAGACCCCCGGAAGGGCAGGGCAAGCCTGGCTGAGACCCAGGGATGGCTGAGGACACCCCAAAGTAGAACCTCGGAGTGGGAAGGGGACTTGGGCTCATCTGTGCGACACTGCCAGTGCTGTGTGTTAGAAACACAGGCTTCTGGGTGCCCCAGAGATCCAGCTCAGGAGAACTGAGGTCAGGCTGGGAATTTGATTTTTAACACAGCTCCAAGACTGGGCTGTTACACCTTCTGTGACTTCTCCACCGGTCACCCCCGCCCACTCGCGGTCCCCAGCTTATTAACTGCCCGCTCGTTCACTCGTTCACCGACCCCTGCAGAGTTCAAGGCCCCCAGCGTGCAGGGGTCCTGCATTGGAGAGCAGGGGGAAGGCAGAAGAGTAACAACCCCAGCTGTTGGGGCTGGGGAGGCTCCGGAAAAGGCTGGCTTCTGGGCTGTGAAAGATGAGGCAGAGCGGGTCAGGGTCAGGGATAGGGTTAGCATTCCAGACATGAGAATACAAAAGCCTGGCAATGAGAGCGGCAGTGTGTCTAAGAAACGCGAGGACTCGGGGGAGGTGGGTGGGTGATGGAGCCTACAGGGTGGGCCCAGCTGGATGCTGATGAAAGACCCTACACCTGCTGAAAGGCCTGGCTCAGCCCTGGGGGCAGTAGGGAGCCATGGGAGGATTTAGAGCAGGGAGTGACAGGGTTGGAGCTGCACCTCAAAAGCAGTTCTGGCATCCAGCGGGAGGATGCGTGAAATGAATGAGAAGCCAGAGGTGGAGAACAGGGAAGGGCTGCTGTGGGTGAGGGAGTGGGCCTAAGTTGGGGGGGGGGGCAACAGGGAGATGGGAGTGGGTCTGAGAAAGCCGGAGCCTGCCCTCCACTCCAGCCCACTGCCCCCAGGGGCTCCTGCATGCCTCCCTCTCTGCTCGGGGCAGCCCCAGAGCAGTGTCCACCCGGCCATTGAGGGGCAAGTCCCCATGGATGCCCACCCGGCTGTGGGGTGAACAATCATTTTGTTGCTGGGCCCAGCCCAGAAGGCAGATAAGCCTCTGCTCCCAGGGCTGGCTCCCCCCACCCCCAGGCTGCCTGTCTGCTCACAGCCAGCTCAGCAGGAAGCTGGCCCGGGCCCAGGACAATTAGTGCTTGTGACTTTGTACCCAAAGCAGAGCGTGCTTGGGGACCAGAAGTCAGAACAAAGATCCTGGAGGCAGCGCCAGGCCTTCCCCGCCACCTGTGCCCGACCACAGCCCAGCTCCGCGGCTTCTGTGGGTTCGTGGCCCAGCGCTCCACGTGCTGGGGCCTCAGGCCTCTTCTCAGCCTGGAGGAACGGCCGCCAGCCTCGGCTCCCTCTCACCAGTGTCTGCCCCACTCACCCTAGACTTTGTCCCAGTGAAGGGCTCAGAACGTCACCACTCTCATCTCAGAGTGACTCACTCCGTGTGAGAGGCAGGCCTCGCTGTGCCAGACTCTAAGCTAGTCTCCAGCCCTCTCTGGGCCTCAGTTTCCCTGTCTGCACGCTGGGGGGCTGGCTTCAAATCTAAGGTCCATCTGGCCCTGGAGCTCAGCAGCAGGTGGGGGCTGTGGCAGCACCCCCCACCCCCGCCAGGGCTGCTCCCCTGCTGGGTTGTTCCTGGTGAGCCCCGCCCCATGGGGCCTAGTCCGGATGAGGTAGCGTCTCAGGAGCCTGGCTTGGGGGAGCAGAGGTGGAGGAGCCCACAGAGCTGCATTGTCTCTGAGCCCTGGGACACCCCCCGCAGAGCGTGCAGCAGGAAGGGCGGAGGACACCCAGGCTGGCCCAGGTAGGGTGCCCTGGGCAAGTCCCTGGACCCTACAGAACCTCAGTTTCCTCCTACATAAGAGGGGCAGGGAGGATGGCCAGGCAGCGTCTCATCACTCCGAGGATGGCTTCTGTCCCAGCAGGTGTGGGGCAGGGCGGGGTGGCACTAGGGCTGGAGCAAACCCACAGCACCTGCCCCGCACCCCACGGGGCCTCCTGTGCTCAGGCCTGGGCTGGTGGGAGGCAGAGGGGACGGCCCCAGGCTCCTTGAGGCAGGGCGGGTCTGAGGCGTGCTTGAGCTCCAGCCCTGGCACCAAACGGAGGCCAACTTGGCCTCTCCACCCCTCGGTTTTCTCATCTGTGAAATGGGCCGACCCACCCTCCCACCTCAGGGCTGCTGTGAGGCCTGAATGAAGCTGTGACACATGCCCAGCACTCAGTGGGTGCTCTGCAAATGCGGGGTGACCAGGTGGGCTGTGACAGCACGTGCAGGGCCACAGGGGTGATTCCTTCCTCCAAGGGAGCAGGAGGGGGTTGGACATGGAGGAACAGAAAACATCTGGAATGGGGTGGATTCGGGCCCAGGGAGGCCAGGACTGTCAGCCATAGTGACCGTCAGCTGGGCTCAGGATGGGGAGTGACTTGCCCACGGTCTCCCGGTCGGGGGGGCCCAGCCCCTGGGGCTGAGGACAGCGTCCAGCTGCCCCATGCTGGCTCTTTCACTCCCCCTCACTTCTGCAGGGGCCTGCTGGCATCTTCTGGGCCCAAGGAGGAGAGTGGAGGCCCAGAGATGCATCCTGACCAGGCCTGGCTGGTGACAGGGAGATCAGGCCAAGTGTGCAGAGCACAGGGGACAGAGCCCTCGTATGGGAAGCGAGAGCCCGTGTGCCTGTGTGCTGGGTGGCTGGGCGGCCTCTGCTCTCTTCTAAAGGGCCTGTTTCACTCTCTGTAATGGGGAGGGGAGCCAACTTCGCCCTGGCCTCCCCGGGGCTGGGATGGGGAGCACCTTTGCGGGTGCAGGATAGGGCAGGGCTGAGCCAGCCCAGTGAAGGGCCTGGACCGAGGGGCTCCTGGCTCCTCCCTAGGCCGGGTCGCTCGGCCTCGGCACTGCTGCTATTCTGGGCTAGGTTGAGTCTCTGTTGTGGGGCTGTCCTGTGCATTGTACGATGTTTAACAACAGCCCTGGCCTCTTCCCACCAGATGCCAGTTGTGACCATTACAGACGTCTCGGGACGTTGCCAAACGTCCCACGCCAGGCAAAGCCCCTGGTTAAGAAGCACTGCCCCACACCCGGAATCCATTACAGGCCAGGCCAGGATCAGAGGCGGCGGGACGGGTGGGCAGGAAGCCCTGGGCACCAGACTGGGGCGGGGTGGCCTGTCCAGTGTGGAACCTGAGCTGCGGGCCAAGTCCTCACACCCTCACCATGCCTTCCCACGGCCTCCCTGGCTGGTGCTTCTTTGTTCATCAGCAATGGGTCTGGCCTGCGCCTGAGTGACTGCTGGTTTTTCCAGTCTGGCTGCACAAAGGCAACGAGCTTTTCAGATGAGCTAGGCATCTCACAGCTCCCGTCCTGTCCTAAGCTATGAGCCTCGAGGCCCAGCCTGGCTCCCACTGGCCCAGGGCATCCCTTGGCACCCAGTCTCGCCCCCAAATGTGGCTCAGACATGTGGCCTGGCCATGGGTTCTGGTGGGGTGAGCAGGCTGGGAACTCTTCTCAAGGCCTGTTCCCCATTTCTCATATGGGACCATCATGCCCACCCTTTCCTCCGGATGGGCCCTCAAGGGCCAGCTGAGCTGGCAGGCACGGGCACTTGAGGACAGCTGGGAACCTCACACCTGGGGAGGTGCTGGTGCATGTCCTCCCACCTCACCTAGAAACCAGGAGGAGGGCTGGCCCAAGCAATAGAGGAGCTGTTTCCAGATGCGCTGGTGTGAGCTCAAAGCTCAGGAAGCAGGGAGGGCTGCCTGGAGGGGGAGGCCTCTCCAGCCAGACCACAGCTCAGAGGGGGAGGGGAAGCCCCTTGGCACTCAGACCAGAGCTGGGGTCTCATGGGAGGGGCTGCACCCGTCTCCCACCGCAGACAGGCTGGGAAGGGAGCCCTTACTGAGTGCCCTGCCCCACAGCCTCCTTCACTCTTCACAGCAGCCCTGCCAGATGAACAATGTGCCCATTTCAGACAAGAAGACTGAGGCTCAGAAAGATTCAGTGTCTCTGCCCAAGGTGACAGTGCAGGTGGCAGAGCCAGGGCTCAGGCCTGGCTCTTGGTGTTGCCCCCAGACTGGCAACCAACACCCCACTCCCATGGTCACAAGTATGACCCCACCAGATGCAGCCTGTCTCCCGGGCCTGCAGGAGCTGAGGGCAGGTCGCTGCGGAGCCGGGCAGGAACGGCGAGCACTGAGCGGGCGAGCGGCCGAGGGCGGGCCCAGGGATTACTGGCAAAGGAAGTACTCCCGAGACAGGTCCAGGCCCAGCTGGCCCGCGGGCAGGGAGGTGGGCCGTGCAGGCAGGCCCTCGACAAGGTGACACCAGGCCAGGGCTGGGCCACTCGCCCAGGCGGTGGAGGGGGCGGGCTCAGAGGTGAGATCTAGGAGGCCAGGTCAACATGGTCTTTCCCATGAAGGTGCCCAGCCTCCCACAGCATCCGGCTCCTGGGAACATCACCCTGAAGTCCCTGCCACCTTCCCCAGAGCAGGGAGGTGGGCAGCAGGACAGGCTGGGCCAGGGACCCCCAGTGCGAGTCACCCCCCCCATGCTCTAGGCTTCAGCCTCCTTTCAAGCTGAAGGGCTGGGGGAGGCCTGGCACCCATCCCCCCACCCCTGCCCAGGGCCTGAGGTTTAGAATTTCTTGTTATTGCCAGCAGCTGCATAACTCCCCTTAGCTCACAGAGCTTTTACAGCCACTGTCTCCTCTAATGTCATCTTCAAACAACCCTATGAGGCATCATTATGGCCATGAGGTGCTGGAGGCCCACAGAGGTGAGGCCACGTGCCCAAGGCCTGGTCAGCAGCCAGGAAGCCTCAGCCGGGGACACTGGGCACCCTTGTCTGTGCCAGCTTCTCATTACTGGCTTTTAGGTTCAGCCCCTGACCTGGTGGAATGCATCTGGGCAAGTCACAGCCTCCCTCAGGCCTCAGTTTCCCCTTCTGTCCTGCGGGAGCCTAGTCTAGATAGCCTCAAGGCCCCTTCTGGCTCAGGCATTCCAGGCCCCCGCGAAGCCATGGGGCTGCGGCGGGTCCTGAGGCCCCAGTTGCACTGGGGAGCAGAGGGTGGGAGGGGTGGGCGGTGAGGGCAGGAGCCGACCTCGCAGGGAGCCGTGAGCCCCCTGGGCCACGTTCTCAGCCAGCCTGCCTGCCTCCACTCCCTGGGGGCTCTGAACCCTCTGTGAAGACCTGCATCTGGGAGGCCCTACTGAGAAAAGGCGGGGGCACTGGACAGGGGCGAGGCCCCTAGGCCTCTGGAGCGGCCAGCCCCAGGTTTGGGTCCCTCCCCTGCCTCGTCACCCGTCCACCAGAGGGACGCGTGGGGGCCGAGTGATGGGGCGTGTGTGAAGCACCACTGGGCACGGTGGCGGTGGGCCCGTCGGGTCTCTTCCCAAGCCTGGGGGAAGGTGGGACAGAGATTCCTGAGGTTCTCTCATCTGCTGCCCACAAGGCCGAGGCCTCTGCAGCCACCTTTCAAAAGACGCCTGTCTACACCCAGCACCTCCCGGCATGAGCTGTCTCCCCCAGGAGTCGATTCTCAGTGCTAATTACAAGGCAGGCAGGGCGGTGGGTGAGTGTGGGGCTTGGGGTCAACCCACCAGGAAGACCACATAAAAATGTCCCAACAGCCAGAGACTCGCCGCCCGGGAGCTCACACCCACTTGAAAGGACTCAACTGGTGTGGGGGGCACCCTTGACAAAGGCCCACAGATGACAGGTACGGGAGCCCAGCCCCTTGTTAACCAACCTGGCATCACCCCTTCTCCTGGGATTCTGTTCAGATCAGAAGCCCAAGGACTTGTGACCTGCCGAGGGGTGGGGCCCAGCCAGGGGCTCTGGTGCAGCCCTCTCCCCTTATCTGTAAGGTCCCAGCTGTGAGTGCACCTGGGCACACTCCTCCACCTCCCCCTCTGAAAATGAGAACAACTGCCCTGCCCCGCCAGGCGGTCAGGAGATGCGTCAGCGGTGTGGAGGGCCGAGGACGGGCCTGGGACCCGGCAACCACGGTGGAAGCATCAGCTGTCGTTACGAAGACTGATCCCTCCTCTCTGGGGAACGTGCTGCACACAGTAGGCGCCAAGCAATGGCTGTGTGGAAGGAGGGCTCCCTCTGTCCCCAAGCAAGGCACCAAATGCCAGGGTGTCTGAGTGGAAGAGCCCACACACCCGCTGGACCAATGAGATCCTAGAGCCCAGAGAGGCAGGTGATGTGCTCAAAGACACACAGCAAAGCAGTACTGAGAACCCAGCCCATCCTGATCCCTCCACCTCTGCTCCCTGGAGCCCCTCCCTAGAAGACCCTCTCTACTCTGCTCTCGCTCCTCAAATCCATTTCAACTCTGCAGCCGTCAAGGAAGCGTTCCCTGACCTCAGCCTGAGACAGCTTTCCCTGTCGGAGCCAGATCCTAAAACCGGTGGGTGGATGTTATATGGAGACAGATGTGGGCCGAAACTCAAGAAAAGACTTCCGGGCCTCAGCTCTCCCGTGAGCTGCTGGAGCCCAGGTGGTAAGCACCTTGTCGCTGGAGGTGTGCAAGGAAAGACAGGTAACCAACACAGCACAGGCTGCTCTGAAATAACATGTGAATAGCACCTGGCGTGGGCTCCAGCACCTGGTGAGCAGGCCCTCAGTCAGTGCTCTCTTATCTCTGACTGTTGGAGGCAGTGAGCGTCCTGACCCTCGGGGCGTTCAAGCAGAGGCCAGGTGACCACCTGGCAGGAGGCTCTAGGATCACTGAACTCTATGTGCCCGGCACAGGCTCCATCCTTGGAAGGCAGGTGCTCAAAGTGTTTGTTGACTGACTGACTGAGTGACCAGTCGGCCATTCATGACCCACGGGCTCACCTTGAGGTGCCCCAGGTGCATGCGGGCCCGCTCGCACATGTGCAGGAAGTACTTGACGTTACTCTCGTCCACGATGATGTACACGGCCACCTTCCTCTTGAAGCCGGCCTCCAGCAGGTCCTTGAAGATGTCCACGTCGGTGAACATGTCCATGACCACAGCTATCACCTGGGGGCGGGCAGAGAGACCGGGACGTCAGGCAGCATGGCAGTGGGGCAGGTGCCTCAGCGGGACGCACGGCCCTGCCACGCCCACCGCCCTCCCTGGGTGCCCACTCTAGCCCTGCTCCCCGCAGCCTCCAGACCGGGACTGGGAAGGGATAGGCTGGCCCTCTCTGTCCCGAAGTTCCAGGCGTGGGATTCCACACTTAGGACTCAGATCCCCGGTCGGCGGCACAGACTGGACTCCGGGGCAGCAGGCAGTGGAGGATACGCCGCTGTTTCCGTAACCCAAGACCCCGGAAATCAAAGCCCAGGAGCCTGGCCAGTGAGGAATGCAGAGGGAAGAGGGAGAGCCGCAGAGGAGCCCAGAGGAGCCTGGAGGTGCTGGCCCTCGCGGGTCGGAGTCAGGGAGGGTCTGCGTCCTGAGGAGTGGGCGGCCCGCCCCCGTGCAGGTGCCAGGGCTCAGCCCAGGGGTCCTGTTCCAGTCTGTTCCTGGGTTGCATTCTGAGTCAGGACAGGCCATGCCGCCGCCCTCTGGCCACCACCCCGGGAGCCGAGCTGAAGCGGATGTGTCAACAGCCAGGGAGGGGGCGAGCAGCGGGCGTGGCCGCTTGCTGAGGTCACCCTGTGTCCCTGGCTCGTGTGGACTTTGGCAGCCTCCCTCGCTGCCACCTCTCCTGTCTAGTCTGGACAGCGCCCAAACCAGCACATGTGCCCTTCCCGTCATCTGACATCTGTCCCTGTCACAGCTGACCTCCAGCCTCCTAGGCTCAGGTGAGTCCGCAGGTCAGGGTGCACCACCCTACCCCCAGCCCAGCCCCAGCCCAGTGTGGGCAGTGACCTGAGTCGAGGCACGGGGAGGGAAGAGCCACAGGGAAAGGACAGGGCGGTGTGGACGAGCTGGCCTGCCTCAGGGGTGGTCAGGGGGCGCCTGGGCCTGGGGCGCTCAGTGACCATCAGGCTCCGGTCTTCAGTCTCTCTCATCGCCCCTCCCTGTCCCATTGGCAGCAGGGGAGTGTGTCAGACCGGGGCCCAGTGCTCCTGACCCAGACAGACATCCAGCCCCTCCCACCTTCCAAGGCTGGCACCACCCCATCCTGGGTCTGAGAACCTCCTGGAGGAGCCTGACACAGAGAGGCTGGGGATGTGCTCTGGGCTACACAGCAAGCTGGGGCTAGTCAGGCTAGGACCGAGTCAGGCCAGCCAGGGAGCTGAACTCACTCTCACCCACCATGAGGGCAGCCTGGCAGGTGGCCGGGGGCCTGCGGGGACGTGTCTGCACACTCCATCTGGCTCCTCCCGGGTCTCAGGCCCCTGTTGACAACAGTCGTGCATCCAGCACTAAAGCCCCTACACCCAGGGGCTCCCTACTGCCCCACCACGGACACCATCTCTGTGTGACCCTGAGCAGGACACCCAGCTTCTCTGGGCCCGGCTTTCTCATTCGTCCAGTGGGCACAGCAGAGCTGCAGGACCAGCCAGGGCTCCCCGGTGGCTGAGGCCCAGGGTCTTCTCTGTCCTCTGGGACACTACACACAAATGCATATGTCTGTCTGCCACTACTTACAAAAGCAGGCACCAGGCCAGGCCTTGGCCCGTAGCTTGCCAATGCTGCCCTGGACTAAATCTGCTCTGGTCCTGCCTAATAAAGCTTAACAGCAAGTCTCAAAAGCATTAAATTATTTCCAAGCAACTTCACTGCATCCCAGAACAAAGCTCCAAAATATTTTAAGAAAAAACAAAACAAAACTCCAGCACCCCACAACATAAAAGTCACTGTATCTGGAAACCAATCAAAAATTACCAGACACACAAAGAAACAGGAAAATAATGACCCACATGAGAAAAAAAAAAATCTATCAAAACAGACCCAGAATGGATACAGATGTTAGAATTGGCAGATAAAGACATGAAAACAGTTATAATTGTATTCTATATGCTCAAAAAGTTACTTAGAGACATGGAAGATATTTTTTTAAAAAAAACACCAAACTGAACCTCGAGAGGTAAAACAATTCAACATTTAAGATGAAAAATACACTGGATGAGATTAATGGCAAATTAGACACTATAGAAGAAAAGATTAGTGAACTTGAAGACACATCAGTAGAAATGATCACAGAGAGAGAAAGAGATTGAAAAAACAGGACCAGAGCATGAGTGGACTGTGGGTCAATTTCGAAGGCCTAATATACGTGTAATTGGAGTCTCAGAATGTGCAGAAGTGGAGAGTGGAAGAGAAGACAGAAAAACATTTGAAAAAATTATGGCCATAACATTTCCACATTTGATGAAAACTATACATCCACAAGGCCAGGAAGTCCAATGAATTCCAAGCAGAAGAGACACGAAGAAAACTACACCAAGGCACGTCACAGTCAAATTACTTAAAATCAGTGATAAAGAGAAAATCTTAAAAGCATCCGGAGGAGAAAAGACCATTACATAGTCAGAATCAATGCAAGCCAGATGACACAGGAGCAGCATCTTTAAGGTACTAAACGGAAAAACCTAGAATTCCATACCCAGGGGAAAAGGTTTTCAAAACCAAAGGTGAAATAAGGACTTTTTCAGACATACAAATGCTGAGAGAATTCATCCCCAGCAGACCTGCACTACAGTTACAGCCACCCCCCTGGACAGATGGAGAAACTGGGGCTCCAGGGGCTGCAGCTGCCTCCATGGTGGAGGCACAGGCCCCCTCCCTCCCTGGGGGTGAGGGACAGAGCCAGGAAGAGCTGCCCTCCTGGCCCAACCTCCTCCTCCAGCAGGAGGGCTGGGGCAGACCTGGCTGCAGGGCCTCAGTTTCCCATGTTCCCATGTTTCCCATGCCTCTCCCCACCCTTGGTGCTGGCAGGATTAATGAGACAGTCTGAAAGGCCTGGAAGGTTCTCTGGGCATTGTGGAGGCCTCCTGGGAGCCCCTGGCGACACTGTGGGCAGCACCACCCCTGACTCCTGGCACTCTCCAAACCAGCTTGCCCGTCCTCTGGCTCTGAAGGCCTGTCGCAGAGGTAACAGCCTGGTCCTGCCTTCCAGGTGGGTGGGGAGGGGGTCTGTGCATATGGTAACAAATGCTGACCCAAGCCAGGACCAGCCTGCTGACACTCTTCCAGGGACCAAGGAGGGGCAGTGATGACCACTCCCATTTCCCAGAGAGGGAGTCACTATCCCAGGGCCACACAGTCAGCTGGTGGCAGAGGCCTCCGGTTCCTGGGCTCCTTTCCTGCGGGGTTCCTGTGTATATTCTAGCTGTGACTCAGCCACTCCCAGAGCCCACCCTTGGTCCTGAAACAAACCCTGAACATCAGCACTGCCCAGAGGTTAATGCCCTGGGGCCTCCCGGCTCTGCCGCTCCTTCTCTGGGCGGCCTCTGGCAGGGCACTTCCCACTCAAAGCCTCAGTTTCTCTTCTCTGTAACATGGGGAGTCAGATTGGATGCCCTGAGCTCTCTCCCCTCTCCTCTTCATCAGCTCTGGGAACGCCTTCCCCACCCTCTGGACTATTCAGATGGAAGCCTCATTAAGGTCAATTAAAGGAGCCTCAGGCCTCCCGAGCACCAAATGCAGCAGGACTGGGCTCCAGAAGTGCACACCCATCACACCTAGAGCCCTTTGAGCAGGGGTCAGCCCAGCGGCAGCGTGGGGCCCTACCCTGAGTCTCCAGCCTCCCCTGGTCGACATCGGCCTCCACAACAGCTCAGGAATGCTGCACAGATAAGGGGCCAGCAGAGCATGGGGCAAGGTGGTCAGGTGACCAGGGCTTTGCCCTGTGCATGAGACAAGAGGACAAACCCCTCCCTCTTCCCACTGGCCTCGAGGGACCCGAGTTCTCCGAGCGTCCAGGCCTGCAGGCGTGGGATCCAGCCAACCAGACCACCCCACAGTCATCAGTAAATGGCACAAGCCACGGATTTTCAAACTGGAAAAGCTCAGAATCATAAATTCGAAAGCCTTTAGCTTCTCTGGGGTCCAAGAGCGACAGGCGCTGTGGGGTCATCGAGCATCCTAATCCTCCAGGAAGTCTGCCCTGGAAAGGACTTGCCCAGGGTCAGACAGCAAACCAGGGCAGGGCTGAGGCCCACGGGCCACCTGATGCCCAGGTCCTCTGCTGCATTCCACCAAGTCCTTGCTGAACTCCTCTAGCATGGGGAGCTCACCACTTCTCACTCCAGACCACTCCCAGAGAGAGGCTCTCAGGAGGGGGTGAGGATGAAGGTGGAGGGAAGAGAACTGGCTGGCATGCAGCGAGTGCCAACCCCATGGCAGATGCCAGGTGGAGGCCCTCACCTATCCCCTGTCCCATTTAAGTGTCACCGTGACGCTGAGGCAGGTGCTGGCATCACCGTGGCACTGAGGAGGAAGTGACTATCTCGAGGTGGTGTGGCTAGATCACAGCAGAGCTGGGGCTCAGGCCTGGGTCCACGTGACACTGAAGACTGTCTTCCCACAGCCCCATGTGGCATTTAACCTGGGAAGGTCACTGAGCCCAGGGACCACTCGGACCCCATGAAGGAGGCTGGTGCAGCCCACGAAGGCCGGCCCCTACCAGGACACGGACACAGGGCCGGTGCAGAGGGGCAGTTCTGTCCCACGCTGAGCAGCCCCTGGGTGCTCAGTATCCTGTAGGCACTCAGGACTATTCCTGCCTTAATCCCCATTTTACAGATGAAGAAGCTGAGGCCCAAGGTCGTGCGTCAAGGGGGTGGCTGAGCTGGACAGGTGAGCCAGGGGCCTCTGAGAAGACCAGCCCTCTCGGCTGGCCTAGGGGGAGGATGCTTGGCTTCAGAGTGAGCCTGCCGAACCAGGGAAACTGTGGCTCTGTGGAGCCCAATCTAGGCCTGCCAGGCCAAAGACCCCAGTGTGACCTTCGGCAGGCCCTGGCCCACTCTGAGCCTTGGTATCCTCATCTGTGACATGCCTGTGACGACAGGCGCCACCTCATGGGGTCGTGGGAGGGAGGGCAGTGCTGGCGGTGTGAGTGCACGGGGAGCCGGGCGTGCACCTGCCCCAGAGGGGCCGGCCCTCCTTCCTGGCAGAGCTGCTCGTGACTCTCCCCAAACTCAATTAAGACGCAAACGCCGGGGGGTAGGAAGCCCTTGGAGAAGACGGGAGCCAACACCTGGGATTCTCTTATCAGATGGTTCCCCACCGGGCAGGTGAGGGCCCTGGGCACTAGGCTGGGAACTGCTGGAGCAGGCAGCAGGCAACTTCCCAGACCCACTGCACGAGCCAGGCTGGCTGCTGCCCCTCGGGGCTCCAGCGTGCCCCTGAGAACAGCCGCCCGGGCCACCCTTGGGCCTCTCAAGGCGTTGAGGCTGTCCTGGTACTGTCTAGCTCAGGGACGGTGAAAGCCCTCCCTCCTGGTCTGCAGGGACCCACAGTGGTCTTGGCTCCCATGGCCCTGCTCTCTTCAGTCCTGGTGTGGTCAGAGTTCTGTCCCCTGCCGGCGAGCCCAGCGTCTGGGAGCCTGATGGGGACACGGAGCTTTGTGAAAATCCTTTTACTGTCCTGAGTCAAGCTGGGGGCCGGCTGGAGGCTCCAAGGCTCCCATGAGAGGCAGGGCTCAGAAAGAACAGCCAAGATGCTGCTTCTCTAGGGAAAAGGGGGCCCAGAGCCTGCAGACCTGGTTCTGGGCCCAGCTCCTCCGGTTATCAGCTCTGTGAGCTTCGGCAAGTTATTCGCCATCTCTGAGCCCCACCAGGCCTCAGTTTCCTCTTCGGCACAGTGGAGACAACACCCTCTTGATGGAGCTGCTGAGAGGCTGACAGTGTGGGTGAAGTGCCTGCTCAGCACCTGGTGTGCAGCTGGCATTTAATAACCGCCTCATTAAGCTGCTTTTATTCTCCCGGAGCCAAGCTGGGAGCCAGGACTGCAGCGTGTGAAGGCGGGGGTCTGAGAGGAGAGACGGGTTGATCAGCCATCGTGAAACTAGTGAAACCCGGTTCCACTCCCTTCCTGCTGTGCGGCCCCAGGCAAGACACTTGACTTCTCTGGGTCTCTATTCCCAAGCCCTGACCAGGCCGGCGTGAGATCTGGGTTCTAGCCCAGCCTTCGCCACTTATTCTCCCCCTTTCTTCACCTGCAATGATTCGCCCCCGCCCCTGAGACCTCCCCGGGCTGTTGGGGCTGGGAAGGGATCCTGCCCCCCACTGTGTGTGTGTGGGGCGTTCAGCATCTCCTGGAAGAACAACCTACTAGAACATCTGTATTCTGCTCTGGCCTGTCATCGGCAGGGCAGGAGACCCCGAGGTAGACTGCTGAGGCAGTCCCTCCCCAGCCCAGCCTCGCCCCTCCCTCAGAGGCTGCAGCCAAGCAAGGCCGGGGCTCGGCCCTCCCAGGCGTGATGCTACAGGCCTCTGGTATGCAGCTGGAACCCCACGGCAGGTTTCTCCCAGAGAAATCACTGGCTCCTGGGGGCTGGGGGAGGGGCAGGCAGACGACCTTCCATCTTGGAGCGCTGGAGACCACTGGGGCCGGAAACCGGCTCAGAGAGCACCAGCTGCCCGCTCAGGGGCACACAGCCAGTGGAGTCAGACCCTCAGTCTCTGTCCCAGAGGGGTCTAGAATCACAGGGCAGCAGGGCGTCAGAGCTGAGGGGAGCCTCAACAGTCTTCAATGCCTGTACCTGTTTTACAGGTGGGATGACTGGGGCTGAGAGACGAGCTGGGCTTGTGCTGGGTCACACAGCGATGGAGGCAGAGCAGGGACCTGACCCCAGCACTCCTGGTACTGTGGCCCATTGGTTCCATTCTAGTCTTCTGAGAAAGGGGGACCCGGTGGGAGCCCTGACGGGAACACAGCCACTCCCTGGCGGCAGAGCTGGGGCGGGCTGAGTGTGTGCTGTGTCACTTCCCTGCCCCAGGGTCTACCTGCCTGCTGATGACAGCCAGGCTGAGGAGGTGGCGGGCTGGGCCACCCTGATTCAGCGCCAGCAGCCCCAGCCCAGGTGCCCTGGTGGGCAGGGGGCCAGTGTTTGGGCCAGGCAGCCGGCCAGCAAGATCCCCATCCCCGGGCTTCGAGGGTGGGCATTCTCTCTTCATTGATACGGGGGTGAGAGGAAGATGCGGGGGCGAGGGGGAAAGAGGTGATTCATGGGGAGGGAGAAGGTAGGGAGAGTTCCTGGCAGACCAGGCAAGGTGCCCCATCAGCATCTGTCAGCATCACTGCCCCGCCCCTGCGAGCCTGGGGAGCAGCTGGAGCAGGGAAGGGGGAGGGTGAGCTGCCCCTCCCTGCCCTGTCTGTCACTGTGTCCTGCCAAGGCCAGGGCAGGACAGGCAGGGGACCCATCCTAGAGTCCAAGGACAACTCGGACTGGCCTGGTCCCCAGCCCTCCGACCAAGAATTAGCTGGGTGACCTTGGCAGGGACTAACCAGTTGGTCCTCAGTTTCTGCATCTGAAAAGTGGGGCAGATAAGGCCACCTGAGACCGTGAAGGGCCTCACACTCAGTAGGTCAGGTGTCGCTCAGCACTGGGCCATGGTCTGAGAAATGCATCGTCAGGCGACTGTGTGGTTGTGCGAACATCACGGAGTGCACTTACACACCCCTACTCCACAGCTGGGCCGTTTGGTACGAATCCTCTGGGACGGCCGCCGCATACGCGCTCCATCGTGACCGACACGTGGGCGGTGCGTGGCCGTCAGCAGCAGCCGTTGTTACCGCAGCCGGCCCAGGCACACGGCGTTCTGGCCACAGGTCTGGGGTGGATGTGACAGGAACGCGGGTTGGGCAGCAGGGGCTGGGCTTACCACAGTGCCATGGGGTGTGAACCATCCCTCTGCCCCTCCGTGCCTCAGTGTCCCCGTCTGGAAGATGAGACGCTCGGCCTCCACCGCCTGAGGCCCCTCCCGCTGGGCCTGTGAGGGAGGCTCCCGCCACTGAGAGTGGGCGGACAGGCTCAGCAGCGAGCCCCCTTCTGAGTGGGAGGAAAGCAGGGGGGCAATGCCTCCCTATCGGGGGGCTGCACAAAGGCACCAAGGCACCATCTGGTGCCACACAGACGGGGCTCAAACCTGAAAGGGACTTCTTCCTGGCTATGTCCCCTTAGACCAGTGATGCTGTGACCTTGTGGGGCTTTTGTGGGGAGCAGATGAAGTTATGGGGGCCCCATGGGACTGCTGGGGTGGCTGGGTCTCAGCCCTGGCCATAGACACGTGGGGTGGATGCCCTGGGGCCCAGCCTGGCCCCGGTGCCCCTCTCTGGACCCCTCACTGGACCAGGCTGCCGGTCTTTCTGTCTGGGGGACATGAGACTCTCCTGCTGTTCCCATGCCACGCTGGGACCTGAGTCTCCCTCCTCCCTCCTCAGGAGAGGCACGGGGGGGGGGGGAGGGGGACCCTGGCACAGTAGGTCCAGCCCCCCCGACCCAGGGCCTCAGCTTCCCAGCTTTTAAAAAGGGAGTGGAGGCAGGGTAATGGGGTCCCAACAGGCCCTCCAGGGGACTGGGTTCCACGGCTTGACGTCAGGACCCACGTCCGCAGCACCCTGCTACCCCACGGCAGGTGTGGGGCAGGTTATTCAGCCTGAAAACTACGCGGGCCTCGTCCTCCCCCGCTTCCCCTCCTCTTCCTCCAGCTCTTCCTCATGCCCGTCACCAGACTCCATCCTCACCACAGCCCGAGATGTGGCTTCATCCCCCACCTCCATTTCACAGACCAAAAGCCGAAGCCCCAGAGCTGCCTGGGATCAGGCCGGAGCCAGGCTCCCTGACTCAGGCATCTGACTCGGCCACCCCTCGGGGGCAGGGATTCCACCTTTCTGGAAACTCAAGCTGTGGCCACCTCATCAGCTCCTGACCCACTTCTCTGTCTTTGCCCCTGAGCTCCCCCAGGCCCTGTCTGTCAGCCACGAGGGTCCCAAAGCCGGCGTTCGGGTCTTGTGTGATTTGCTGCCCCGCTCTGGGCCTGGAACACTAAAGGGATTAAACCCTGCTAGAAATACCTCAGCCCCACAACCCAAGGCCAGGACAGACATAGGTCTCTGCTGAGCCCAGACCTGGCTTCAGAATCCTTCCCAACACAGCTCACTGGGCAGGCTTTATCAATCATGTCAGGATGTGCTTTGAAACCAAGCAAAGGCACTTCTGCTCAGCAGCAAGAGGCACTGGCTCGTGGCCATGGCTGGCCAGCAATGGCCTGGCTGTCTGCAAGTGGCAAGCACCCCTCCTCAGACTGTGTCGGTGTGTGAGCCGAGAATGGTCACCCACACGGGGGACACTGCACAGCTCGGCAGGGGTGGGGAAGGGAAGGTCCAGACAACGCTGGAGGCCCCTTATAGTGGCAAAATTCCACCCGGTGGACAAGGCTTGGCTGCAATCACCCCGCTCCCGCCCCTGAGGACCACACGGTCTCCACCCGCACGTCCCAGCCTGGAAAGGTTCTGCCATGGCAAAGCTCAGGAAGGGGCCCAGAGAGAGTGAGGGGCTCGCTCTCAGTGGCCCAGCACGGCCAAGAAACACACACTTGAACTCAGACCTCCGGGCCAGCCTCCCACGGACTCAGACTACTTCTCAGTCTCCATGCCAACTCCCCCACCCCAGCCTGTCTCCACCACCCAGCAAAAGCACCACCAGAGAGCTGGCGGTGTGTGTGAGCGCCTGTTGCCTCTCCGGGGTGAGTCAGAGCCGTCCCGAGGGATGTAAGGGAGAGAAAGCCACCACTCCCCCCACCCCACCCCCACGCAGCACCTTCCTCCGGGGAACCTGCTCGCACATCTGGGGAAATCACAAACGCCCCCAAACAGTGCACAAAGGGCCTCTGAGACGCGGCAGCCCACCATCACCCGCTGGAGCACCTGGGCACCCTGTCCTTCCGCAGAGACGCTGAGGAGCCCCATGAAGACAAGAGGGGAGACCGTCACGGAGGCGGCCAAGAGGCCGCGCTGGGCTCTGAGGGGGCGCGCCCGGAGGCGGGAGAGACGCTGGGGGCCGGGGACTCCCGCCCACCGGCCGGCTCACCTTCTGCGCCTGGGTGATCATCTTGCGCACCACCTCTTTGATGTGGGCCTGCCCGTCGATGGGGGGCTGCATGTAGACGCTGGCCCGGGTCACGCCACGGTAGGCGACGGTGTCCGGCCAGCCCAGGTCCAGCTGCGGGATGGAGCGGTCCGACTTCTGGGGCCAGTACTCCAGCGAGGGCAGTGGCTCAGCCTCGGTGGGGACCCCACCTGCCCCGCTGGCCTCCTCGGCGTCCCCGACGCCGTCGTCCTCGGGCTCCCGGGGGCGGCCCGTGTCCCGAGGGTCCTCAGAACCCGGGTCGTACACCTCGATGGCCTCCAGGATGCGCTTGAGCTCCAGCTCCGAGAGGAAGTCTCGGATGTTCTCCCGCTTCAGCACCTCGTAGAAGGCCTCGGGGCCGCGCGCCACCAGGGCCTCCAGCGCCAGCCGCTGCTCCTCGCTGTAGAAGAACTCGGGCTTGGACTCGCTGGAGCGCCAGTTGACGTGGCTGTCGTCCAGACACTGCACCTGGGAGAAGGCCATGGTGCCACCTGCCGGGGCGCTTCTGCCGGCTGGGCGGGCGACGGGACGCGCGGCAAGGTCGGATCCTGACTCCGCCGGCCGGGGCACAGCGCGCTCCGGGCCTCCCAGCCGCCTCTGCTGCTCTGCCCATACGGAGCCTGCGGGAGAGGGGAGAAGGCAGGGTCAGGCCAGAGTGCAGCAGGGCCCGGGGAGGGGCCGGGCGGGGGGGCCGCAGTGCCAGAGACCGGGCGGGGCGCAGCCCAGGGCCGGGTGTGTCTGCCAAGGGGCCAATCCCAGGGGATTTCTGGAGCTGCCTGAAGTCCAGGCAACTTCTGGGGGGAACTATGGCGGGCAGGGAACTCCACAGAAGTCTCCAAGAGTGGGAGCAGGAGACGGAACCCGGACGGCCCCTGGCTCTGCTCAGCGGCGCCCCGCACCCGAGGGCTTCCGGGAAGGGAGGGGGTCTTAAAATCCCCGGGCGCCCGAGCGGCAACCCGAGGGGCCTGCCTGGAGGAGGCTCGGGGAAGTGCGGCGGGCGGGCGCCGGCGCCCCGGCGGCCCGGGGTCCGGGGACGCGGGCCGGGACTCCTTACCGGGCGGGCGGGCGAGCGGGCGGCGCGGAGCCGGCGAGAGGAGCCGCGCCGGAGAGCGGGCGCACAGGCGGCGGACCGGTGACTAAGTGCCGCCCCGCCCACCCTGCCCCCGCCGCCGCCGCCGCCGCCGCCGCCGCCGCCGCCGCCGCCACCTGCGGTCACGTGCGGCCTTGGGGGCGGGGCCGGAAGCTGATTCACCTCCCGCCGCGACGGACACAGCCAAATTCTGAAAAGCTCAATGACCAAAGTCCAAGAGCTTCTGCAACATTGCAGCCCAGAGAGGGACAGTGCTCATCCTGAGGCCACACAGCAAGTTAACAGCCTTAGCACCCCTCTCTGCTCGCATTGCCTGTTGGTAACCCTGGTCCAACCCTACCTGTGCCAGTTCCCTGGTGGCACAGAAAGTCCCTACAAATGCCCAGCTGTCCAGTTGTGGAAGTAGAGTTGGGGTACTGGACTGGGAGCCCCCAAGGCAGGGGTAGGGCACGGTCTGACCCAACCTCAGGAGCCTTCACAGAGCCTGGTGTGGACAGAACAGGTACCCAGTTCTTAGTCCCAGGCCCCGCTCCCTGCTGGGAGGGTTCCCCCACATGCCCACCCAGGGCTGGTCCTGCATGATGAGCCCCCCACCTGGACCCGGGCGCGGGGAGGGCCAGAGAGGGCTGCTGTGGGCTGGGGTCAGGCCCAGCTCTCTGCCTGGCGTCCCTGAGGCTTGGGACCCCAGTTATGGGGGGGTGTGGGGACCACATCTGAAAGCAGGCTGCCAGGGCGGGGAAAGCAAAGCCCATTAAAGCTGGCGGGACAAACAGCCCCCACCCCGTCGCGTGCCGCAGCCAGTCAGCCAGGCAGTGGCCCAGCCCTTCCCTCCCAGCCCCCACACCTGCCCTGGATGGGGCTGCTCTGTGCTCAGGCTGGGATTGGGGCTCTGAGGACACAGCTCTGTGCTGCTGAGGGCCGGCTGGTGACATCTCCAGGTCTGGGCAGTGAACCCCGCCACCCCAGGACCCTCACCACCATGCATCTGCTGTCAGGCCTTCCCACTTGGGTCCACTGCCCTGAGCAGTGACTCCCTCTCCTGGCCCCAGCACCCCTCTGGTCCCCATCACAGACCCCTCAAGCCTCAAGTCCTGCCCTCCACCCTGGCCCCAGGGGTGTCACACTGTGTCTGAACTTAGTGGCCCCGGAGACCAGGCGCCTGCCCCTCCCTGAGCAGTCCCACAGGTGCCCCCAGCTGCCCCCGGGTCCATGCACACCTGCCTGCATCCTCCCCACCCAGGCGGTCCAGTGGGTGAGCGCTGCCCAGGGGTCCTGAAGCCTCTGGGCCTCAGCTTCCCCTTTTGTCCTCACCACTGCGCAGAGGCCCTGGGCTCATGCCCGGAGTCCTGGCTCTCAGGCCTGACAGGCCTCTGGCCCTCCAACCTCTGCAGTTACCTGCCCGTAGTTATGGATTCACAGGAATTTGTTTAAAAACACCAACAGAAAGGGTTGCCTGCACCCAGTTTCCCCCAATGGTGTCATCTTGCATAGCTGTAGGACAGGAATACTGTGGCCAGAACAAGAGCTTGGCGCCGTCCGGAGCGTGCACAGATTCACCCGTGTACATGTGCTCCTGTGTGTGTGTGTAGATGTATGCAACCTTATCACATGTGTAGATCTGTGTCCCCACCATCACAATCAAAATGCAGCACTCCTCCCTCACCACCAAGATCTCCCTCCTTGCAGCACACCCACACCTCCATCCCTAACCCCTGGAACCACTAACCTGCTCTCCATCTCTGGCAATTCATCCGGTGGGTGTGTATCAGTGGCTTGCTCCTTTCTGTTGCTGACTGGTATTCCATGGTATGGGTGGCCCGTAGTTTGTTTAACCCTTTCACCTGTTGAAGGACATTTGGGTTGTTTCCAGTTTTGGGCTATTATGAATAACACTGCTATGAATATTCATGGACAAATTACACAAATTAATTCATATACATATACTTGTGCATATTACATTATGTATCTGTTACATTCCCCCAACAATGTGTGAGTGATCCAGCTTCTCCCCATCCCTGCCTGCGTGTTCTCTTGCCGCTGCTGTTTTATTTTAGCTGTGCTGATAGGCGGTGATAGTCTCTTGACTGTGGCGTTAGTTTGCATTTTCCTGATGACTGTGACACTGAACACTCGTTCATGTGCTTCTTTGCTGTCTGTGTGTGCTCTTCAGAGAAATGTCTGTTGGTGGGTTTTGCCCATTTTCTGATAGGATTGCCTGGTGTTTCCTGTTGACTTTTGAGAGCTCTTTATACGTTCTACTACAAGGTGTTCTTCAGGTATGTGGTCTGCAAATATTTTCTCCTGGTCTGTAGCTTTTCTTTTTTTTTTTTTCAAGTATATAATACAATGCTATTAACTGTAATGACTATGCTGTACATTGGATCCCCAGAACTTATTCATCTTATAGCTGGGAGTTGTACCCTTTGACATCTCCTCTTTTCCCGCACCCGCAAGCCCCTGACAGTCACCATTATAGTCTCTGCTTCTATGAGTTCAGCATTTCTGGATTCTGCATATAAGTGATATCATATAGTATTTGTCTTTCTCTGTCTGACTGGTTTCTCTTAGCATAATACCCTCAAGTTCCACCCATGTTGTTGCAAATGGCAGGATCTTTCTTTCTCATGACTGAGTAATATTCCGTTATATAGATTTATCTCACATCTTCTTTATCCATTCATCTGTTGATTGACACTTAGGTTGTTTCTGTATCTTGGCTATTGTGAATAATGCTGCAGTGAACGTGGGGGTGTAGATACCTCTCTGAGTTAGTGATTTCATTTCCTTAATATGTGTAACCTAGTTGTGGGGTTGCTGGATCATCACGTGGTAGTTGTATTTATAATTTTTTGAGGAATTGCTATACTATTTTCCGTAGTGGCTACACCAATTTACATTCTCACCATCAGTACACAGGTATTCCCTTCTTTCCACGTCCTCGCCAACACGTGTTGTCTCTTGTCCTTTTGATGATGGCCATTCTGACAGGTGTGAGGTGATGTCTCACTGTGCTTTTGATTTGCATTTCCCTGATGATTAGTGATGTTGAGCATTTTTTCACATGCCTGTTGGCCACTGTATGTCTTCTTTGGAAAAATATCTATCCAGTTCCTTTGCCCATTTTTAAATCAGATCGTTTGGGGATTTTTTGCTATTGAGTTATATGAATTCTTTATATATTTTGTATAATAGCCCTTTATCGGATAGTTGGTTTGCAAATATTTTTTTCCCAATCCGTAGGTTGCCTTTTCATTTTGTTGATGGTTTCCTTTGCTGTGCAGAACTTTTTTTTTTGGTGAGGAAGATTCACCATGAGCTTACATTCGTGCCAGTCCTCCTCTACTTTGTACGTGGCTTGCCTCCATCGCATGGCTGATGAGTGGAGTAGTCCGTGCCCAGGATCTGAACCCGAGAACCTGGGCCGCCAAAGTGGAGCGCACCAGACTTTAACCACTCGGCCACGGGGCCAGCCCCTGTGCAGAAGCTTTTTAGTTTGATGTAGTCCCACTGGTTGCTTTTTGCTTTTGTTGCCTTTGTTTTTGGTGTCAAATCCAAAAAAATCATCACCAAGACCGATGTCAAGGAGCTTACCACCTATGTTTTCTTCTAGGAGTTTTATGATTTCAGGTCTTGTGTTCAAGTCTTTAATCCATTTTGAGTTAATTTCTGTGTATGGTGTGAGACAGGCACCCAGTTTCATTCTTCTGCATGTGGCTATCCAGTTTTCCCAGCACCATTTATTGAAGAGCCTATCCTTTCTCCATTGTATATTCTTGGCTCCTTTGTCGTAAATTAATTGACTGAATATGTGTGGATTTGTTTCTGGGCTCTCTATTCTGTTCCATTGATCTGTGTGTCTGTTTTTGTGCCAGTACCATGCTGTTCTGATTACATAGCTTTGTAATGTAGTTTGATATCAGGAAGTGTGATTCCTCCAGCTTTCTTCTTCTTTCTCAAGATTGCTTTGGCTACTCAGGATCTTTTATGAGTCCATACAAATATTTTAGGATTGTTTTTTCTGTTTCTATGAAAAATACCATTGAATCTGGATTTCATTGAATCTGTAGATCGCTTTGGGTAGTACTGACATTTTAACAATATGAATTATTTCAATCCGTGAGCATGAATATTTTTCCATTTATTTGTGTCTTCTTCAGTTTCTTTCATCAATATCTTCTAGTTTTCAGTGTACAGGTCTTTCACCTCCTCGGTTAAATTTATTCCTAAGTATTTTATTCTTTTTGATGCAATGGTAAATGGGATTTTTTTCTTACTTTCTTTTTCTCATAGCTCGTTGTTAGTGTATAGAAACGCCACTGATTTTCGTGTATAGATTTTGTATCCTGCAACTTTACTGAATTTATTTCTGTAGCTTTTCTTTTTATCCTTTCACAGATGTCTCACACAAAGCGAAAGCTGCTGATTTTGCTGAACTCTAAAGTGTCAGGTTTTCCTTTTACGGGTCACGCTTTTGACTCAAGACTAAAACCTCTCATCTTGCCCCGGGTCCCAAAGATGTCCTCCTATTTTTTTCCCTGAAAGTTTGATAGTTTTACATTTAAATCTGTGATCTATTTTGAATTAATTTTGGTGTAAGGTGTGCAGTTGAGGTTGAAGTCGAGTGTCTGGCGGCTGGATGTCCCCAGGAGGGTTTTACAGAGGAGGAAACAGCACAGAGAACAATCACCCAGGATCCACAGTAAGCCAGACTCGAACCCGGGTCTGCGTGCTTTCCCCCGCTCACCACTGTGACACTGACGTCTGGACGGGTTCCCAGGGATAAGCCAGGCCTGGCTGGGGAGTGGGGATCACCTTGATTACTTCTCGGGGTGGTGTATCCAGTGGCCAGCTTGGGAAAGGGTCATTCAGTCAGTCAACAAACTCCGGCAGAGCCTGTCTTGCATTGGCTCGTGCTGGGCTCTGCTGGGGCCTGGTTCCTCCCTGGGCCCCCATGGTCACAGTCTGTGGGGAGGCAGGACGGACACAGGGCAGAGGGGTATGGGTGCTGTGGAGGAGGTTGCCCTGATCCTCGGGAGCCCAGACATCCACAGAGTTGAGAGGAATGAGTATGAGTTCCCGGGGCTTATGGAGGAGGGAAGGGTATTCCAGGGAGAGGGAACAGCAAACACAGAGGCCCAGAGGTTTGGGTGCAATGGGCAGGATGAGGGGGGCCAAGTGGGTGAAGGGCTGTGAGTGGCACCGTTTGAGTCGCGTGACCCCTCCCGCAGGGGTAGGGAGCCCCAGAAGGGCGATTAGGAGGAATGGGGGCAGACTGGTGGTTTGAGGAGTTCCCTTTGCTGCTTGCAGGAGGGTGGGCTAGAGGGGACAGGGCGGCGCAGCAGGAGCGGTGATTCCCCCGATCACTAAGCCTAGTGGTTGGACTTGCCATTGGCCGCAGGGAGAGAGGATGTTGGGGGCAAGGAGAGGGCATCCCCAGGCTTCTGGCATGGGACCTGCCTGGGTGGGGTGCTGATGCGGACGTGGAGCCCGCGGTGGGGGGTCCCAGGCCCAGGGAAGCTGGTGCTCCGGCAAACCCAGAGCCCCCCACCCCGTTCCCTAGCCCTTGCTGGCCTGGGGCTTCTCACTCCCGAGTTGGCACATTCAGGGGACTTTGTTTAAGCAGCGACGCCTCTGCTGCTATCATAAAGGAGAGGTTGTTCTTTTCTGCTGTTCAGCACTAGCCCAGGTGAGCCAGTGGTGCCCGGGGCAGTGTCCCATGCCTGGAGCCTGGAATGGGCTGAATAAACTCGGCCAGAATCTCCTGACTCGGGCTTTCTGAGCCATTATGTGGCTGTGACTCCTCTCCTGTCCCTCCCAGGAGGGTTGGGTCCTGCAAGTGCCAGAGCTGGCCTGTCAAGGCCCCGAACCTGTCAAGAGGGGCCCATCACCTACCCTCTGACTGCTGGACCCCAGTAGCCCCAGATTCCTGCTATGGGATCCCGGGCTCTGCCCTGGGTCTGACTGTGTGTCTCAGGCAAGTTACATCCTTTCTGGTCCTGAGTTCTTTCATCTGCACAACTGGTGGGGGTGGAGATGATAGGGCAGGGAGGCTAGATCAAACAGTGCCTGAACTCCTTCATGGCTCTTTCTGGGATCCTTTCTCCCTCTCCTCCTCTCCTCCTGTGCCTTTCTTCCTTCCTCTCAGCCATTCACTTGCTCACTCACTCATTCATTCACAACTGTTCACAGAACATCTCTGGGCCCAGCCCTGAACAGAGTGAGACCTGGGCCTGGGAGATGATTCAAGCCCAGTGTCTGCCCTTAGGGAGCTCCCAGTCTGGTGGGGGAGGTAAAGTATATGCAACAAACAATTGTGATTCAACCCGTGTGCATAGGAACCCTTGGGAAGAAGCTGCTCTGCCCTGGTTGGGGGGCGGGAGAGAGTCCAGGAAGGCCTCAGAGGACAAGCCCTTTGCAGTGGCCGTGAAGCAGGAGGTAAACAAAGGTAGGGATGCAGCGTCTGCAAAGGCCTGGAGGCGTGCAGGTGCTGGGCGTGTGAGAAAGTACAAGCGGGTCACGGTGGCCGGCGCACGGGTGCCAGGGGGGAGGACCTGGGACCGGTTGTCAAGGGCCCCTAATGCCGTGGAAAGGACTTTTTCCAGGAAGCCCTGGGCTCCAGGGCTGAGGGTAGGAGGGGTTCCTGAGACGTCAGTGGTGTGAGCACAGCTGTGATTTTGACCAGCTGGAGAGGATGGAGGAGCAGGGGAGCCAGCGCCCAGGCTGTGGAGAGGCGATGGAGGCTGGAGCTGAGTGAAGCCGCAGGCAATGGGAGGAGAAGCCGGGACTGGGGGGCTGGCGGCCGTGGGGGAGGGAAGAGGGAGGAGGGAGGAGGGGGGCATCACTGGGACAAGCGGGGGAGGGGATGAGTCTGGTTGGAGGTGCCTGGGGGGGTGACAGGGAGCAGGTGTTCTGGAAGCCTGGAGCTCAAGAGGGGCTGGACTCGAGAGGGGGATAGGGTCGTGTGGGGGTATGCTGCTCCAGCCCCGCTGGCCTAGAGGAAGGGATCTGAGACCCCCGGGGGGGTCGGGCATCTAACGAGGGACCTTTCAGAAGGAGCATTTGGAGGGGACAGTGCGTCACGCAGGAGTGCCTGGTCTGCACAGGGAGGACCGAGTCACAGAAACGTTGATGCCCATGTGGAAACTTTACCGCCCAAACAGGCCCCTGGGAGCTGGTGGGGGCTTCTGTTTCTGAACTTTCCCCGTAATCGCCATCATGCTCCGCTCTGCAGGCCCCTGCTGAAAATCCAGGGGTCTGGGGCAAAGGTGTTTAGGAAGTATCTGGTGGAGGAACAAGCGAACACGGGGCTGACTCTGTCCGCTGTCTATACTGTGCTGGAGAGCCAGGCAGGGACGCACCCCCGACCGCCTGCGTGGGTGGGTGGGTGAGGCAGTCTAGGCAGCACCCCCGGAACCCCATCAGAGCCCGGGCCCATCAGAGCCCGGGCCAAGGCACCAAGGGGGGCTTCCCGTGGTCCAAGGGAGGAAAGTGATGTGGGCGAGGGGGGCGGGGGGAGTGGGGCGGGTTTATTTCAGGTGGAGGAGGGGACTTCTGAGCCAGTCCTACTGGGAGAGCAAAGGCCTCACAGGGAGGGAGGCTGCTGTGGAGAATGGGCAGGAAGGCCCAGCGGCTGGCGGTGGTGAGAGGGAGCAGGGAAGGAGACAGGCGCCGAGGAGCCAGGAGTGCGGATGGTGGAGAATCCTGTGGACTGCTGAGCGGGGGAGGACTAGAGAGTCCTGGGCAGGGGCTGGTCTGGCTCCCCTTGTGTTTTGAGCCCTAGGAAGCTGTTGGAGACAGCTGGGCTGGGGCGGCAGGGGAAATGCCCTTGGCCTAAAGCTCTGGACCCAGGGGTGAGAGAAGTCTCCCCTCTCTAGCCTCCACCTCCCCCTGTGGGGCTGGGGGCAGGAGGCGGGGAGGGAGACTAGTGCCCCAGAGGGGCTGAACGGTGGACTGCTCACACAGGCCTGGCTGGAAGGCATGGGGACAGGGAGAAGGCATTTTGGTGGAGGACAGCAGGCAAGAAAAGAGTCAGACTGAGTTAACTATTCTGGTTAGAGGCCAGAATAGTTCTCAGAGGCCAGCCCCTTCCTTGTGACCCAGACTGGGAAACTGAGGACCAGCAGCAGCTGGTCAGAGATGGTGACAGAGCAGGTACAGGCCAGGCTCCCCCCTCAGCCAGGTCCTGCCCACTGGAGGTGCTCACATCTCCAGGAGGGGCGCTGTGTGGCCGGTGTGGGACTCTGGGCATCCCTCTCACGCAGATGACGTGGGCTGTGTGGTGCCGTCTGAGTGCCTGCGGGCCTGCGGGGCCGAGATTGGCTGCTCCAACATTGCCTACCCCAAGCTGGTCATGGAACTGATGCCCGTAGGTGAGCTGCCTGGGTGGGTCCGGGTGGGTGTGGGGTGGAACCTCGGGTGGGCCCAAGGAGGGCGAGGGCCCTGGGGCCTGGGAGGCCACTCTGGATCCAGACTCTGTGACCTCCAGGTAGGATGTTCTGCTCACGGGGAAGAGAGGAAGGTGAAGATAATGGAAACACTCCCCTAGCACCCACCGTGGGCCCGCCACTGTTCCAAAGGCTGCACACGTGGTTAACTTGCATCCGCTTTTCAAAAAGCTGAAGTGCTGTTATCATCACCCCCATTTTACAGACGGGGAAACTGAGACCCAGAGAGGTTAAACTGACCTGGCCAAGGTCACGTGGCAAGTGAGCTGCAAAGGTGGGGTCTGAACCCGGATAATCTGCCTCCGGAGCTTGTCCTCTTAGCCTGTGCTGGGCCATCTCTCGAGGAAGGTCAACAGTTTCTCTTCTCTCAGGCCTGCTGGGTGCCAGACCCTTTTACAAACTGCTTCTCATTTAAGGCTATGTGGTAGAGTCATTAGCTCCATTTTACAGAGGGGGAAACTGAGGCACAGGGAGGGGAAAGTGACTTGGACTACAGAGTGGCTGAGACACAAACCCCAGTCTGTCTGGCCCGAGCCCACTGCTTACTCTGCAGGACCAGGAGCTCAAGCCCCCATGGGGTCTGCACCCTCTGCCTCCCCGGAGAGACGGCAGGCCGACGAGTAGAACTAAGGGGCAGGTTCTGTCCTTTTCCACATTTCTTGTGGCAGCAGCAGCCCCGCCAGTCTGATATGGGGTGGTGAGTTCCCAGTCAAGCCAGGCGACATGACGAGGGGTGTGGGAGGTCCCACCTAAGCAAGAAGGGGAGACAGCTTTCTGAGGCCCTTTGCAGCTCAAGAGTTTCAGCTCTGATTCTCAGACCCTTGAGTGTCTGCCTTCCTCCCTCTGGCTGCTCCTCCTTTCCACCCCTTAGTGCACAGACCTGGGATCATATCTCAGCCCTGGCATTCTCTGGTGGAGATTTGGGGCATGTCACTTCCCTGCCCAGAGCTTCCGTGTCCTCATTTGTAAATTGGGGATAATGATGCCTACCCGCCCGTCGGCGTGGTTGCTGGGATTAAACATAATAAGACAGGGAATGGCCTGGCGCAAGGCTCGGCTACCTTGTGGGTCCCACCTTTGGGCCTCACCCTCCCCTTCTGTTCTAGGGGGCTCACTAAGCCCCCCAGGGCTGGCACCCAGCCGTTGTTGGGCCACAGCCCCTTTCTAGGCCTTGAGCTCCCTGTCTGAGAAGTGGGTGGAGAGTAAGCCCCAAGTTAATCCACCTCCCTGGGCAAGAAGAAGGGTGGAGAACTGTTTTGGAGAAAGCCACGATTGGACTCACTTTCCTTTGGGCCCCATCCCAGTTAGCCTGATGAGTGAACAGAGAGGGCATGGCATGCCCGGAGGTCACACAGCAGGTCTGATGCAGGACCAGGGCCAGGCAACCAGGCCAGGCAATAATCAGCACCTGTAAGGCTGAGCCCTCAGGGCAGGCGGGCCTGGGTCAGGCTTGTTCTAGGGCAGGGGGTGGAGGACAGACAGGCAGGGAATCTGCAGAGGTGAAGGAGGTGCTTAGATTCTTGAAGAAAAAGCGCAAGAGGCCTCGGAGACAGACTCAGACCAAGGTCCAGAGAGGGGAGGTGACCAGCCTGAAGCCACACAGCCCTGGGTCCTCCCCACCCTCAGTGCCTCTCGAGCCCACGACTCCTGGGAGGTGTTAGACAGCAGTGCCTCGCCCACCTCTATGGGGACCCCTCACTCGTCTTCAGCTAGTCACGGGGCAGCTTTTTCTCTCCCTGCTGGGAAGCCGCATCTTGTCTTCCACAGAACTAAAGAGGAAGGGGATCCCCTGTGCCTGTTGAGGCCTGCCATGCACAGAAGTGAGGGGAAACCACAGACCCTGGGCCACTGCCCTGTCCAAGGTGTGACCTCCATGCCGAGGGCCCTCCAGGGCTTCCGCACTCCCCCCGACACCTCAGAGTCCTGCCTCTGGCCTGCTGTGGGCCCCTCTGCCACTGGCCTCCTCTCTCTGAGCTTCCACTCCCTCACCTGTCGACCGGGTTAATAATCCCTCCCTCAGTTGGGGTCATGGCTGTGAAAGCGCTGTGTCAACTCGGGGCTCTGCAGAAGCGAGGTCTGATAATAGCCCGACAGTAGGAGCAGCCACAGCTGTGATCGTTGTGGCAGCAAGCCGCGGGCTCAAGCAGCACATTGAGAAGTCTCCTGGTGTGTCCTCAGCCTCTCCTCCAGGGTCGGGGTCTTTCTCCACCACCTCCAACACCCCTCGGCCCTCCCTGCTGGCCCTCAGGGACTTGTGAATGGCTGATGCTGGGGGTGGGGCCTCAGACAGAGCCGCGGGCAGGAGGGGCTCACGGGGCCTGGGCAGGGCCCAGGCAGGGTCTCAGTGGCCCCTCCCTGACCCCAGGTCTGCGGGGGCTGATGGTCGCTGTGATGATGGCCGCGCTCATGTCGTCGCTGACCTCCATCTTCAACAGCAGCAGCACCCTCTTCACCATGGACATCTGGAGGCGGCTGCGGCCCCGGGCCAGCGAGCGGGAGCTGCTGCTGGTGGGACGGTACGGGGGGGCGGGGGGGGGTGGGGGGTGCGGGGCCCTGGGGAGGGCTGGGAGGTAGGCTTCCCCAGGCACATGGACAGCCGTGAGGCCCCACCGGAGGTGGGCTTTGAGGAAGGAGGAGGAGTTTGCCAGTTGGAGAAAGGAGGATGCTGGGAAGGAGAGGAGAGAAGAGGCCAGAGCATCCTGTCCATCCCACCTCCCCCATCGCTCTCCTGGCCACCCCTTCACCGTCACACCCTCACCTTGGATGCTTCTCTCACTCTGAGCTGCATCTCTGCCGGGGAGAACCCCCTCCCCCAACCATCCCAGAGATCTGTGCTGCCCCAGATCTGAGCTCCTAGCCCTCCTGATGGTTCCCAGCTGCCCCAGACAGGGCCTGGAGCCTGTCCTCAGGAGTGGCCACACTCAGGCCACAGCTGTCCCTCCAGCCCCCGTGCCCCTAGCCTCACTGAGCTTCATGTCCATTTCCTCCTAGCCCTGCTTGTCCCCTCCTTGTGACCTCAAGGGCTCACCTTGATCTTTCTAGACTCTGCCCATGTCCCTTCCTCCATGCAGCCCTCCCCAATAGCCCCAACCAAGGAATGAGCCCCTCTCCCCTCTAAGCCGCCCACAGGGGAGACTATTGCCAATTCCTCCCACAGCTCATGTGGCCCATAGGTCCAGCTTGTCTCCCTGATGCTCCTCCCCATGGCCCTGCCCTCGGTCCCTGCGCTCTGCCGCGTACCCGGGAGTCCTTCAGGGATGGACCCAGCAGTGGATGATGAGGGGTTGGTGTCTCCGAGTGTGCGCATGGGCCCTCTCCCGGTCCCACCCCTCCTGTCTCCCTCCTGTCTCCCTCCGAACCACGCGGCCCCCACTCTGCTGGTCCAGGGGCCCAGCCCTCTGGTGCACAGCTTGGCCACCAGTGCGCCACCACGGGACCCGTGGTGCCCGTCCTCAGGGTGTGGTCTCCCCCAGAGCTCCAGGCGGTTGTCCCAGCGATGCAAAACAGCCGGGCTTCTGTCAGAAAGGCCCTGTTGGGACACGCCGGACGGCAGGCGAGCATGAGCTCATCGGCAGGCTCACAGCCTCCAAAACAGGGAGCCTCTCCCTCGCCTCGCGGGACGCTTCCGCGTCAACACATCCCCAGCGGGCGGTTCCCCCGCCCTCCTCAGGGGCTGTGTGGCCTAGGGAGCCTGCCCCTGCCGGACAGACTCCTTCCTCAGGCCCTCCATGCTCCAGCGTCCCCGGAGCTGCTCAGTGTGCGCCTTGGCCCTCTGGCCTGGGACACTGGTCGCCTCAGCCTGCCTGGTAGCTCCCATGTCCCCTGCCTGCTACTTCCCGGCCTCCCCAGAAGCAGGCTTCTCCCCTGCTCCGCCCGAAACCAAAGTCCACAATTGGCCTCCCCTCTATGCCAGCTCCTTCCCACCTCTTCCACCCAGTCAAGCCCCCTCCCCACCCCCCCCACCCTGCCAGCCTCCCTGTGGGCAGAGGCTGTGTGATGCAGGGCAGGTGGCTTGCCCTTTCTGGGTCCCTGTTCTCTCAGCTGCCAGTTCAGTGGAGTGGAAAGGGCCCAATGCTGGGCGTCAGGCCAGGGTTCAGCCTTACCATCCCTCCCTCTTGAAGTACCAGGACGACCCCCAATGCCTCCAGCCTCCTCCTGCCTAAAACAACACCGTTCAAGCTGTTTCTTAGGGTGTGTGGGGTCTTGGGTCTCTGGAGCCTTGATCCAAGGAGGTACAGGACCTTCAGAGAGAGGGGCAGCGGTGCGCGCCCAGAAGCCTGGGGAGGAGACCGTCATGGCACAGAGGCAGGCAGGGGCTTGCCAGTGACCCCAACAATCTCATCAGTTTGGGGGGTGCCAGAGTAGCCATCACAGGCCTGGGGACAGTGATGACCTCGTGTCTGGGGCGCTGATCTTTGCCGGCCCCAGGCCCCACTCCTCAGTCCTTCTGCTCCTTCATTTCCGTCCCCTGCTAGCCCCTCCTTCTGTCTACCTTTTCTATTATTCAATCCACGAATAGTGCCAGAGGCCTCCCTGGTGACCTGTGTCAAGCTGGGCAATATAGGGGATCCAGAGAGATCTCAGAGCCTGGCCCTTGAGGGGCTCCCCTGCACCACGGCTGCAGCTCAGGAGCGATGGAGGGTCATCCTGACAGCAGTGTGTCTGTGTTTGTGTGTGTGTGTGCGTGCGTGCATGCAGGGAGGTCAGGAAGGCTACCTGGAGGAGGAGGGCCTTGAGCTGGGCCTTGAAAGATGAGGGAGGTTTGCTGGGGGAGGAGTTAGAGAAAGGCATTCCAAGCAGAAGGAACAGCCTCTAGGTTTGGGGGCCCCTGGAGCCTGGTGGTGGCTGAGTCAGGAGAGGAAGCCATAGAGGGCGGTCAGAAGGCCAGGGCCCCCCGCCAGGCCGGGCTGGAGAGGCCCAGCTCCTGAGCAGAGATGCCGAGTCTGGTCTTGGGCAGTGGGAGCCTGTGTGGGGAGGGTGGGGTAGGACGAGTGTTAATGGAGCCCGGCTGTGCCTTTGAAGAGGGCAGCGCCTGCCTGCCTGCGAGGCTAAGGGTTAATTAGCCTTAATCAAGGTGGCACCTCCTTCCTCCACCCTCTCCCTCAGGCCTGGAAGGGAAGAATGGGAGGCAGGAGGGTGGGCGACCAGGAAGGAGGACCCACCCCAGCTGTACACACGGCCTCTGTCGCCCCTGCAGTCCTGTCCGGGGTTCCAGGAGGTCTCACCCACTGCCCACCTCGGGGGTGAGGGGCGCCCAACTGACCCAGGACACAGGGGTGAGGGGCACTCAGCCAGGAAGGAGCAGATGGGACACTTCACCCCAGCTCTGTCCCCTTAGCTGGATCCTACACATGTTCAAGGCTCCAGGGACCCCACCTCCTGGAAGACCGCCTGCATTGATGCTTCCTCTGGGCCCCCTTAGCCCAGCCCTGAGTGCTGGGTGACAGGCTCATCTGTTTTCTTTGCTTGACTCTGGGTGCTGGGCAGGGACTAGGACCCGCGTGTCACCACATCTGCTCAGGAGCGCAGAGCCCTACTCTCAGGTGGGCTCCTCATGAGCGGTTTGTCCAATGAAGGAGGGAAGCGTGTCCCTGCCGTGGAGGGGCCCGCGCCTAGTGGCGGGCAGACAGGAGCTGAGAGGAGAAGTCCACGCAGAGGGGGAGGGGAAGGCTGGTCAGAGGTCTCAGCTTCACAGCTGAGTCCGGTCCTAACCCAAACCCAGACTGCCTGGCTCCCAACCTTGACTGAGGATGGAGGTCGCGCTGTGATGGATGCGCGTCAACAGCCAAGGGCTGTAGGGGGTACAGATGTGCAGTTAGAGGTCACAGCCCCTGCGGAGGCCACCAGTGTTAGAAGAACCGCCAGGAGGCCAGTCTGGCCCGAGTGTGAGGGCAGCGGGTCATTCATGCAGCCACCAAGCGTTTATTGAGCACCTGCTGTGTGCAGGGGATGAGCAGGGAACTCAGAGACGAGGCTCCTCCCTCCTGATGCCTCCGGCTGGGCGGGGAGACAGACAGTAAGCAAGGAAACACCCAAATAGAAGTAAATGCCCAAATGCATGTAGAGGCTGGGTTCCTTGAAGACAAGCGGAGACCCTGGGGGGGCTATTGGGGGCCTCTCTGAGGGCTGACTCAACAGAGACCCCAGGGGCGAGGAGGAGCAGACAGGCCGAGTGGGCTCCTGTAGGCGCAGGGAGCCAGGGAAGGGTTTGGAGTGGGGCAGGACTGGCCATGTCCCCCGAGGAGTGGACCAGGGGCCAGGGAGGAGGCTGGAGCTGGGGCAGCAGGGGACAGAGGGAGAGCAAGTCTTAGTGATCGGGGGGAGGTGGGGGAGGGTTGAGGCAGGGTCTCGGGGGACAAGTGTGCCTGCTGCCCGCCCGCAGGCTGGTCATCGTGGTGCTCATAGGCGTGAGCGTGGCCTGGATCCCCGTCCTGCAGGGCTCCAACAGTGGGCAGCTCTTCATCTACATGCAGTCGGTGACCAGCTCCCTGGCCCCGCCGGTGACCGCAGTGTTTGTTCTGGGCATCTTCTGGCGGCGTGCCAACGAGCAGGTGGGTGGGTGGTGAGGTGAGCTGGGGCGGGACGGGACGTGGGGTGGGCTCTGTCCTCTCCCGTGGATGAGCTGCAGCTCGGTTGCATCTTCCCTGCACCCGTGTGTGCGCTGGGGGAACCTGGGCCTTCCTCCCACGGCCCCAGCTGCCCTGCCTCCTCCTCCCCAGGGGGCCTTCTGGGGCCTGATGGCCGGGCTGGCGGTGGGCGCCACGAGGTTGGTCCTGGAATTCCTGCACCCAGCCCCGCCCTGCGGCGACCCGGACACGCGGCCCGCCGTCCTGGGCAGCATCCACTACCTGCACTTTGCCGTCGCCCTCTTTGTGCTCAGCGGCGCTGTGGTGGTGGCCGGGAGCCTGCTGACGCCACCCCCCGCAGGTGTTCGGGTGAGCTTGCCCTGGCCCCTGACCCCTGACCCTTAACAACTTCTGACTCTGGTCTCATTCTGACCCCGACCCTCTCTGACTCAAGAATTTTCTAGCTCTTGACCCCTAACTGGCTCTGGCCCTGGCCTCTGTCCCTTTTTGAGCTCAGCTGCTTTCTTTCCATCACGGACCCCTGGCCCCGTCTGGTCCACCCCTGTCCTGCCACACCCCCATCCCTCATGTTCCCTGCAGATTGAGAACCTTACCTGGTGGACTCTGGCTCGGGCCCTGCCTCCAGGAGCCAAAACAGGTACATGTGTGACCCCAGGCACTCCCTCTCACCCCACTCTGAGGGGGGCTGGAGGGACGGGTGCCCGGTATGGCCCTGTGGCCCTCATCTGTCCCTCTCCTTCTCCCACCCGCTCCAGGTGACAGCCAAACATCCCAGAAATATGCTTTCTGGGCCCGTGTCTGTGGCTTCAACGCCATCCTCCTCATGTGCGTCAACATCTTCTTCTATGCCTACTTCGCCTGATGCTGCCCCCCTGGGCAGGAAGGCGGGACCCCCTCAGAGCCCTGAGGTCCGCCCCCGTTTCCCTAACCAGGACACCGAGGCCCAGGGAAGGGCGGACTCCCCTCACGGCTACATGGCGGGTCAGTGCCCAGGGACTGGCTGAGCCCGCAAAGCAGGAGCCCTGAAAAATTAGGGAGGAAATGGGAAAAAAAGAGTGTGATACTTCAAAAACAGTTGTCATAATTGGAAAGATTAGATTTCTCATTTCAGCCTATACTCGTTTTCCTGTTTTTATTTTGAGCACACAGGCCCAGGTCAGGAGCACACAACCTGCCAGAGCTGGGGGGCTCAAGGGTCTCGGGCCAGCCCTGGGCGGAGGGAGAGCCTCTGTGCCTAGTGAGGGCCCGAAGCGCCTCCTTCCCGGACCCTCCCTCGTCCCACCTGCTCCCAGATGCCACAGGAGCCTCCTCTCGCTCCCTCCCTGTTCACCGCCCCCTCCGCCCCCTCCGCCCGTCAGCCTGGCGTTCAGGGCCCTCTCTGAGTCCCCTCACTCCTCCTGCTCCCGAGGTGCCCAGGCTCCAGGTGGTGCTGCTTGGACCCCTGCTGGTCGCACACTCCATGTGGACGCCTGCCTTTCCTCAGGCTGGGCCCCCCCAGACTGTCCGCCCCCTTCTGGACGCTGCTGGACTTCCAAGTCCAGCTCTGGCCCCCAACTTCCTAGTGGCCTGTGGTTCCCCCAGGCTCCCCCGGGGCGGTGGTCTGGGCGGAACCTGGGCCTGAACTAACAAGAGCCGGGGCAGCAGTGTCCCCAGTGGCTGTGTCCAGGGCCTGGCCCTCAGAGCCTGTCCGTTGCTGGGACCCAGCAGGAGAGGAGCCGCTGGCTCCCTTTCTTTCACCACTGCCGCCCCCGCCTCAGGGCCTCAGGGCCTCCAGCCCCTCCCCAAAGTGTCCGTGGTGGGGTGGGCGTATTGGATGCTCAGGTGGAGCCCAAAGTCGCCGTGGCGCTGCCGAGAGGTCGGTCTCCACCTGGAGTCTGTCCAGCGAGTCCAGGTCAACAGGTGTGCAGCGCCCTTGCCAGACCCAGTAGCCAGAACACCTGAGGGGCCTTTTGAGGGAGGGGCAGGCAGGCCCAGGGGTTAGTCTGCCTGAGGTGAACCCACCCACCAAGCCCATGACTCCTTGGGTTGGACCCCCTATGGGTGGACCTAGGAGTCCTCAACCCTCCCTGGGGATGGGGCCCTTGGTGGTAGGAGTGGGCGGGGCTGGCAGAGGCCCCGCCTTATGGCATCTCACAGCTGGTGACCAATGGGAAGAGGCCAGCGGGAAGCCCCGGGAGCTCCCGGTGCCAGGGGGGCGACGAACGCTGCAGTGATGCTGGGGCGCTGGGGTCGGTCCCACTTGGTGTCAAGTGGCGGGAGGCGGCAGTTACGAGGCCCACGTTCCAGTCCAAAGCCCTCGGCTCACCTTGTGGGACCTGGGGCGGGGGTGTCCATGTCCTTTCTCTGGACCTCAGTGTCAGTGGACGGGGGATCTGCCGGCTCTGCCCCCGGGGCCCCACCACGGTCACAGGTGCACTGGCTGGACGTAGCTCCGCGGGAAGAAGCCCACGCGCCCGCAGAGCCGGCCCCGCCACCAGTGGGGGTCCAGGCGCTCCAGGACCTCGATGATGTCGCCGCGGCGGAAGCTGAGCTGTGAGGGGTCCTGGGCGGAGAAGTCAAACTGGGCCTGGGCAAAGCAGGCCCTTGGCGGCTGCAGGGGAGGAAGGCGTTAGTGTGGCCCCTCGGGAGGGCTGCCTCCGGCCCTCCCGGGAGGCCCCAACAAAAGGAGTGATTTGCCGCAGGTTGGGGAGGACAGAACTTTGGGACAAAATTGGGGTTGAATTCGCCTCTGCCTCCAAGTCCCGATGGCTAGCCACCCACCCCGTGGGCCTCCTGCTGCACAGACACTGCATCCACACAGAGCCACACAGCTGTCCTGGCGGCCCCACTGGGACGACAGGGCTGGCGCTGAGTCCCGGTCCTTCATGCGGGACTTTGGTTAGGTCCTCGCCCCTCTTGGGGGTCTCATTTCCCTGGCTCTAGCAGCCATGGTAGCTTTTGACTCCAGGCCCCGGAACCACAGGAACGGGCCTTATAAACTGTAAAGTGATGTGTAACTAAAAGCAGAGTTCACTGCTGCTGCCCCAGCCAGGCTTTGAGGGAGAGGATGTCACTTTGAGTTGCTCCCAGCTCTCAGGCCTGGGTTCCCGTCCTATCTGTGCCCCAAGGTGACCTTGGGTAAGTCCCTGTCCCTTGTGGGACTCGGTTTCCCGCTCTGCGAGGGGCAGCTGGACCAGAGCTGTCTGCAGGCACGTCAGCCTGGCGCCATGACAATGATGCCCAGCGCCCCGGCCCTGCCTGCCCCACTGGGACCTCTGCTCTGAGCCTGCGGAATCCTACCCAGGAGGGTGATAGGATCAGCATGCAGGCTGTAATTAGCGGTCCTCTGCTCAGGAAGGAGGAGGCGGCGTGGGGCCCAGGGGTCTGAGCCAGCTCTGGAGTTGCCCGCAGGATGGGTGACCCCAGGGCCCAGGCCAGAGCGAGGCGGTGGGTGTGGGGGAGCCCTCAGGTGGCCCGCCAGCTCCGTCTGGCTCCCTCACTCTCTCCAAGGGCAGAGCTGGCCCAGGCAGTGAGGGGGAGGGGATGGAGGCCCAGGAGGGGGCGTCCCTAAGACTGAGCGCTCACAGCTGACCTGGCCCCAGGGTCAGGCTGAGGAGGTGGAGTGTCCTGGGGGAACAGAGGGTGCACCAGTGGGGGTCTCCTGAGGCACTGTTTGACTCTTTGGCATTTCAGATCCCAGGGCTTATCCTACTGGACACAGGGGAAACTGAGGCCCAGTCAGGTCACACATGGCGAGGTGGAACAGGGCAGGACTGGGGCTTCTCTGCAGTGGTCCCTCAGCCCCTGCCCAGGCCTTGGCCCTGCCCATGCCCCCCACGCCCTCTGCAGAGCCTGAGTTCAACTGGGCTGTCCCAGGGTCCTGACCTCCAGCCCCAGGCCTTGCCAACCCAAGGAAAACAGCACGTTGGGGCTAATAACCCCGTTGGCTGGTGTCGTCATCCCGATAAGAGTGAGAGCTGGTCCTCAGGGCCCCTTGATGAAAGGGCTGCCTGGCAAATTGCTGTTATTGTGAGGATGAGGGGCGGCTGGACCCCCACACACCCTGTGTCCGGCCAGGACCTCACCCACTCACACTCACACTGCCCCACACCCCACCCGAGACCAGCCCCTCAGGAGCAGAAACCAGCACGGAGCCTACCCTGTGGGTGGCCCCGGATGAGTCACGTCACCCTCCGAGCCTCAGTCTCCCCACCTGTACAATGGGGATGACGAGGTTCCAGTGGACAGCCCAGCTCAGTGTGGGGCACTCAGTAGGCTCAGCAGGTGTCAGTACCTTCATTTACTCAGCAGGTGTCAGTACCTTCATTTATTCAATAGACACTTATTGAGCACCTACTGTGTGCCGGGCACTGCTCTAGGAGCTGAGAACAAGCTACACATGGTTTGCCCCACAGAATTTCCATTCTGTTCCTTCATTTCCTTTCCCTCCTCTCCTTTCCCACCCTGGCTGTCTCACTGCTGCGCCACCAGAACAGAACTTTGAACCAGGGTTGGACCCCGCCTCCTGCGACATGGGGCTGCTGGGGAAGGAAGGGAGGGGTCATCGCCCCTGAGACACAGAGGAACAGAGAGGCTCCCTCAGGGCAGCCCCCAGCCCTGCCTCCTGCCTGCCTACCTGGACCAGGGGCTCCTCGTCCCGCAGGAAGATCTGGCGCTTCTTGGCGATGGTGGTGGTGCGGTAGAAGTCAACCAGCTCGTTGAGGGAGTTGAACTTCTCCTCCCACAGGAAGTACTTCCCTGACGCCTCGCGCAGCACCTTGAAGTGCTGCACCTGGTCCCCGTAGCTGTGGAGAGGGCCACGGCCACCTCAGACGGGCCCACGGCCGGGCCCTCGCCCAGTCCGGCCAGCCCCGGGGCCGCCCTGCCTACCACCTGGAACCAGGCCTCTCTCTCCTGGTGAGACCTGGAGTCAGGAGAAGGTGAGGTGGCGGAGGGCAGTCCCAGGGCCCACTGACCCTGCTCCATACGACACCCAGGGAGGCCACTCTGGCGCCTGGTGAGGCGGAGCACGGAGGTGAGGCTGTGGGCCCTGGACCAGGCCACTTTCTTGTGTGTGCCCTTAGGCAAATCACTGAACTTCTCTGAACCTCAGTTTCCTCGTAATAACACCTCCCTTCTGGCTAAATGCTCAGAAAATGTTGCCCATGGTTTATTGGCAACACTAAATGGGTTCCTCTGAGAGGTGATCGGGTAGCATCTTCTCTCTTCAACACCCCCCTCAGCCTTGACACTCTTCTCCCTCCGCTGGCCCCTCCTGGTCCTTGCAGTCCCTTGAGGAGTGAGTCTTAAGAGCATCCTGACTCAGGCCAAAGCTGCCCGTGTGAGAGGAGCTCAGGCAGGTTGGATGCTTCATGTCCTTCTCACCCACTCCCGCCCCCACCTCAAGAACCTTCTATGACTCCCCACTGCCCTCAGGAGAAAATCTTAATACCTCAGACTCAAGATCTGGCTCTGATTACATGTCCAGCCTCATTGCCTTCATGTGCTCTCTGATGCAATCAACGGGCCCCTTTCTTTCTCGTCTCCCATCCTTTGCCCAGCCTTCCAAATCCTCCCAGGTACCTTCTAGCCCCGCTGAGGAGACAGCCTGCCTCTCCCAAATGGGCCAGCAGGGCAGAGCCTGTTCTGCCTGGGACTGGGCAGAGGGACCTGCCTGGAGCCTTCCAACACGCAGCTTGTCCCAAACCAGGACAGGCCGTGCAGGACTAGGGCTGGAGGTGGTGCCGGCGTGGGTCAGGACAACGGGCAGCGCAAACCATCATGATTCCCCTCCCCGCTGCAGGGGCGCTGCATGGCCTGGGAGGAGCTAATCCGGCCCTTAGTACAGAGGGGAGACTGAGGCCCCAAGTGCAGTCATGACTTGCCCAGAGTCACAGAGCAACAGAGGCCAGAGCTGGGGCCATGTCTGAGCTCCTCCACGTCAGGTGTCACTCTAACATGCTCCCCAATTGGTGGTCATTGTATGAAAATAGCAATAACAGTGATTCCAGCTGTGATATTAACAACATCCCGGATCTTGTCACCCCACGTCCAGTCCCCCTCCACCCTGTTGTTACCTGGCTGAGACCCCAGGAGGCCCTCCCTCCCTCATCCCCTCTGCCTGGCCACAACGCAGCCACCCTTCCCAGCTCTATGGTCAGCCCGTCTGGACTTCACCCTGGCTCACCTCTCGGGGCCTCGGCGTCCTCATCTGCCCGGTTGGGGGTGCTGCTGCACTCCCCGTGGGTGAGGTGAGGGAGGCCTCGCTGGGCTGGTGGCCAGGCCAGAACAGCCCCAGCTCCCCACCAGGAAGAAGCCAGTTGAGGAAACTGCCCGAGGGAGGATGTCCCGTCCAGGTGGCTGGTGGAGCTGAGACGCAGAAGACCCTGGGGACTATGGGTGTGGCCGGAGGTATGTGTTGGGGGCACAAGACAGCCACTAGGAGGGACAGGGCTCCTCCACCTCCTGAGCCACAGGCTGAGTTCTCATTTTGTTTGGGACCAAATGAGAACCAAACACCGGTCTGGAGACTTGATAGTAAAAAGAAAAAACACCTCCTGGGCTCTAAATTTAAACATCTTTTTTTTTTTTTTGTGAGGAAGATCAGCCCTGAGCTAACATCCATGCTAATCCTCCTCTTTTTGCTGAGGAAGACCGGCTCTGAGCTAATATCTATTGCCAATCCTCCTCCTTTTTTTTTTTTTCCCCCAAAGCCCCAGTAGATAGCTGTATGCCATAGTTGCACATCCTTCTAGTTGCTGTACGTGGGACGTGGCCTCAGCATGGTCGGACAAGCGGTGCGTCGGTGCCCGCTCGGGCTCTGAACCCGGGCCGCCAGTAGCCGAGAGCGCGCACTTAACCGCTAAGCCACAGGGCCAGCCCCCTAGGTTCTAAATTTAAATCTCTTTACACGATTTTGGATGCGGTGCGTTGGCAAGCTGGGGTTGGCCTGCAGCCTGAGCTCTGCAGACCCACAGTCCAAGTTCTTCCAGGGCCTGAGCAAGAGTGCAGTGTCTGTCACCCCCAGCTGCCCAGGCCTGCTGCTCTCTCTGTCCCCACCCTGCCCAAGGTTCACTCCCTCCACCTGCCAGCCCTGGGGCTGGCACGCTTGCTGTGTTGAAGATTTAAGATAAAAAGTTGTTCAAAGTAAGCAACCTCTGGTCTGTGTGTGTGCCCACCAAATGGGGGGCAAAGTGGGATCCCCCCACCTTGCCCAAGTGAAGTAGCAGGGCAAAGTGGGATCCCCCCACCCTGCCCACACAGAACTTCTCTCTCCACTTTCAAACACACCTCCAGGCCTTTGCATACACTATTTCCTCCAAATTCTTCTTGAGTCAAACTCCTACTCAATGCTTCAAGGCCCAGGTAAAACGGCCCAATCTCTGAGAGCTGCCTCAGACCCACTCAGTCAGAGTCAGGGGTCTCCTTGGGTTCCTCAGCCCCTTGTGCGGCCTTCTTGTAACCTGCTGCTCATGATGGCTCGCGTACTAGGCACGGAAAGGCAGGGAGCAGGGGTGGGCCCCAAGGGTGTAGCCCAGCGGGAGAGGCTGGGCTCAGGGAAAGGAACGTGACAGCCCAAGGCTTCAGGGCTCGTCGGGTGCCTGTTTCTGAAACCCTCTCGGCCAGCTCTGAGCTGGATCCCAGCCCTCCAGGTGTCCTGCTCCGAAAGCAAGCCCGCGTCCTCTCTGAGATGGTCCAGCTCTCGGGTGGCTCACTCCGGAGGGAGCCGGTTCCCCCACGAGAACTGACGACACAAACCCCCGAGGCTCCGTGACCACGCTGAGTCGCTCGCGCACCAACAGCAGGCACTGTGCCCAGTGACGGAGCCGCTGGCCTTGTCGTCCAGGGACATGGCTGTCCCGGGGTGGGAGGAGGGCAGGTGAGCCCCCAGAGACCCTGCACTTGCCCTCTGAGCCCCGTGACTCCCTAGTGCCCCGTCCGTGAGCTCGGGGCTTTCCTGTTCCCTGGACTTTGGCTGGGGCGCCCAGGGAGGACTGTGTTCCTGGGCAGTGCGGTGAGGTGACCGTGGCTGGGCAGGTGAGACGCCAGGGAGCAGGGACCCTGATGACGCCATGGCTGGACGCTCAGTGCAGAGGCAGACGCCCTGCCTTGCTGCGGGCCCCAAGGAGGAGTCTGGGGTTTGGGGGTCCCCTCCCCTCTGGGTGGGGGGGCAGATAGGATGCGGTAGGTTTGGAAAGATCTCAGCCCCAGATGACCACAACTTGGAACACTTTTGTGTTTGAAGGTTAGCTTCAGTTACCTGGAAAGTTATGAGAGCAAAGCATTTCCTGATCATACAGGAGGGTCAGGGAGTGGGGAACAGCAAACAAGATGTGGGAAAGGGGCAAAGGACCCAGGAATTCTAGAACCTTCCAGCCTTCGAGACTTCTCACATCTGGGAAGCATGTATGTTCCAGCCCGGAGCCTGTGCATGGCATACAGTAGGTGCTCAGTGAATGGCAGGTCTTGTCCTGTCTCCTGCTGGTCTGAACCTCCTGTTCTACAGTGAGGAGAGCGGGGCCCAGAGAGGAGATGGGACGCCCACAGCCAGGGGCAGCGGGCTGGCGATGCTGCTGCTGCTGCTGCATGTGACCCAGGCGTGGCCGCTCCTGCAGGCCACTCCCTGGCCTGATCAGTGACCACCCCTGTCTGAGGCCAGGCAGGGCCCTCTCCCTCTGACGGCCCCGAGGACTCAGCCTCTGGGGCAGTCTCCCTCTTCCAGCCAGCCTGTCTCTGGCCTCCCCAGCCCTTGCCCGGGACTCTCGCCTTTTCCCTTTCCTCTGCCCCGTCTAGGCCTTTGCCATCCTTCAAGGCCAAGGGGAGCCTTGAGGTGTCCGAGAACCCCTTAGACCAGGGGCTGCCTTCTGTGGACTCTCCAGACCTCGACCCCCACCCCCAGGCCCAGGGGAGCTGCAGGGCTTAGGGGGAGCCGAGTCTAGTCCAGGTGACCCCGACCTGGCAGGAATGACTCAAGTGCAGATAGCCCTGCTAGGTGAGGCCTCCTGAGTGGGAGGAGGGAAGGGCATCCAGGGGGATCTGAGCCTGGGCCTGGCCAGAGGAGGGTCCACAACAGTGGGCAGGGCCTGGGGTGTGTGTCGGGCGCCTGTCCCCATCATGTCTGGGTGTGTGCGTGCGTCGCTCCCCCTGCTCTGCGGGAGGGACTGTGTGTGCGTCCCTCTCTGGGCAGCCTGGGCTGTGCTCGTTTCTGTGTGTGACTCCCGCACCCACCTACCAGGGGTTGAGGAGCCGGCCCCTGGGCTGTCAAGAAAGCCCCAGGACCGAGTGGGCCTGATGCCGGCAGCAGCCGTCTTGCCCGGCAGGTTTTTCTAGCCTGGCGACAGCAGCAGCAAAGGTGACAGTGGCAGCTGAGGGAGGATGAACAAGGCAGGGGTGAGGTCAGGAGCCCCAGGACTGCCCGGCCTGGGCCTGCAGACCCCTGGGCAGAGGCCTGGGCACTCGCTGCCCACTGGGTGATCTCCATCAGGCACGGCCCTTCTCTAGCCCCCATGTGCCCATCTGTGAGAAGGGAGGGCTGGAACACCTGCGCTGCAGCAGACAGGACACCGGATCACACTGACCTCGGGAGGCACGGGTGGAGACAGACCCCTGCTGGGTTTTTGGGTCTCAGGGAGGGTGGGTGGAAAGAGAGACCGGGTCTGTCAGGGCACAGAGGGCCAATAGGCACCAGCTCTGCTGTTCCTTGCTGTGTGACCTTGGGCAAGTTACTGCACCTCTCTGAGCTTCAGTTTGCTTACCTGCAAACTGGGCTTCTGGGGATCCCTTCCTCCCTGTGTTTGTATGCATAAATTTGCACTCCCTCCACTTCTTTCCTGCTTTGTTTTCTCAAGAGACTTTATCATCTTCCAAGATTTTATATAATTTACTAATTGTATATTCTTTGTCATCCCAGTAAGACGTGAGCGCCTAAAGGACAGGGAGCTTTGCTGTTTTGTTCGTGGCTGAATCCCAGGCACCTGGAACAGGGCTTGGCGCACAGCAGGCATCCAGTGGCCAGAGAGGCACAGCAAACAGATGTGCGCTGACTCCAGGGCACCTCTGGCCTGAAAGGAAGCAAAGCACTTCAGCTGGGAACCAACCCTCACTTAGGACAGAGGCGTCCACAGCAGCCTGGATGGAGCGTGGGGCGAAAGCTACACAGCCCTAGCCTTGGCCCCTGGCCTGCTGGCCCCAGCTCAGATGTGCTCCTGGAGGTGGCGGGGGGAGAGCCCTTTGCAAACCCATAAAGGGCCGCCGGCCGTGGCCACTACGCCCCTTGAGGCCCCATAAGGCCCATTCGTACCACCTCTGACAGCTTTATGGGGCTTGGCATGAGTGTGCGGGAGATGCCACGCGCAGTGTGGTCAGAGTCCCCAGGAGCCAAGCCAGCGAGGGCAGAAGCTCTCACACACGAATCTGCTCAGCCATCACTTTTCTGGATGGTCAGTGGGTCACTGGGCTTCATAAGGTCTGGGGTTACTGTCTCCACGTCGTAGATGAGGACACTGCGGCCAAGAGAGAGCCGGGATCTGCCTGAGGATAAACAGCAGGTCCAGAGCAAAGCCAGGACGCGCCTCGCAGGCCTCTGCCCCTTCTCCAATAGCCCTGCATTTCGGCGGCAGGGCCAGGAAGCACTGCGTGGCCCTGGGAGGGTTAATATAATGATCATTACTCTAAGTGGCATTTTTTGAGCACTCACTATGTGCCGGGCGTCACAGGCACTTTACACAGACGTTCATGTCACAGAAGAGGAAACAGGCCCAGAGGGTGGGCTGCCCAGGGTCACACAGCTAGTAGGTATCAGAGCTGAGATTCTCGCTCAACAGCCCTCACTCCTGGCCACACGTGTCCTCTACGTCTCAATTTCCTACTCTGATTCCTGCCCGATGGTCCTCCAAGGGCCACTGAAAAGCCCGCATGAGAGCTGGTGGCCCAAGAGTGGGAGCTGGCCCCGGGGGGCCCGGCCCAGCTGGGAGCAAACCGAGGGTGAAGCTCGCCACCTGGTGGTAGGTGTGCAAACCACAGCCAGCAGAGCCAGGAAGCTCCTGCCATTCTAACCTTGGGGGACTCTGCCAGGATGCCTGCGGGGTGCTGGAGGCATGTCCCAGGATTTCTCTGAGGGACACTCCCAGACCCTTCCCAGGACGATATTGGTGCTGGCTCCCCTGCTCAAGAACTGCCGCCTAGTACTGTCCATCTCCCCACCTGGTCAGACAGCTTGTTGCTGTCCAAACCCACCCCAGGTCTTCGCACATGCTGTTCCCTGTGCCTGGCAGACCCTCTTCCCTCTTTGTGCACTCCTACTCATGCTTCAGAGCCCAGCTCAGATGTTACCTCCTTCACCACGTGGAATGTGCCTGCTGTCGTTGAATTTCCCTCATTCATTCATTCGTTCATCATGAAGGCCCCGGGGCCAGGCCGTGTCTGCTTCCCCACCACATTCCTTGGGTTTGACTCCTCTCTCTGTCCTGACCTGTGGTTCACACACACACTGTAGGCTGAGGGGTTGGGGTCTGAAGCTGTGCACGTGTGCCGGCGGGGCTGCATTTACAGGGAGACGCCAGAAGAGGGCAGTGCACCCAGGCGCTAACGCTGGAAGCTCAGGCAGTGCACTCTGTGGGCAGAGGAGGGAGGGGTGGGAGAGCCTCGGCCTCCCCCTCAGCTCGGGCTCCAGAAGTGGCCTCAGCGAGTCCCCTGAGCCCCTGCTTTGCTGGGTGACCTTGGGCTTTGGGGCTGGTTCCAGGAGCCACTCGAGGCCAGACGAGCCCGCCTGGCGGGCGTCACTCCCAGGAGACGGCCAGCACTTGGAAAACCGCCACTTCCTGCTTTAGCAGGGAGCCCAGGGGGCAGTGGGGGTTGGGCTGTGGAGGTGTGGGGGTGAGCCGGGGTAGGGAGGCTCCTGGTGCCCATGACCATCCTGGGGGGGTGTCAGGGCCAAGAACTCGCATTACCACCCCCCCCCACCCCACACACATACACACACTAACAGTGCTCCCATTTTTAAGATGGAGAAATAGAGGCTCAGAGAGGGCAAGAGCCAGTCCCGTCCCTCAGGATGACCGGCTGTTCTCAGGGGAAAAGTGAGAAAAGCCGGTGGCCCGTGACACAGCTTGGGGGGGTCAAGGTGAGTGCTGGGACCCCTTGTGACGGATCATTTTACCCCCCCGCCCCCGCAGCCTTCCTGATCATGGTGGTCCTCCCGGCGAGGGTGCCTCCTGGCCCAGGCAGGGAGATCGCCCCCTCGCAGGGCTCCGGCAGGTGTGCTGATCACACACGGCCAGGAGCTCTTTACGGAAAGGGACCCGTGAACAACGCGCACGTCACCTGCTCACCGCCACCGCGGGGCCGGGAAGGCATCAACCCCAGACACGTTCTGCAAACAGGAGCCTCTCTGGGGCCATCACGGCCCAGCCCGTGTGGAGGCGCGCGAGGCCACCACGAGCCAGCCCTGTCCGCGTCTTGCTTCCTCTGCTTCTTTGGGGTTCCCCTGACCCCAGCACCCCGCCCAACTTGCCTCCTCACACCCAGCCCCAGCGTTCACCGTCAGAGTGGTCTCCTGTTCGTTTATCCTCGGGAAACTCGTCGAACCACTGCCTGTGCATCAACCCAGGGCTGGGAAAACGACATCCCTCAGAGCCACACGGCACACTGAGTGGCCACTGCCTCCCAGAAGCCACGCTGTCTGCTCCGGGGCCCAGCTCCCGTTCCTTCCTTCCAGCTGGCAGCTTTGTCCCCCAGCACTGTCTTAGTGACAGTGAGAGCTGGCACAGCAAGTGCCTCCTCTGTGCAGGCTGGTGCCCAGCGCCCACAGCAACTCTGAGAGCTGGTGTTGCTGGTGGTCCCCACTTCACAGACCCAAGCCATCTCCCGGACACGGCCACTTCTCGTCCCCTCAGCCCCCACCACAGTCCCAGACGCCATCACCTCCCGCCTGGCCCCTGACTGGCCGCCCAGGGCTCCTGCTTACTCCCAACTGTCCCTCCTCCTCCAGCAGCCAGAGGGATCAGCTAAACAGCGGAAGCCAATCACATCTACCCCTGCCCAGGACCCTCCGTGGCTCCCTATTACCCAGAGAAAACCCGACCTGCTTGTCAGGGTCCGTCAGGCCCTCTGTGATCTGTCCCCCTCGTCTCTTTGACTGTGACCCCCAGCCCTCCCCTCCTTGCTCGCTCTACCCCAGCAAGGCTGCCTCCCTGTGGGCTCCCACACGCCCAAGCACGTTCCCACCTCGGGGCCTTTGCACTCACTATTCCCCTGCCCAGAAGCCTCTCCTCCCAGGTCCTCCTTCCCGGGGCCCCGGGCAGCCTCCACCTCCAGGTTCAAGTCTTTGCTGAGACGCCGCTTCCTCAGAGAGACCGTCCTCGACCCCTCGGCTCCCGCTGTATCTGTGTCTTTGTTCGCTGTCTCCCCCGCTAAGACGTAAACCCGTCAGGGCAGCACCTTCCGTTCTTTCACTGTCGTTTCCCAAGTCCCTAGAATAGCCTGGCACGTGGCGTGTAGCTCAATGAATAGTCCTTGAATCTATGCATCCAGATCCCTCTGTTCTGGGCCCTGGGAGCGGGAAGGACAGAGAACAGCCGGGGGCCTGACCACTTCGCCCTCCCACCCCTGCTCCTGCCCCTACTTCCCCCTGGATTCCTCGGGGGCCCCAGGGGTGGCCTTTGGGATTGGGCTCTGCGCTGCCCCGAGGCCCATGCATGCGGAGCTGGCCCGTCACAAAGCCGGCACTGCCAGCAGGGCCTGGCTGCCTCAGTGCCGGGCACTACTCTAGCTGCTCTGGATCGTGGGCTCCCTTATTCCCTGCAACGGCCCATCTCACGTGTGAGGAGACAGACACAGGGACCACCCCAAGTCACACGGCCGGGAAGTGGCCGAGCCAGAATCGGAACCCCAGCAGCCTGGCCCTGGGTCCATCCTTGCAACTGTGTCCCCAGACGGTGGCACCCTGTCCTGAGCACACCCACACCCGCCCTGGTGCCTCGGTGCTTCCTCCCGTCTCTCCTGCACGTCCTCCTTCCTCCTGATGGCAGATCTTTGATGGCCCCTGACTGCTGGTGGGTGACATCCAGACCCCTCGGCCTGCACTCGAGGCCTCACAGTCGGCCCAGCCTGCTCTCCGAGCACGTCCCCCCTGCTCTGGGCCACACCCTGGGGTGCATGTCGCTCGCCGACCCCCAGAAGGTCACCTGCTTCCAGGCATTTGCTTGACTGCTCCTCCTCCAGGCATGCTGTTCCCTCCAGCTCACCCTGCCAGCCTGTCCTGTGCTCCAAGGCTCAGCTCAACGCTGCCTCCCTGCCCACCCTCCTCTGCACTCCCCTGTGGGTCAGAACTCACTTCACGGACACGGAGAACTCCCCTGGGGAGCTCTCGCTCTCCCGGATCAGGAAGGCTCCCAGGTGGTTCCGCTTCATCAGAATCTCTTCGGCCAGCTGCCGGGAAATCCTGCCCGAGTACCATCTGCAGAGAGAGGGGCAGGTGAGGACAGCAGGGAGGCCAGGCCACCCCCCGACCAGGTGCCAGCACACGACATCGCTGCTCCTCACAGCAGTCCTGAGATGCAGGAGAGCGATTGTGCCCATTTTACAGATGGGAACCCAAGGCACAGAGAGGTGATGCGACAAGCCCGGGTCACGTGCTGTGGCAGGCAGGAACGGGGACCCAATTCCAGCCTCTCCCACCACGCCAGGCAAACACACGCTCTTACAAAAACAGAAAAATCAAACCCCAGCAGACCTCCACTCAGCCAACCACAGCTGAGCTTTTCCCTGTTAGTTGGTAGATTCTTAAAAGTCAAAAAATATAGAAATGGATGACGAAAACAATAGCAGCTTTGATCTGGTGAGAAGGACTCTCTCCCTGTACCCATTTCACAGAGGCACAGACTGAGGCCACCCCAGCTCTTTCTCACAGGTACAAGTCCCTTTTCCTGCTGACCAAACAGAATGGGTATACAGAAGGTGGCTGGCAGATGCTCAGAGTCTTGCAAGATCCCCACCGCCCCTCCGCCCCCAGAGCCTAAGAGCTAGAGGCTGGGACCCAGCTCCTCTCCCAGCCCTGCCCATCTGGCTGCGTGGCTCCAGGCAGCCCCTGACCTCTTGGGGCCTCGCCCACCCCTGGAGGGGCCGGGTGCTCTCTGACGGGCTTCCCGGCCCTGTGCTTTAGCCCAGCTGTGGCTCCGACCCCTTTATTGTTCAGATGGGGAAACTGAGGCCCAGAGCGGCCAGAGTCTCATGGTGGGACTATTGCCAACCAAGGCTGGGCCCAGAGCCTCCGCTTCCCTGTGGCGTTTCCCTTCCCTCCTTCAGCACACGCTTCCTGAGTCTGAGCTTGGCACCGAGGGCGGAAGTGAGGTGGGACCTTTCCTGTCGTCTCAGGATGTTGACGAGCCCTCGGCCGAGACCAAAGGGTGGCAGGTGCGGCGGCAGATGCCAGCGGTGTCCTGCCCGTGTCCCTGCTCTCGCTCCGCAAGTGACAACACAGTCTTTTTTCTGGCGCCTGACATCCTGGGACTGTGCGCAGGGCGGGCTGAGCCCCTGGAAGCTTCTCCAGCGATGACTGAGGGGAGCAGGTGGATAAACACCCGGCTCCCTGTCCCACGGGACACTCTGGGCGCCTGTTCTGTCGCCAGCCGCCCCAGCCCGCCCGCGCTCAGCAGCACCGGCAGCAGCGTGTCAGTCACACAGCCCCCACGGCTCTTCCTGCCCACTTCCCACTTTGTCCTCGTAGTGTCTCAGGGGCAGCTTCTGGGGGCCCGTACCCCAGAAGTGAGGTTCCAGTCTGCTGCGCCCCCAGACTGGTGGGGCCCCTGGGCCCTCTCACGTGGTCTCCCCAGGAGGGGGGCGGTGAAGGTGGCTGCTGACTGTGGGGCTCAAGGCAGCCGTCTGGCGAGCTCAGCCTGGGGCTCTGAGGTCGGGGGGTCCTGGACGGAGGCCTCCAGGCCAGAGGCTGAGCTGGGTCCTGGGGGGCCAGGGGCTCGGGGGGCCTGGGGCAGAGAGCTCCTGCGCCCATAAGGCCCCGGCAGGACACAGGTACAGGCACCGCACTGCAGGAGCAGGGGCCCGGTGGGGCCTGGGTGTCCCCAAAGAACCCACAAAACCCCAGAGGAGGCGTCAGCGTGTGGGCGGCTGTCGCCCTCAAAGGGTGTCGCAACCACACCCTCCGAGGAGGCCGGCCCTGCCCCCACCAGGGAAGGCAGGCCTCGTCCGAGGGTGGCTCGGAGGACGGCGTGTGGGAGACGCCAGCATCACTCACTCCTGGTCACCTCGTGTGGTCCCCATTTTACTGATGTGGAAACTGAGGCCCAAGGAGAGGCAGGGACCCCCCACAAGGCTGCATGGCAAGTCCCTGGCCTCGGACTCTCCCCAGCCCAGGGCTGCTCTCACGGCTCCCCGGCCACCCCTCTGGGGGAGCACTGCCTGAGGCCCACGCGCAGCGTGCGGCTGCAAACCCCGCTCTGCCTCTTGCCGGCCAGATGAGGCTAGACCAGCCACTCAGCCTCTCTGAGCCTCTGTCTCCGTGTCGGTGAGGCCGAGACAAGAGTCCCCAGCTCGCGGGGCCCGTGGGAGAGCGGGGCGCTGCCGCCCGCAGGTGTTGGTGCTGAGGACTGTGACGAGGTGGTTCCCCCTCCGCCCACACAGCACTCCCTTGGGCCTGTCTTCTGCTCTCCTGGCAAACTTCCACTCGAACTTTCAGGCCCAGCGGACCATGCCCTTCTTCTGAGAGGCCCTCTCTGTCCCCCACCAGCCACGTGGCTTGGTCAGGTCCCTCCGTGGCCCCAGCCCCATGGGGCCTGCTCTGGGGTGGTGGGTCTGCCCCATGCAGGTGGGGTGGCAGTGGGTGCACGGGGAAGGAGCGGGCCTGGTGTAGGCATGAGGCCTCCTGGGACCCCAGTCCCACCCTACTCCACACCCTGGGGCCTCGACGGCCAAGTCTGGGGCTGAGCTGGAGTTTCCCCACTGCTGGTTCAGGGCCAGGGTGGGTGCTGAGGTTAGTGAAGAAGGCACCTGGGCATGGCCTCAGGCGGGCAGGTCAGGGGCCTGACCCCCATCCCTGCTCTGTCCGGACACAAGTGGCCAGAGCTGACCCCAGGGGCCCCAGGGGCCGCGGAGGCTGGAACCTCCCTGGCTCCCGGCTGCCCTGGTGGAGACGTGCCTGCACCACCTGCACGGCCCCGACAGGCCGGCCCAGCCCTGTGGTCTTGCCAGCTCTCTCCCCACCGAGCAGACGGAGGCCCCTGCTCAGGGCTCCTCAGCAGTGCTAGGCCTCTCAGCCTTCAGCCTTGCAGCCTTTGCCAGGCTGTTTCCTCCACCTGGACGCCTCCCCTGACCGGCCGGCCCTCAGTGATGGCTCCCACCCCTGTCCTCTGCTGGCATTTAAATGTCTGGGGCGCCCGGCCCTGGCTTGTGGCCGTGGGCTGGGTTCTGTCCATCTCTCTCCCCACATGCTCCCCCTTTACTGACAGAAAGACTGTAAGGCCAGAGGGGGCAGACACCCGCCCAATGTCACACAGCCAGAGAGACACTGTGGGGCCGGGAACCCAGGGCTGCAGCCTCTGTGGGGGAGGCGAGGGGTGCCGGGAGCCCAGGCAGAGTGACTAGGGACCTGGGTGGGACGGGGCCTTGCTCAGCACAGGAAGCCGGAGGTGGTGGCAGCTTTGGAAAGAACTCAAAGACAGAGAAAGAGGAAATACCCTCCAGGCCCCACCCTTGCCCTGAACTTCCCTCTCCTTCCACCCTGCAGCCGAACACACACACCGGCTCCCAGTCTGCCCCCTCCAGTGTGCTTGGCCCTGTCACCTGCCTCCACGGCGGACGGAGTCCCTCCTCTGCTCAAACACCTCCGTGGCTCCCACCACTCTGGGCCTGGCATTTGAGGCCCTGCTGCCAGTCCCACTGCCGTGGGATCTCCCTCATTGCTCTCCTCGTCTCCTCTCCCAGGAATGCCCTCTTTTTCTACTTAGCTAACTGCTACACATCCTTCAAAACCTCACTCATTGCCACTTCTTCTGAGAAGCCTTCCCTGGTTAGTTACCTCAATGCTGACTGTCTCCCCATGTCGTACTTTCTTTACATCCTGTCTCTCCCTCAGGACAGGGCTGCTCTGACCCCAGCATCTCATCACGTGTCTCCAGCATCACCTAGGTTGGGTCCTCTGGGGCCGTGGGTAGTGTTTGGTGAATGACTGAGTAAGTGGCTATGTCTTGGGGATGCCTCAGCCATCTTTTCAAGCATATCCAGTTGGTTTTCCATAGCTTCTTGGCCACTGAGGGCTGTTCCAGGGCTGGGCCCTGCCCCGGCCATTCCCAGGGCAGCACCATTGGGCGCCACCTGCTGAGAGCCTGACCGGAGCTCCCCAGGATACCTGGGCCCCACATACGACTCCCGCTCTGCCCTGGTGCCAGACTCTGCTCAGCCAAGGCCCAGCTCCCTCCCATTCTCCAGAGGTGGGTCCCACAGGTCTGCTTCCTCCACCCCGCAATCACCCCCCTCACTCCCCGCCCTCGCACAAGGCTGAGCCGGCCTCTTAGAGAGAGCTCTAGAATCCTGTGCAGATGGAGCCTCAGCCCTCCTTCTGTTACAGATAGGGAAACTGAGGAAGAGGGAGAGCAGGGACCTGCCTGAGTCCACACAGCAGCCAGTGGCCCAGCCAGCTGAGAGCTCAGAGCCTGTTCTCTCCAGGGCTCTCCTGGACGTTCTCTGGTGTCCCAGGTCCTCAGCGTTGTGGCCTGGGCTGGCCCTGACTCTGCTACCACTTTGGGCAGGTCCTCACGTCTCTGTCCCCTGCCCTTGCTTGGGGTAGAGATGGGAGGCCCAGACAGATGGACAGAGGCCAGGAGTGAGGAGTCCCTGTGCCCAAGGGATGCACCAAGCCTGGGCCCCACAGGGGCTCAGCTCAGCCTGGGCGAGGCCCGATGTGGCCGGGTGGCTGGAGGGGCGGCGGAGGCGGGTGCCTGGAGGACGCAGCCACTCACGGGTGCGGCTTGACGCGGATGTAGTTCTTGGGGATAAAGCCCTCGGCGCCCCGGAGCTCGGCCTTGTACCAGTTCTGGTCATCTTCCATGTTCAGGATCTGCGGGCAGGAGAAACGCAGCCGCTCAGTCACCAAGCGGAAACAGTTGTCACCTGCTGAGGTCCTGCTGCTTGAGGGCCCTGGGTGGGCTTCACCCACGCCAGCCCTGGGTCCCATTTCACAGGAAAGGGCTGGGGACCTGCCCAAGCTCACAAGAGTCGCGTCTGATTCCATGGCCCTGCTCGTTCCCTTGCCCCAGGACAGCCTGTCCCCAGGAGGGTCACAGCCTCCACGGGTAGGACAGTCGGGGTCCCAGAGGAGGTTTTGGTCGGTGGCTGAAGCTTTGGGGGGCTGGAGCTGGACTCTCAGGCTCTGCCACCCAGACCCCCAGCAGATGGTGGGGTCTTGGGGGCGGATCTGAAGGGCGTCGGTTCCTGAGCCTTGCCCCTGAGCGTGGGGGACCCACAGCATTTGCACGCCATGCACTGAGCCATGGGTGAAAGTCTGAGGTCCCCAGGAAGGTCAGGGAGCCCCAGCCTGAGTTCAGTGCCTAGTGGTGGTCACCTGGGGTCACTTGCCTTTAAACAGCCCTTACAGGGGCCGGCCCCGTGGCTTAGCGGTTAAGTGCTCACGCTCCCCTACTGGCGGCCCGGGTTCGGATCCCGGGCTCACACCGACGCACCGCTTCTCCGGCCATGCTGAGGCCGCGTCCCACATACAGCAACTAGAAGGATGTGCAACTACGACATACAACTATCTACTGGGGCTTTGGGGAGGAAAAAAAAAGAGGAGGAGGATTGGCAATAGATGTTAGCTCAGAGCAGGTCTTCCTTAGCAAAAAGAGGAGGATTGGCATGGGTGCTAGCTCAGGGCTGATCTCCCTCACAAACAAACAAACAAACAAAACAGCCCTTACACTCTGAGCTCAGGGTGGCGATTCAGTCGGGGATGGGACGAGGCCTGGCCCCTCCCCCTGGCCTGCTCAGGACCCGCGGCTCCCACCCATGGTGTGAGGCCCCTGCAGCTCCACAGGTGGGCCGAGAGGAACTGAAACAGCCTGAGCGGGGGAGGGAGGGGCTGCGGGTGAGCAACCAAGCAGCTGCAGGAGGGGCCGGCCAGGCCTGGGGAGCAGGTACCGCACGAAGCTGGGGGTCCCTCCTCCTTTCCCTGGGCGCGCTTCCCGTGTGTCCCCCAGTTCTCAGTCCACCCTCCAGGTCGACATCACCAAAGGCGATTTCACAGATGAGGAAACTGAGGCCCAGGGCCGCACACCAGGGGTGGAGTGGAGCCCGTGCAGGAGCTAGGACTCTGGGGCCTGGGGTCTTGTGCTCAGCTGGTCTAGGGGCACGCTGCCCACCAGTTTTCACCCCACCCCACCTCCCACCTTGCTTCTGGACCCGAGCCCAGGGGCATCTCTCCCGTCAGCCCTGGAGCAGGTCCCGTCCTCGGCAGTCCTGGCCAGGACATTTGTTGAGAGGAAACAGTAGGATCTAGAACAGCCTCCCCAGCAGGGCCCCTGAGGAGCAAGGGCGCAAGGGCATGCCAGTGCAAGTTGGCAACTCAGGCAGTCCACTTTGCCAGGTGGAGCTGGGATGTGCTTCCTTGGGCCCAGGCCCGAGGCCCCACCCTTGCAGGTGGGCACCCCCTGCCTGTCTGCCAGGCCGCACTGAGCCCCTTCCTTCCTGCCCCTGCAGCCCGGGCAAGGTCAGCAGCCCAGGGACAGACGGAAGCAGGTGGCTGACTCAGGAAAACTTTTGCTGAAAACAAAACAAAACAAAACAAAAAAATTCCCCCTACTTGGTGAGACAGGGCCTGTGGGCCACCAGCCACGGCCACAGAGTCAGGAAGATGCCCGGGCCTCGGGCTCCAGGCCACTCTGTCTGCCTCGGCCTCCCCACAGCCTCGGCCTCAGCTTCCTTGTCTGTGCAATGGGCCCACACTGGTGGCAGTGTCTTGTGAACTATAAAGTCCTGTGTGCACATGTGAACATAATATATCCAATCCTACCCCTCTTTTGTTTTATTCTGGTTTGTGTTCCTGTCATCTCCACTCTGAGGACCCAGAAGTGTTCTCACTGGTTATATCAGCTGAATTCTGATCAGCTGTTAACACTGTTCAAAAGCCCTGGGCCCTCTGAGACACAGAACCCCACGAAGGAGAGACCTGCTCCTCCCTACTGGGACTCACACCTCGGCTGCCCCTGGGCCTTTGCTCCTGCACTGCCCTCCCCCAGGCTGCCGTCCTGCTCTGTTCACTGAGCAGTGCACTTGCTCAGCAGCTATTTCCTGAGCACTCGCTGGTGCCCTGCAACACAGCAGGAACAAGGAGCCTGCATTCTAGTGGGCAGAGGCAGACAATCAACAAGGAAGGAATCAAGTAAACTGGGTAACTTAATGTGGTGGTAAGTGCTCTGAAAATGTCCATCAGGATGACATGGATGGAGGATGGCTGGTTGGGGGGGGCAGATTGTTAACAGGGGGCAGATGGGGTGGTCGAGAAAGGCCTTGCTGAGGAGGTGACATGTGAGTTGAGTCCTGAATTACAGGAAGGAACCAGACATGAGAAGATGTGGGGAACAGTGTCCAAGGCAGAGGGAACAGCTAGTGCAAAGGTCCTGAGGTGGGAGCAAGCTCTGTCCCCGGAACAGAGAGGATGCCAGGGTGTCTGGAGTTGAGGCGGGAGGGGCAGTGTTGTGACATGAATGGGGAGAGGTGGGCAGGGCGAGAGCAGGTCGGTCTTGTACGCCAGGAGAAGCTGTTCAGATTTGATTTTTAAAACCAAGAGAAGCCATTGGAAGGTGGTTGGGGGAGAGTCAGGCTCTGAGTTACGGCTGCTGTGTGGACAGGGGCTGGGAGCAAAGGTGGGGGGCAGGGAGGTGTTGCTGCACCAGCCAAGATGAGCCATGATGGAGGCCTAGACTGGGGGCAGCTGAGAAGCTGTCAAATTTGGGGTCGGTTTTGGCAGAGCCGCTGACAGCACTGAGCAACAGGCTGCACAGGAGACGGAGGGCGAGTGGCCGAGACGTCTCGGAGGGTTTGGACCTGAGTGCTCGTGGGCCGGCCGCCGTCAGCGGCTTTGGGGAGCAGGTGGGGCGAGTTCCAGGTTGGCTGTGTTGGGTCTGAGGTGCCATCAGCCTTCCCCGTGCAGATTCCAAGGAGGCTGTGGGCTCCCCAAGTCTGGGTCTTGGGGGCCAGGCTGTCCATGGAGACATGGGGTGAAGCCACCCTCCACATCCCTCCTCCAGCTGGGAGCAGCAGGGTACTGTGCACCCAGGAATGCCCGGCCGTCAGGGAAGGGGGCTTTGTTCCAGGGAAGTGACATTTGTCCAGAGTGGGTCCCAGGGCCACTGAGTTGTCATCTAAGCCCTGAACTCAGATTTGTTCCCTCGGTCTCCGGGTCTGTCTGGGGTGCTGCTGGGACTGGGTCTGGCCCTCCGAGGGGGCTCGGGAAATGCTCGTTGGACGAGTGAACGGACGGGCCGTAGAGCTCGGCCCCACCCAGCGCTGCCTGGAAAGAGCCGGCCACCAGCCCCTTACACTGCGGCCCTGGCCTGCGAGAGGAAGAGGGGACCATGCAACATTGCAGCCATGTTTCTGCGGTCACAGAAAGCAGCCCCGGGCTAGCGTGAGGCAGGTGAGGTGCCTCGGGCACAAAATTTAAGGGAGCTGCAAAAAACTCGAGAATCAAGATAAATACTATTTTAAGGCAATGTGTTAAAATCAAAATTAATGCAGAAACTCTGAATAGGGTCATTCGGTAATAAGAATGTATCGATATGGCTCCATGAATGTAACAAATGTACTGTGCTAATAACCTAAAATGTTACCAACAGGGAGAGCTGTGGGTGGGCAGACGGGAACCCCTCTGTACCATCGTCTTGATTTTTCTGTAAATCTAAACTGTTCTAAGAAATAACGTCTATTTAAAAATTAATGCAAAAAAATCCAGGAACATCTGAAATAAAGGCAAGATTGGACCCTGCACCTGCACAGCCGTGAGAATGGCCCCGCCACGAGTCCGGCCCTGTGAGGACGACTTGCTTGTCATAGAGCATCTGGGAGGGGCAGCAGGAGTCAAGAAGGAAACATAAATCGCTCAGGGCCGCCCCCCAGAACCGACAGCTGCTAGCTTCTCAGGACAGTCTTCCGAGTCTGTTTTCTAGGCACGAATCCAGCGCATGAATGCCAGTTTCCCCTCCGCACAATCGATAACTGCTGATCATCTGCGTGGAATTGCCTCTGTGTCTATATATGTTTGCATTCTGCTTTTTTGTCACTTAACGTAGCATCGTGAGCATTTTTATGTCATTAAATACCCTCCCCAAACAGCATTTGTAGGGCTCTATGATAGTTTGTCCCATCACTGCGCAGGGGGCCTACGTTGAGTCTACATCACTGCAACCCCTCACCGACCACCTCTCTCAACCCAACCCTCTCCCGCTTCATCCTCCTCCATCTCTGGCTCCATTTGACAGGCTGTATTTTACTTGTTTATCTGGTTTGTGGCCCGTATCTGCCACCAGAACGTCAGCTGCCTGAGCAGAGACTGTGTCTGTTTTCTCTCTGCCGAATCGCCAGTGCTTAGATCGGGACCGGGGACACGCTGAGTGCTCCCTGAGCCCTTCATGGAAGAATGCACAAACATCTCTGATTACATCTCAGTTTCCCAGAGGCAGAATTTCTGGGTCACAGGGCACAAGTATTTTTAAAGCTCTTCAAAATGATTGTGTCACTTTACCTGTCCACCACCCACACGTAAAAGTGAGCATTCTCCCACACCCTCAACAACTTAGGAGATTCTTTTTACAATAAACTTTTGCTGATCTGGCAAATGGAAAACAGTTACTTGCTTTAAGTTGCAAATCTTTTGTCAGTGGTGACATTGGGCACTTACTTGCTTGCCTTCTTCTTTGGCAATTTTCCTACACATATCCTTTGTCCATTGTTTTATTATGCTGTTTGTGATTTTCTTGTTGATTTATAAGAGCTCTTTACGTATCAAGGCCATCAATATTTTGTCATTTTTGTCGTGTGTGTTGTCTTAGTTTAAGCCACCCTCACTTCTAGCTAATAGACTGCAACAGCCGCTCTCTGCGTCCACTCCCCTTCCCTCTGTTGTCTTTTCAAAACAAACTGGATCAAATCCTTTCCCTGCTGAAAACCCTTCAGTGAGTACAACTCACATTTAGAACGAAATCCATCACAGGCCCTGACTTCTGCCTACTTCCCAAACTCATCCTTACCCTTCTCGCTCGCTGCCCTTCAGCCACAGACTGCCTTTCGGCTCTGCAAACATACTAATACGGTGTTGTCTCGGGGCCTCTGCACCAGCTGTTCCCCCTAGCCTGGCACTCTCTTCCCCCGGCTCTTTGCACGGCTGGTTCCCGCTCATTCTTCAGGTCTCAGCTCAGCTGTCACCTCTTTTGAGAGACCCCTGACCACCCCACCCGAAGCTGTCCCACTGCCCCTCCCCCGGTCGTCACTCTGCATCCATCTCCCTCTGTTGATTTCTTCAGTCCATTTGTCACCTCCTGATGTCACTTAGCCTCTGGAACGCCAGCTCCAGGAGGGCAGGGACTTCGCTCATTGTATCCTTAGCACTTAGGACAATGCCGGGCACAGAGTAGGTGCTCAATAGCTCGACTAGTGTTTGTTGAATGAATGAAGGAAAAGGCAGCTCCTCCTGCTGCCCATCATTCCTCCATCATTCTTTGAGCTTGAAAGGCCCCCTCCTTGGTCTCCATGGACACGAGGTCCAAGTCCCGCTGGGAGGGTGCCTCCGTTCAGCTCACATTTAGTCCTCCTCCGTTCCTCTGACACGCCCCGTCTGACTGAGAGCTCGCTGTGGCACGGCTCTACGTCTTGGGCTCTGGCACAGTCAGAGGAACCCCCGCGGGAACCCCCTCCTTCCTTAGCAGCCAGCACCTCCGTTCAAAGAAACACCCCAGGAGTCGGCCCACGCTTTCGCAGAGGTTGGGGGAAACTTGACTCATCTCGGGGCAGGTGTGCACAGAAGGTGGAGAGGGAAGTGGGATGTCGTGGTCTTTGCGACAGTTGCCTTGGGTCCCCCTCTGATCCACCCTGTCCACCCCTGTTGACGCTCTGAGCCTCAGCTGGAGCCCATCGCCACCCCGGTCCTCTTTCCCCACTGTCACCCTCCCTCTCGAGCCTCCCTTCTGGGTCTAGAGACCTCACACTGCTCTCAGACCGGTAGACGCGGCCTCTAAACCAGACCTGGATCTCACAGTCTTGTGTCCTGGCTAGACGGCGCTGGTGCTGAGCCTGCCCCCGTTCCCAGCTGGCCACGTGTCCAGGGGGCCCAGCCAGCAGCTCCAGGGGACCCAGGTGCCGGCACCCTGGCATGGAGAATCGGCGAGCTCCTCAAGGGACGTGGTTGCTCTTGGGGAATGTCAACCCTCCACCCCCAGCCCAGCCTATCCAGTCTCATGGCGGACAGAACACAGGTTCCAGAGTCAAAGGATGTAGGTTCAAATTTGATCTCATACCAAGCAAGTTGTGTCACCTCCCTGTGCCTCAGTTTAGTCACCTGTGCAATGAGGGTGCAAAACCTCCCCATCTCAGCAGCTTAAATGGGACGCTGGCGTGCATTGCTGAGCTCGGGACTTGGCTACAGTAGGGTGTCAGCAAATGGGAGTTTCTGTCCCTTCTTGTGATTGAAGCTTGGGGCCAAGCATGGGGCTCAGGGCTCAGAATGGAAGGACATCAGTCTAATGCCCACTGCTCTGGTGCAGAGACTGAGGCCGGGGGTAGGGGCAGTGCTCTGCTTTTATATGCAAACTTGTAAGCAAGAACATTTCCAGAGAGAGATCCCACAATCCCATCTGCCCAGACTGCCTTGGAAGGCTGCGATGTTCATCAAAAAGGGCCCAGACAAGGAGAAATGGGCTATAATATGACTATTTCCCCTTTTCTCCACACTGCTGGGAAGCTCATTCTTCACACACAAATCACAGTTATTTTAGCCCCAATGGGTTAGTGTGTGTACTTAATTCTTTCTTAAGACCTTTTCTCTCCCTCTCTCCCTCTCCTTCTCTCTCTCTCTCTCCAACTGTCTTTTCAAATTCTTTCCTAGAAAACTGGGTGTCGAACTAACTCCTGCCAGGCACTATGCTAACGTCTCCTTGAATCCTCCCAACAGCCCCAAAGGAGGGATTATTAACCATCTCCCCATTTCCTAGATGGGGAAACTGAGGCTCAAAGGGACGAGGTGGCTTGTCCGGAATCACATAGCCCGTAGCTGGAGAAGCTGGCCTGTCCTGCTCCAGAGACTGGACCCTGGGGGCTGTCCTGAGCCCCTGGTTCTTAACCTCCCCCATCCCACGTGGGGCCAACTCAGCCCACTCCGGCCATCCTACCTTCAGTGTGTCCCCCTTGTTGAAGGCCAGCTCATCACTCTCCGTGGCCTGGAAGCTGTACAGGGCCACAGACTCCATCCCGCCGTCCCCGAGCCTGGCAGCTGGGCTCAGAGCAGGGCCGGCGCTTCCTGCTTCCTCTGCAGTCGAGGACTGTCTTCCTCTGTTGTGAGAGCGTGTTTGTTCTTTTGAAGCAGAGACTGAAACTGCGGCTGATGGGGGAGAAACAGGAAGCAGAGATATGTCACAGCACAGGGAGGCAGCCAGCCCCTGCCTCAGACCCCAGGGCCAGTCACAGCCCTTGGGGAGTCCCCAGGCAGCCCTGGGAGTGGGTCCCCCTCTTGCACTGGTGTCATAGATGATAAACCTGAGGTCTCCAGAGGAGGAGAGCTCAAAGCCGTCCTGGCAGCTCAGGCCTTGTGTCTCATGGTCCCAGCCACCTCCACCGACTTCCCAATCTGTCCTCCACATTTATCAAACTCTGGTGCCTCTCATGACTCCCAGCGCCTGCTACATCAACCCCAAGCCCCTTGCCTGACATTCAAGACCCTTCCAAGCCACTCCCCCACCCCCCACCACATGCCTCTCCTTCTTCTCTCTAAATAAACACTGGACTCCCGCCTCAGCAGGAGGACGCACCACACTTTCAGGTCATTCCTCAGCCTTTTGTACGTGTCCCTCTGCCTGGTGCACTCTTCTTTCCTTCCCAGGAGACTCCTATTCACCCATCAAAGCCCAGCTGAGAAGGTGCCTCTTCTGGTTTAAACACTGGGCACCTTCAGTGCGATGGAGATCCTAAGGTTAAAAAGAACTGTAAATAGATTTTGACCTTTCCTTAGTAGGTTTGTTATGGGCAGTGGTATCAGTGCAGCAATTCTGAAACAATTGTGTGAAAGTCGTGAGAAAGAGCATCCATGGATAAATACAGCCACATTGTTTGGAACCACGGTTCTCTCCAGGAAAGAAAGGAGCCACAAACCCAGAAAGGGAGGGCGAGGAAGAACCCTGTGCTGGATGGGAATTGGACGGAGCAGTGGGAAGTCAGATGGGTAAAAAGTAAAAAAGTAAAACAAGTTTTTCCTCCTTCATTTATATCAATATGGTTATACCATGCTTTCATGTTTCAGTTAACAGATTACAATCCATTACTATCACTATTTATTTTTGATGCTCAAATTGTCCCAGATTTGGCCAGCGGGACCCCTTTAAGCTGCTTCCTTGTCCTTTTGACAAGTCCCCATCATTCTCTGAGCATTTCCTAACTTCCTGACAATGCATTCCAGGCTCATCCAGGCTGCCCCAGCCCTGCAATCAGCCATCTCTGAGAGACGGAGGATGGTATTTTTAGTGGAGGATGGCGTTTAGAAACCAGGATTAAGCTGGTGTTAGGTGTGCTTATAACTAGGGAGTCGTCATAGCTTCTAGACTCTCTCTGCACTCAGAGCTAAGGAAAAAATGTGTGTATATGTTTGTATGTAAACTCGTACAATGAGTTTATATACATATATAGTGAGTGTTTAGAAATGCATTTCCTAGTGGACAGAGTACGTCCATATTTCTATGTGTGTGTATCTAGTTACAGATAGCAGATTAAAAACCATGAACTCAATCAGATGGGGATTGGTGAATGCAGGTGTGGGGTATATAGGTGTCATTGTGCCATTCTTACAGCTTTTTGGAAGCTTTGAAATTGTCCTATAGAAAAAGTTGATAAGATATATGTGAATCTACAGTTATCTTGAAATAAAAGGTTTAGTTTAGGGGAAAAAAAAAGCCGAGGGGAAAGAAGAGGAAGATGGCAGAAGCCGTTGCCCACCCCGGAGCCCCAAGGTGACCGGCAGTGTAGCTGCCCAGGCCTCACTCGGCCTCATCCCAGAGCCCCTGCTGTCTCCCCTCCCAGCCCCTCCCTGTCTTCCGCCTGCCCCAGACCCCAGGGTGACAGGATGTTATAAGGTACCTCCTTCCGCTCAGTTTCAGCTGAGGTTTCAAAGCTTCAGAATGGTGCAGTCCGAGGTGACGGGGGTTGGGATCCACCCCCACCCCAAATCTGAGGTGCCTGGAGGCAAGAGTGGGGAGGGTCCCCCTCATGAAGCCGAGCATGTGTCCCCTGGGGCTTGGGGGCCAGGCGGCTGTTTTATTTTGTTTTTCAAAGTTCCTATTCTGTGCCAAGTAACACACAAAAAGGTGAGTAGCTCTCCCAAGGGCCTACGGCTAGTAAGTGGCAGGGCTGGGGTTCAACCCCTGGCAGACCTGAACTCAGGCCCATCCATAACCCCCGTGACACATGGCCTCAGCCCCGAGCCTGGCTGCTGCCACACAGCGAGTCGAGAGCCGTATGGGGGTGAGAAGCAAATGGAGGTGAGGGTAAATGGAGGGTAAAGGTACCCAGTGCCCAGAGACCAAACAGGACCCCACAAATGGGACTTGACTGAGAGGACTCCTTGGGGAGTTCAGGCACCCCAAGTGAGGGTGGATGCTGGGGCCTAGAATGAGGGGGCATCAGAGCTGGCAGCTGGGAGAGCATCAAGCCTCATCGTGGGAGCTGCAGCTGGCGTCCCCATGGGAGGTCCCTCAAAAGCTGAACACGAGAGGAAAAAACTTTGTGAGCATTGGCCACTGGCCACGCCAGGCCACGGCAGAACCAGCCACGTAAGATTTCTCAGTCCTTAGACCCTAATCCCCTGTGGCAGGATGGCCCAAAGACATCCAGATCCCAATCCCCGGAACCCGCGGACATTCCCTTGTAGGACAGAGGGACTTTGCAGATGTGATCAACTTAAGGATCTTGAGATGGGGAGATGGTCCTGGGTTATGGGCCCTAAATGTGATCTCAAGTGTCCTGTGAGAGGGAGGCAGAGGGAGATTCCACGCTGAGGAAGCGGGGAAGGTGACTGAAGCGGATGCTACGCTGCTGGCTGTGAAGACGGAGGAAGGGCCATGAGCCAAGGGGCGCGAGGAACGCAGCTCTGCAAGCTGGAAGAGGCCAGGGCCCGGTCTCCCCTGGAGGCTCCAGGAGCCAGCCCTGCCGATGCCTTGACTTCAGCCCATTGAGCCTGATTTTGGACTTCTGGCCTCCCAAACTGTAGAGAACAACCTTGTTTTGTGAAAGCCACTAAAGCGTGTGGTGACTTGTTAGAGCAGCCACAGGAACCAAAACACCCCCATCCCCTGGGGCTGATCCTAAGGGGGTGACAGCCAGAAATGGCAGCTTGAGACTAGGTGAGGACAGAGAGAGGGAACCGACCAGGACCTCCCGTCCAGGCCCCCGGCTGGGGCAGGAGGGCTCGAGGAAAGCGCAGTTTCAGCGTAAGTTGGAGCTCTGTAACCACTAGACTGGGATAGACTCTTGAACACTCCACAGAGGCTGAGGGGGGACTGTTTACTGTCAGATATTGACCAAAACATCAGAGGAAGCTCCCTGACAATTCATCCTGAGCGGGGAGGGAGGGGTTAACTTCAAGAGAGTGGAGAGAAAGAATCAAGTTGTCTTCTGCGGCTCACTCGTTCAGAACTATTTCTTGAGTCTCTATTCTGTGCCCAGCTCCAAGTAAGGTTTTGTGCATATAACAGTGAGAAGAAAAAAAAGACCAAAACCTCAGCCTTCAGAGATCAACATCTGGCATGATCAGCATGAACGGCTCCACTGGCCTGTCCCTCCATGAAGCTGAGGAAAACCAGTAAAAAAAATTGAAAGCTTCTGCAAGTGGTTCAAAGAGAGAAGAGAAAACGGAGAAACATCTAGTCAAAAACATTTATGAAAATTTGGTAAGAAAAGTGAGAGTCTGTGGTATTTGAACCAAGACGGATCCCTCCCTTCACCCTCCTCCCAGCTCAGTGAGGGGAGAATCCACTCCAGACAGATGCAGCCAAGAACACGGGGCCCCTCCATCCCAGAACAAGAACACAGGGCCCCTCTCATCCCAGACAAAGAACACAGGGCCCCTCTCCCCCAGACATGGAACTCAGGGCCCTTCTCCCCCAGAAAGAACACAGAGCCCCTCTCCCCCAGACAAAGAACACAGGGCCCCTCTCCCTCTGACCAAGAACACGGGGCCCCTCTCCCCCACACCAAGAACACAGGGTCCCTCTCCACCCTGACCAAGAACACAGGGTCCCTCTCCCCCTAGACCAAGAACACAGGGCCCTTCTCATCCCAGACAAAGAACACAGGGCCCCTCTCCCCCTGACCAAGAACAAGGGGCCCCTCTCCACCCTGACCAAGAACACAGGGTCCCTCTCCCCCAGACCAAGAACACAGGGCCCCTCTCCCCCCATACCAAGAACACAGGGTCCCTCTCCACCAGACCAAGAACACAGGGCCCCTCTCCCCCAGACCAGGAACTCAGGGCCCTTCTCCCCCAGAAAAACACAGAGCCCCTCTCCCCCAGACAAAGAACACAGGGCCCCTCTCCCTCTGACCAAGAACACGGGGCCCCTCTCCCCCACACCAAGAACACAGGGTCCCTCTCCCCCAGACCAAGAAGACAGGACCCCGCTCCCCAGTCTAAGAACACAGAGCCCCTCTCCCACCAGATCAAGAACACAGGGTCCCTCTCCCCCAGACCAAGAACACAGGGTCCCTCTCCCCCAGACCAAGAACACAGGGTCCCTTCTCCCCCAGACCAAGAACACAGGGTCTCTCTCCTCCTAGACCAAGAACACGGTGGCCCTCTCTCCCAGACCAAGAAGACAGGACTCCTCTCCCCTAGACCAAGAACACAGGGTCCCTCTCCCCCTAGACCAAGAACACGTGGCCCCTCTCCCCCAGACCAAGAACACAGGGTCCCTCTCCCCCAGACCAAGAACACAGGGCCCCTCTCCCCTAGAGCAAGAACGCAGGGCCCCTCTCCCCCTGACCAAGAACACAGGGTCCCTCTCCCCCAGACCAAGAACACGTGGCCCCTCTCTCCCAGACCAGGAACACAGGGTCCCTCTCCCCCAGACCAAGAACACAGGACCCCTCTCCCCCAGACCAAGAACACAGGGTCCCTCTCCCCCTAGACCAAGAACATATGGTCCCGCTCCCTCAAAATCAAGAACACAGGGTCCCTCTCCCCCTAGACCAAGAACATATGGTCCCTCTCCCCCAGACCAAGAACACAGGATCCCTCTTCCACCAGACCAAGAACACAGGGTCCCTCTCCCCCAGACCAAGAACACAGGGTCCCTCTCCCCCAGACCAAGAACACAGGGCCCCTCTCCCACCAGACCAAGAACGCAGGGCCCCTCTCCCCATACCAGGAACACAGGGCCCCTCCCCTAGACCAATAACACAGGGCCCCTCCCCTAGACCAATAACACAGGGCCCCTCTCCCCCAGACCAAGAACACAGGGTCCCTCTCCCAGACCAAGAAGACAGGATCCCTCTCCACCTGACCAAGAACAGAGGGCCCCTCTCCCAGACCAAGAAGACAGGACCCCTCTTCCCCAGACCAAGACCACAGGGTCCCTGTCTCCCAGACCAAGAACACAGGGTCCCTCTCCCACCAGATCAAGAACACAGGGCCCCTCCCCCAGACCAAGAACACATGGCATCTCTCTCCCAGATCAAGAACTCAAGGGCTTTCTTCCCTAGCCTAAGAACCCAGGCACCCTGTCCCACAGACCAAGAACACAGGGTCCCTCTCCCTTAGACCAAGAACACAGGTCCCCTCTTCCCCTAGACCAAGAACACAAGGCCTCTCTCCACCAGATCAAGAACTCAGGGCCCCTCTGCCCTAGACTAAGAACACAGGGCCCGTGTTCCCCTAGTCCCAGTAGGAAGGCTTTCTTCCTGGGAGGAGCAAGATGTCAGCATTTCCCATGCTGCCCCAGCTCCCTGTTGCTGAGGCTAAGTCTGGGTGAGTGTGGTCGAGAGGTGCGGGCTCCTTTCTTTCTGCCCAGCCCTCACTCATGGAACAGAGGCTCTACCTTGGGTTCAGTGTGCTGAGAATCCTGGCCTCTGATCACCCGTGGCCTGGTTCTTGAGGTGGTGGTTCCACACCAGAAGAAGCAAGCTGAGAGGACCTCAGGCTGCTGCCTCCCCTCTTCCCCACCAGTGCTCAGCTCCTAAAGCAAGGGTATTACTCAGAAAGAAGCTTGCCAGTGTCTCCATCCGCAGCTCCAGAACCCTGGCTCAGAGGTTTTGCCTGGGGATAGAAACTGACCATAAAACAGATAGCTCCTACTCTCTTCCCAAAGGAACTGACCTATGCAACAGAGAGTGAAGCAGTTCAAGACTAAAGGTGCTGAAGCTGGGCACCTGAGGGTTACTGTAAATATTCAATAAGAGTACCTTTCGACCTTGTTCCCAACACAGACATAGATGAAAAGAAGTTAATCTTGTCAATTTGCTATTTTCTTATTTAACCTGAGGTGTGACACAGGAGTCACAAGGATTTCTGAGCTTATTTTACAGAAGAAAAAGGACACCTTGAAGGAAGTTATGATCACCAGATAACCAGGCCCCAGCTGCCATTGATGTCCAGAAGTCAGATAGCCCAAGGGCTTATCTGGAGTGAAAGAAATATGGATTATCCCTTTGTTTCTCCAAAACTCCTCCAGCCAAGCCCCTTAGTTCTATAAAACCCTCTGCTTTCTTCTCTTGTTAAGGTGGATTTGAAAGAATCTATCCTCGAACCTTCTCATTTTGGCCACTTTGAATAAAACCTGTCTCAGTGATTGGCTTACTGAGCATCGGGCACATGAATTTGAGATTAAGAAGTTTGATATCAGTGCCCTCAAGAATAGTGGAGGTTCTGGGGGAAGGCCATTGGGAGGAGGTTCAAGATATAGGTAAACTGTAAGCTGACTAGTTTGCAGGAAAGATTCAGGAAATAATACACATAGGAGGAGCCCTTCTGGGGTCAGAATAATCAAATATGGACCACACACTATTCTTTCAAAGGAGCCAGAAATTGATTGGATTAGTTTGTATAACAATTTATGCCCCAGGGCATTGTCGAAAAAATAGAGAAATCAGTTGTAAATTAATGGAGCTTAATAGCTGGGTGTGGTCAGAGAAAGAGAAAGAAAGACCTGCCAAAACCACTTTCATCCCAGGATGACTGTGGGCATTCCAAAGCTATGCCTCCTTGAAAAACTACATCAGACGCTGAACACTGTGGGGAGGAAAGAGATGTCACTAAAATAATCCAGTTTCACTAAACAAACAAACAAGAAAATAACAGTAACAGCCCCAGAGTAGGGAAACCTATATGCAGAGCTGCTACAATATATTATCTGAAATGTCCAATTTCTGACCCCTCAAAAATATATGAGGCATGCAAACAACAGGAAAGCATGACCCATGCACTGGGAAAAAAAATCAGGCAATAGCCAAAAAAGAAAAATCAAAATCACTGCCTGTGAGAGACCATATGTCAGATTTATCAGAAAAAGACTTAAAGTAGTCCTTTTAGACATGTTCACAGAACTAAAGGAAAACATGATTAAAGAAGTAAAAGAAGGTATGATGATGTGTCATCAAATAGAGAATATCAATAAAGAGATACAAATTATGAAAAAGAACAGATGGAAGTTATGGAGTTGAAAAGTACAATAACTAAAATTAAAAATTAACTAGAAGGGCTTGACAGTAGATTTGAAGTGGCAGAAGAAAGAATAAGTGACCTTGAAAACAGATTGATAGAGATTATGCAAATTGAAGAATGGAGAGAAAAAATAATGAACAAAAATGAAAAGAGCCTCAGAGAAATATGGGACACCACTGGGCACATCACCATTCACATAATGGGATTACTAAGAGATGAGAGAAAGAAGCAGAAAAAATATTCAAAGACATAATGGCATAAAACTTCCCAAATTTATTGAAAAACCGTAACTTATACATCCAAGAAGCTCAAAAACTCCAAGTAAGAAATACACAAAGAGCCACAAATAGACCAACATAGCAAAAACGCTCAAAGTAAGGGCAAGGAGAAAATTTTGAAAGAAGCAAGAAATAAACAACTCATTACTTACAAGGGAACCCGGATAAGACTAACACCTGACTTCCCAGCAGAAACCATGGAGGACAGAAGGCAGTGGGATAACATCTTCAAAGCACTAAAAAAAGAAAGAAAGAAAAAAAAGCTGTCAACCAAGAATCCTATATCCAGCAAAGCTATCTTTCAAAAATGAAGGTAAATAAAGATTTTCCTAGATAAACAAAAAATGAGAGAATTTGTTGCTGGCAGACCCACTCTAGAAGAAATACTAAAAGGAGGCTCTTCAGGCTGAAAGCAAGTGACTCCAGATGGTAATTTGAATCTATAAAACAAATAAACGGAAAGCACTGGTAAAGGCAACTATGTAATTATAAAAGATAGTAGAAGTGCATATTTTCTCCTTTCTTCTCCTAATTGACTTATAGAGTAATTGTATAAAATAATATGTATACAATGTATTGTTGGGGCCACAGCATGTAAAAATATAATATGTGCAATATATTTGCCAATGACAGCACAAAGGAGGTAGATGGGAGCAAAGCTGTGTTGGGCTAAGGAAATGACCTCAGACGGTAAAGTAATAATTATAACAATGTATTGTTTAGTTTGTAACATTAATAGATGCGCTATAACAATATATACAATAATACCTCGAAAAAGGGGGGAAGGGAATAGAGTTATTTAGGAGTATCATTTCTATATATCGCTGGTATTAAGCTAATATAAATCAGAAGCTGATTCAGATAAGTTAAGATGTATATGGTGAATCCTAGAGCTACTACTGAAAAACTAAAAAAAAAATTGAAAAAATAATTAAAGGAATAAAAATGGCACATTAGAAAATATTCACTTCATGCAAAATAAAGCCATGAAGGAGGAATACAGGAACAAAAAAGACATGCACCATGTAGAAAACCATAAATAAAATGGCAGCCATAAACCCAACTATATCAATAGTAACATTAAATGTGAATGGATTAAGTAATACATTCAAAAGGTGGAGATTGTTGCACTGGATTAAAAAACAAGATCGGGGGGCCAGCCCAGTGGCTGAATGATTAAGTTCATGCGCTCCGCGACAGCCCAGGGTTTGCGGATTTGGATCCCAGGCACAGACCTATGCACCGCTTATCAAGCCATGCTGTGGCGGTGTCCCATATAAAGTAGAGGAGGATGAGCACGAATGTTAGCCCAGGGCCAGTCTTCCTCAGCAAAAAGAGGAGGATTGGCAATGGATGTTAGCTCAGGGCTGATCTTCCTCACACACACACAAAAAGAAACAAGATTAAACTATATGTTGTCTACAGTAGACACATTTTAAATTCAAAGATACACATAGATTAAAAGTAAAAAACTTGAAAAAGGTATATCATGCAAACACTAGCTACAAGAAAGATGGACTGGCTAGAGTGATATCAGACAAAATAGACTAAAACAAAAAATGTTGGCAAGTGATGTCAGCCTCACAGCAGATGTATGGGAAACCTGTCAACCCTGTGAAACAGAAGCAGAACGTCATTGGAGGGCAAAAAGCCAAACTGGGATATTTCCTCTGGCAGACCTTCACAAGGGCCCATGGACGAGGGCTAGAGCCCTGCTGGGTGACCACTGGATCTTCATGGCTGCCCACACCTTCTACCCCAAGGAACACAAGGCACAGAGCAATGCCACCATGGATGTGTTCCTGGGCCATGTAAGCATGGAATAGATCACAAAACTGGCAAACCACCCTGTCCACAGGGTCAGCATCCAGCCAGACAACTGCCAGGATGAGTCCCACAATTTTGAGGGGGACATCGCCATGCTGGAGCTGGAAAATAGTATCACCCTGGGCCCCAACCTCCTCCCTGCCTCTCTGCCTCCCTGACAATGAGACCTTCTATGACAGGGAACCTCATGGGCTACGTCAGTGGCTTTGGAATAATGAAGGAAAGGCTTGCTTATGATCTCAGGTTTGTCCGTCTGCCCGTAGCTAAGCAAGAGGCATGTGAGAGCCGGCTCCAGGGAAAAAATGGGAACTATGTGTTTTCTCAACACGTGTTCTGTGCTGATGACCCAACTCTAAAGCAGGATGCCTGTCAGGGGGATGGCGGTGGGGTCTTTGCAGTGAGGGATGAGAACAGTGATTGCTGGGTGGCCACGGGCATCGTATCCTGGGGCATCGGGTGCAGCAGGGGTATGGCTTCTGCACCAAATTCCTCAACTACATGGACTGGATCAAGACAGAAATGAGTAGGAGGGCTGTGCCAAGAACTCACTAGGTCAGAATCCAGACAGGAGTGTGTTAAAAAAAATGATCTGAGGGCTGGCCCCATGGCTTAGCGGTTAAGTGCGCACGCTCCGCTACTGGCGGCCCTGGTTCGGATCCCCGGCGCGCACCAACTCACCACTTCTCTGGCCATGCTGAGGCTGCGTCCCACATACAGCAACTAGAAGGATGTGCAACTATGACATACAACTATCTACTGGGGCTTTGAGGGAAAAAAATAAAAAAATAAAATAAAAATAAAGAGCAGGCACAGCCCGCTGACATTAAAAAAAAAAAAATTATCTGACCAGTTGTTGATAGCCACTAAGAATCCATATTAAAATCACTGATGCAGGAAAAGAAATGTTACTAGACAAAGAGGGGACATTTTTACAATGATAAAAGGGTCAATTCACTGGGGATATGTAACAATTATAAACGAATATCCACCAAATAGCAGAGCACCAAAATACAGGAAGAAAAAACTGACGGAAACGAAGGGAGAAATAGACAATTCAAAAAAAAATAGTTGGAGACTTCAATAACCCACTTTCAAAATGGATAGAACAGCCAGACCAAAGATCAACTAGGAAATAGAGGAGTTGAACAACACTATAAACTAACTAGATCTAACAGACATCTATGGAACGCTCCACCCAACAACAGCAGAATACACATTCTTCTCAAGTGCACATGGAACATTCTCCAGGATAAACCACATTCCAGGCCATAAAACAAACCTTAACAAGTTTAAAGGGATAGAAATAATACAAAGTATGTTTTCCATCCACAGTGGATTTAAATAAAAAATCAATAGCAGAAAAAAAATTGGGAAACTCACAAATAAGAGGAAATTTAACATACTCCTAAATAATGATTGGATTATAGAAAAAATTAAAAGAGAAATCATAAAGTACTTTGAGATAAATGAAAGGGAATCAGAGGAGATACAAGATACCAAAATTTACAATTAAAACAGTGCTTAAAAGGAAATTTATAGATGTAAATGCCTATATTAAGAAAGATCTCAAATCAATAACCTAGTCTTTAACCTTAACACACTGGAAGAAGAAGAGTGAACTAAAGCTAAAGTAAGCAGAAGGAAGGAAACAGTAAAGATTGGAGCAGAAATTAAAGAAGTAGAGAATAGAAAAAATAGAGAAAGTAATTGAAACGAAAAGCTGGTTCTTTGAAAACATCAATGAAATTGACAAACCTTTAGCTAGATTGACCAAGGAAAAAAGAGAAGGCTCAAATTACTAGAATCAGAAATGGAAGAGGGGACATGACTACTTACCCCACAGAAATAAAAAGGATTATGAAGGAATACTATAAACAATGGTACAACAACAAATTAGATAACTTAATTGAAAAGGAAAAACTCCTGGAAAGGTATGAATCACCAAAACTGAACCAAGGATAAACAGACAATCTGAGAGACCAACAACAAATGAAGTGTTTGAAGTAGTAGGAAAAAAAAAAAAAAAAAAAAACTAGCCACAAAGAAAAGCCTAGGCCCGGATGGCTTTATCACTGAATTCTAACAAATATTTAAAGAATTAATACCAATTCTTCACAAACTCTTCCAAAAAGTAGAAGAGGAAGCAACACTTCCCATGAGGCCAGTATTAACCTAATACCAAAACCAAACAAGGACACCAAAAAAACAAAACTACAGACCAATACCTCTTATGAATATGGATGCAAAAATCCTGTACAAAATACTAGCAAACTGAATCCAGGAACGTAGAAAAAGAATTATACACCATGACCAAGTGGAATTTATCACAGGAACGCAAGGTTGGCTCAACATATAAATATCAATTAATGTAATATATGATATCAATAGAATAAAAAACAAAAATCATATGCCACCTCAATAGACTCAGAAAAAATATTTGACAAAATACAACACTTTTTAAATGATAAAAACATTCAATAAACTAGGAATAGAAGGGAACTTCCTCAACATGATAAATGGTATCTATGAAAAACCCATGGCTAATAGGATACTTAATGGTGAAAGATTGATGCTTTCCCCCTAAGACCGGGAACAAGAATGTTCACTCCCACCACTGTTGTTCAACACTGTACTGGAGGTTCTAGACATCATAATTGGGCAAGGAAAAGAAATAAAAGGCATCAACTTTGGAAAGGAAGAAGTAAAACTATCTCTACTCACAGATGACATGACTTTGTATATAGAAAATCCTAAGGAATCCACTAAAAAACATTAGTACTAATTAGTGAGTTCAGCAAGGTTGCAAGATACAAGATAAATACATGAAAATCAATTTTATTTCTATATACTTGCAATGAACAACCTGAAAGTGAAATTAAGAAAATAAGTCCATTTATACTAATAATAATTAAAGACTTATGAATAAATTCACAGCATAAAGTGCAAAACTTCTACTCTAAAAATTAAAAAATATTGCTGAAAGAAATTAAAATGGATCAAAATAATTAGAAAAACATCCCATGGAATCATAGATTTGAGAACTTAACATTTTTAAGACGGCTATTGCCATCCCAGCTGATTTCTTTGTAGAAATTGACAAGATGATTCTAAAACTCATAAGGAATTGCAAGTGGCCCAGAATAGCCAAAACAGTCTTGAAAAAGAAGAATAGTTTAGGAGGACTCACTCTTCCTGCTTTCAAAACTTACTACAAAACTACAATAATCAAAAGAGTGGGTACTGGCATAAAGATACACATATAGATCAATGAAATAGAATTGAGAGTCCAGAAATAAACTCATACATCTTTGGTCAATTGATTTTTGACTAGGGCATCAAGACTATTCAACAGGTAAAGAATAGTCTTTTCAACAAATGATGCTGAAACAACTGGATAGCCACACGCGAAAGAATAAATTTGGAACCTTACCTCACACCACACACAAAAGTTAACTCAAAATGAATCAAAGACCTAAATATAAGAGCTAAAGTATAAAACTCTTAAAATAAAACATAGGAATAAAGTTCCATGACCTTGGATTTGGCAATGGATTCTTACATATGACACCAAGAGCATAAGCAACAAAAGAAAAATACATAAAAAAATTTTTTTTGAGGAAGACTGGCCCTGCGCTAACATCTGTTGCCAATCTTCCTCTTTCTCTTTTTTCCCCCCAAAGCCCCAGCACATAGTTGTGTGTCACAGCTGTAGAGTTGTAGCTCCTCCATGTGGCATGCCATCTCAACATGGCTTGATGAGCAGTGAGTAGGTCTGTGCCCAGGATCTGAACCGGCGAACCCTGGGCCACTGAAGTGGAACACGCGAACTTAACCACTATGCCACTGGGCTGGCCTCGAAAAGATAAATATATTGGATTTCATCAAAATTAAAATTTTTGTACATCAAAGGACACTGTGAAGAAAATAAAAGACTATCTACAGAATGGGAGAAAATAATTGCAAATCATATATCTGATAAGGATCTAGTATCCAGAATATAGAACTCTTACAGCAAAACAACAAAAACACAAACAACTCAATTTAAAAATGGGCAAAGGATCTAAATAGAATATTCTCCAAAGAAGACATACAAATATCTAACCAGCCCATGAAAGATGCTTAACATCATTAATCATTAGAGAAATGCAAGTCAAACTACAATGACATACCCTTCACATCCACTAGAAGGGTTATAGTTTTAAAAAGATTTTTTTAGGTTAGCAACATGGCAGAGTGAGCTGTTCACTGTGTCTTTCCCCCTTTGAACTACAAGTAAAAGGACATTCACTGATCAGCAGAGGATACCCACACAGCACCTCAGGACGCCTGAGAGACCTGAGCAGCTATACATCTGAAGGTGGAGGGACCACCCCCTGAGGAGGTGGTGGAGCTGGGTCAGCATGCTCTGGGCCGCAGACCGCCCAGCACACCCCTGCAGCTACGTTCCCGGCTGGAGTGGCCATAGCACTGCTACAGCCCCCAGGATGGGAACCACCTCAGCACAATTGTGGAAACAGGTGGCAGCATTCCTGAGCCCAGTGTGATCACTTCCCTATCTAGTGGGAGAGCCCTCAAGGCCACGTGGCCCACAGAGAGCGGCGCAGGCTTGGACCCAGTGAAGAAGCTCTGCCCACCAAGCACAAAGGCTGGTGTGACCTAGGAGCAAAGGGCAGCAGAAACCAAACAAGCCCCCGGCTGCTGTGAGTGCCCATAGTACTGCTGCAGCCCCAAAGAGGGGAAGCATGTCTCGGCAGGACTGTGGGAGTAGGTGGCAGTAACCCTGAGCCCCCATGTGATCACTCTCTTGTCTGGTGGGAGAAACCACAATCCCACTGCGATCCCAGGGAGTGGCTTTGGCTGGGTCCCAGAGGGGAGGTCCCATCCACCACGCACAATGGCTGGTGTGACCTAGGAACAGAGGGTGGCTAAGATCCCAGTCTGGGTGAACAAGCTCCCGGCTGACATGAACGCTCATAGTACTGCTGTGGCCCCGAAGCAGGAAGTGCAACTCCGTGGGTCTGTGGGAGCAGGTGGCAGTAGACCTGCACTCCTGTGTGATCACTCTCTCATCCAGTGGGAGAGTCCACAATCCCACCAGGGTCCTAGGGAGCGGTTTTGGCTCAGTCCCAGAGGGGAGGTCCTGCCCACCAAGCACAATAGCTGGTGTGACCTAGGAGCAGAGGGCAGCAGAAACTGGACAAGCCCCCAGCTGCCTTGAATGCCCATAGTACCACTGTGGCCCCAAAGGGGGGAGCAGAACTAGGCAGGACTGTGGGAGCAGGTGACAGCAGCCCTGAGCCCCCATGTGACTACATTCCAATTTGGTGGGAGACTCCACAGGGCTGCTGCGGTCCCAAGGAGTAGCCCAGGCTCAGACAGGCACAGCTGACAGGGATGGTGGCAGTCGGCTCATATTACACAGCTCCTGCTCCCCGCCAAGTGGCAGCAGGTAGAACCTGCATCCAGAAACCATCACTATACACTGGCACAAATCCACTCCATCAAATGGCATAAAGAAATTTATTAATACTCCAGACCAGAAGGAAAAAGACAAACACCCAGAAACAAATCCTGAAGGCATTGAAATCTACAATCTAAATGACAAAGAATTCGAGACAACCATCATGAGAAAACTCAATGAGCTACAAGAGAGTTCTGATAGACAGTGCAATGAAATCAGGAACTAAATTACTGAACAGAGGGAATTCTTCACAAAAGAGATTGAAACTATAAAGAAAAACCAAACAGAATTGTTAAAGATGAAAAACACAGTGGATGAGATAAAGAAAAATCTGGTGTCCTTAAACAACAGAGCTGACGATATGGAGGATAGAATTAGCAATCTGAAGGCTAGGAACACAGAGATGCTTCAGATGGAGGAGGAGAGAGAGCTTAGACTAAAAAGAAATGAAGAAATTCTCCGAGAAATATCTGACTCAATTAGGAAATGCAATATAAGGATTATAGGTATTCCAGAGGGAGAAGAGAGGGAAAAAGGAGCAGAGAGCTTGTTCAAAGAAATAATAACTGAGAAATTCCCAAACCTGGAGAAGGAGCTGGAATTACATGTAAAAGAAGCCAACAGAACCCCTAATTACATCAATGTAAAAAGACTTTCTCCAAGGCATATATTAGTAAAGCTGACAAAAGTCAATGACAAAAAATACATATATATTAAGGGCAGCAAGGCAGAAGAGAATAACCTACAAAGAAAGCCCTATCAAGCTTTCAGCAGATTTTTCAGCAGAAACCTTACAGGCTAGGAGAGAGTGGAATGATATATTCAAAATTTTGAAAGACAAAAACTTTCAGCCAAGAATACTATATCCAGCAAAAATACCCTTCAGATATGATGGAGAAATAAAAATTTTCCCATATAAACAAAAGCTGACGGAGTTCATTGCCATAAGACCCCCCTCTACAAGATTTGACCAAGAAGACCCTCATACCTGAAAAAAAAAGAAAGAAAGGGTTTACAAAGCCTTGAGCAAGAGGATAAATAGGCAGACAAAATCAGAAAATTTCAACTCTCTATCAGAACAGATTAGCAAACACTTAATTATAATTCTAAAGATAAAGGGAAGGAAAACATTGAAAATAAATATTATCACTTCATTTTAACCACAAATTCACAACATAATGGAATAAGTTGTGACAACAACAACTTAGAAGGGGAAGAAGAAAGGGACAAAACCTGCTTAGACTAAGGGAACAAGAGGCCATCAGGGAATGGACTATCTCATCTACGAGATCTTTTATACAAACCACATGGTAACCACTAAACAAAATATCAGAACAAAGACACAAATGATAAATAAAGAGAAAACTGAGGAAACCATCATAGAGAGCCACCAAACTGAATTACCAGTCCAAAATACATGGGACGAGAAACAAGGGAAATACATAACAAAGGAAAAACAAGAGAGAAAATGGCAGCACTAAGCCCTCATATATCAATAATCACTCTAAATGTAAATGGATTGAATTCCCCAATCAAAAGACACAGAGTAGGGGGCCGGCCCGGTGGCGCAAGCAGTTAAGTGCGCGCGCTCTGCTGTGGCAGCCTGGGGTTCGCTGGTTCGGATCCCGGGCGCGCACCGACGCACTGCTTGGTAAGCCATGCTGTGGCAGTGTCCCATATAAAGTGGAGGAAGATAGGCACAGATGTTAGCCCAGGGCCGTCTTCTTCAGCAAAAAAAGAGGAGGATTGGCGGATGTTAGCTCAGGGCTGATCTCCTCACAAAAAAAAAAAAAAAAAAAAAAAAGACACAGAGTGGCTGGATGGATTAAAAAACAAGACCCAACAATTTGCTGCCTCCAAGAAACACATCTCAGCTCTAAAGACAAACACAAGCTCAGAGTGAAGGGATGGAAGATGATACTCCAAGCTGATGGCAAAAAAAGAAAGCAGGTGTTGCCGTACTTATATCAGACAAAGTAGACTTCAAGATAAAAAAAGTAATGAGAGGGGACCAGCCCGGTGGCGCAGGTGGTTAAGTGCACACGTTCCGCTGCGGTGGCCCGGGGTTCGCCGGTTCGGATCCCGGGTGCGCACCGACGCACTGCTTGTTAGGCCATGCTGTGGCGGCGTCCCATATAAAGTAGAGGAAGATGGGCATGGATGTTAGCCCAGGGCCAGTCTTCCTCAGCAAAAAAAAAAGAGGAGGATTGGCATTGGATGTTAGCTCAGGGCTGGTCCTCCTCACAAAAAAAAAAAAAAAAGTAATGAGAGACAAAGAGGGGCAATATACAATGATAAAAGGGACACTCCACCAGAAGACATATCACTTATGAATATATACGCACCCAACACAGGAGCATCAAAGTACATAAAGCAACTATTAACAAACCTAAGAGGAGATATCAACAACACCACAATAATAGTAGGGGACCTTAACACCCCACTTACATCAATGAATAAATCATCCAGACAGAAAGTCAATAAGGAAATAGTGGACTTAAATGAAAACTAGACCAGACAGACTTAATAGATATATAAGGGCACTCCATCCAAAAACAGCAGATTACAAGTTTTTCTCAAGTGCGCATGGAACATTCTCAAGGATAGACCATATGTTGGGAAACAATGCAAACCTCTTTAAATTTAAGAAGATTGAAATCATAACAAGCATCCTTTCTGACCATAATGCTATGAAACTAGAAATCAACTACAAGAAAAAACCTGAGAAAGTCACAAAGATGTGAAGACTAAACAACATGCTACTGAACAACAAATGGATCATTGAAGAAATTAAAGGAGAAATCAAAGAATGTCTGGCGACAAATGAAAATGAAAATATACCATACAAACTCATATGGGATGCAGCAAAAGTGGTCCTGAGAGGGAAATTCATAGCACTACAGGCCCAACTTAACAAACAAGAAAAATCCCAAATAAGCAATCTTAAACTACACCTAACAGAGTTAGAAAAAGAAGAACAAACAAAGCCCAAAGTCAGCAGAGGAAGGAAATAATAAAAATTAGAGCAGAAATAAATGAAACTGAAACCAAAAAAAAAAAAAAAAACAGTAGAAAGGATCAATGAAACAAAAAGCTGGTTCTTTGAGAAGATAAACAAAATTGACAAACCTTTAGCCAGACTCACCAAGAAAAAAAGAGAGAAGGTTCAAATAAATAAAATTAGAAATGGAAGAGGAGAAATCACAACAGATACCACAGAAATACAAAGGATTATAGGAGAACACTATGAGAAACTATATGCCAACAAATTGGACAATCTAGAAGAAACGGATAAATTCTTAGACTCACACAACCTCCCAAAACTGAACCAAGAAGAAATAGAGAATCTGAATAGACCAATCACAAGCAAGGAGATTGAAACAGTAATCAAAAACCTCCCAAAAAATATAAGTCCAGGACCAGATGGTTTCTCTGGAGAATTTTACCAAACATTCAAAGAAGATTTAAGGGGCCGGCCCCGTGGCTTAGCAGTTAAGTGCGCACGCTCTGCTACTGGCGGCCTGGGTTTGGATCCTGGGCATGCACCAACACACCGCTTGTCTGGCCCACATACAGCAACTAGAAGGATGTGCAGCTATGACATACAACCATCTACTGGGGCTTTGGGGAGAAAAAGGGTAAAAAAGGAGGAGGATTGGCAATAGATGTTAGCTCAGGGCCAGTCTTCCTCAGCAAAAAGAGGAGGATTGGCCTGGATATTAGCTCAGGGCTGATCTTCCTCACACACACACAAAAAAAACAACAACAACAAAGAAGATTTAATACTTATCCTTCTCAAACTATTCCAAAAAATAGAGGAAGATTGAACACTTCCTAACACATTCTATGAAGCCAACATCACCCTGATACCAAAGCCAGACAAAGACAATACAAAGAAGGAAAACTACAGGCCAATATTGCTGATGAACATAGATGCAAATATCCTCAATAAAATATTGGCAAACTGAATACAGCAATCGGTTGCATTTCTATACTCTAATAATTAACTAACAGAAAGAGAACTCAAGAATACAATCCCATTTATAATCACAACAAAAAGAATAAAATATCTAGGAATAAATTTAACCAAGGAGGTGAAAGACCTCTACAATGAAAACTATAAGACATTGTTGAAAAAAATTGATGATGACATAAAGAAATGGAAAGACATCCCATGCATATGGATTGGAAGAATAAACATAGTTAAAATGTCCATACTACTTGTCAAATGCTTTCTCTGCATCTATTGAGACGATCATGTGGTTTTTATTCCTCATTTTGTTACTGTGGTGTATCACATTGATTGATCTTCGGATGTTGAACCACCCCTATGTCCCTGGTACAAATCCCACTTGATCATGGTGTATGATCTTTCTAATGTGTTGCTGTATTCAACATTATACTAAGCAAAAGAAGACGAATACAAAAGGACACATATTGTATGATTCCATTATACAAAATATCTAAAATAGGCAAATCCTTAGAGACAAAAGGTAGATTGGTGGTTGCCAGGGGCTGGTGGGAGTGGGGAATGGGAAGTGGCCGCTTAACGATTATGGGCTTTCCTTTTGGGGTGAGGAAAATATTTTGGAACTAGATACAAGAAATGGTTGCACGACGTTGTGAATATTTCAATCTCTTTGCTCATCCTGGTCCTTGAGCTCCTCCAGGGAGAGAATAGCTCTAATTCGTTGCTGGGTGCTGACGTTCTCTCAGACACCTGGGTGTTACCGGAATGAAAGGACTCATTAATGTGGTGAATCAGAGCCGCCCAGGGCTCAGAGACTCTGCCCTGGCCTGTCCGTAACTTTGGAAAGGAAGCCCTAAGCTCTGCCCAGATTGAATCTCTGAGGAAGAGCAGGTGAGGCCACTCTCACCCATCAAGTCTGACTGTTCTGAGTGCATGCTGGGGGACAGTGGAGGGGTCACAGCTCAGGAACCACTCTCACTGCTGTGAGAGCCTCCCACACCCCTATAGGTCACCCTTGATCTCTCCCCTGAGCTCCAACTGCCTCCAGGATATCATGCGCCGAACGTTCCTCAGACGTACCATGGCCAGCTAGAAAGTATCATTCTCTTCCTTCTTCCCTCTCTCCCTCACGTTCTCCAGCCTTGAAGGCCCTTCACCCACCCAGCTGCTCAAGTAGGGCCCTGGACCCTTCTGCAGGCTCCCCTATCTGTACATCAAGTGGTCACCAGGCCTGAAACCTCACTAATTGCACATGATTTGAGCTGTGTTTTGTTCTCAGCACCCCCATTCACCTTCTTTCCAAGAAGGAAGCCAGGCCCTTCAGTTCCCTCAGGGCAGTTTTTGAAGCTCAAAGCCAGATGGTGGGCTCTCTTCCTGACATTTGGGTCCAGAAAGGAGCTTAGGCTGGGGATCTGGAGGGAGAGGGAAGAGGTGAGTGCCTTTTGGGGGTACAAGCAGAAAGAGCAAAGGTGGGAGAGAGGAAGGCTTTCTGTGCTAGGGGAAGGGGCAGAGGTCTGGGGCCCGACTAGGAGTGGAGACTTACAGCTGCCCATCTCAGGGCTCAAGACAGTGCAAGGATCGCTCCCCGCCTCACAGTGGAGGGAGAGGGGGTGTGGCAGGAGGCCCCCAGGGAAGATCAAATGGAAAGTTTGGGCAGAGAAACCCAAGGCGCCTATAAGCAAGATGAAGGAAAATGGTGTAGCTACACATCCCGGGAGCCTGTGTGTTGTTAGTGCCCAACCCAAGAATTAAAACAAAAGAAGAAACACAAAATCTAGTCAGTCTGAAAGCAAACATAACACAATGAAAAGCAGAAGATTCCCCATGAGTGCCTTGACTAGAAAAGAACTTAATAAAAATAAGGACAAGGTGGTCCCGTGACAGAAAGGATGGAAAAGGAGATGGGAGGGAGGAAATCAACTGTGGTCCAGACAACTCCCACACACCTTGCATACGAACTAGAAACCACAACAACCGAGCGGACATGGCACAACAATAAAATTAGTGACATGCGGGAAAGGCTTGAGAAAATCACAGTGAATGCAGACGCAAACGACAAAGAAATCACTGCAATGAGCAAGGAGGAAGAAAGGTAGAGGTGATCCAAAATAAGGATAACTGGTGCCCCTGAAGAAGAGATGCCAAGCAGATATGAAAAACTATTTTGACATACATAGCAGGAAAAATTCCCTGAAATAAAGAAAGAACGGAATCACTGCTATTAAGAGCATATCACATACCAGAAAAATTAATACAGAAAAGTTGTCCATAACAATAGGAACATATCTCGGTAAAGTTTCAAGAATAAAGAAAAAAATTCTTCACCTATCCAAACTGGAAATTCAAGTCATGCAAAGGGAAAAAAATCCGGCTGCCCTCAGCCTTCTCCATAGCAACATTTCATGCTAGAAGACCCACAGCAAAGCCACGTGATTCTGAGGGCCAGGGTGCCCCAAGAATATCACCCTGGGAGCTCAGCTGGGCTGGGAGAGGGAGCTGAGCCGTCAGGTTGGAGCGGCCGATTAAAGCAACAAGCCCAGAATGAAGGAGAAAGGCTTTAATCACTTACTGTAAGGACATAAGCAAGAGTCTAAACCTGAGAAGGCACCGACTCCCCCGTTCCATCTTCGCCTGGGAGCGGCGCACCCGTGGAGGGGCGGGGGGGGGGGGCGGCGCGCGTGTGGAGGGGCGGGGGGGAGCGGCGCGCGTGTGGAGGGGCGGGCGGGGGCGGCGCGCGTGTGGAGGGGCGGGCGGGGGCGGCGCGCGTGTGCCGGGGCGGGGGGGGGCGGCGCGCGTGTGCCGGGGCGGGGGGGGGGGCGGCGCGCCTGTGGAGGGGCGGGGGGGGCGGCGCGCGTGTGCCGGGGCGGGGGGGGGGCGGCGCGCCTGTGGAGGGGCGGGGGGGGGCGGCGCGCCTGTGGAGGGGCGGGGGGGGGGCGGCGCGCGTGTGGAGGGGCGGGGGGGGGCGGCGCGCGTGTGCCGGGGCGGGGGAGGGGGCGGCGCGCGTGTGCCGGGGCGGGGGGGGGGGCGGCGCGCGTGTGCCGGGGCGGGGGGGGGGGGCGGCGCGCGTGTGCCGGGGCGGGGGGGGCGGCGCGCGTGTGGAGGGGCGGGGGGGGGCGGCGCGCGTGTGGAGGGGCGGGGGGGGGGCGGCGCGCGTGTGCAGGGGCCCCAACAAAAGGCTCTGGCAGTTGCACGGAGGGAGGATGAGGCGCGGGTGTGAAGGAGGAGGGCTCGGAGGGGAAAAGCACTGGGCACTGGGTCAGACGGGGAAGTGCCTTCGAGGCTCCCCCTCATCCCCCATACAGAGGCCTCACAGAGGCCCCGAGAAGACCCCTGCCCGAGGCCTCAGGTAAGGAGACCTGGGAAGGCAGGCGCCCGGGCTGGGAATGTAAAAGGCGAGGAGCATGGCCGGCCAGGGCCTGAGTCTTTGACGGCGACTCCCCCCAGAGCCCGCAGTGCCCTCGCCACCCGGAGCTCCCCACCCCTCCCCGTGAGGCCCCCAGGGAAAGCCTTTGTAATGGCCTGTGGTCAGGCCGGAAAAGTCACACAAAGGTTTTTAACCAGGAGCCCGACTCCTTAATTATAACCGGCCGAAATGTCAATCCAGCGTGGAAGCGGCAGGCAGAGGTTCCCAAAATATGAAGGATCTCAGTGTGTTAGGTACCAATTTATTGACTCACGGCTCCAAACGTACCCTTCCATATATGCTGTATGACAAAGGGATTCCTTTAAGCATTTCTCCTATAAAGTGAACACAATGTTAGGCCTTCTCAGTAGAGAGAGCTGGAGGGACACAGCAGGAGGAAGAGGCCTCTTGCAGTTTCTGGCATGGGGAGGGACAAGGTCGGTGGTGTGGGCATGAGGACATTGGATAGAGCCTGCCCCAGCCTCAGGCCCAGAATGTGATCCCTCTGCAAGCTTATTGCAGCATCAGCCTGGTAATAACCTTTCCATGGCCTTCTTGAAGATGGAAACCAAAGCTGGATCGCAGCCTGCACACAGCTGCCTGTGGGTGGAGGGTCATGCACCAAGTGGTCACACCTACTGCAAGCCCCAGGAGGACCACATGCTGTGGAGATCTCCTGCCCTCCACTGGCACCTGATGATCACCTGGTACCCCACCTGCCCCAGAGACTGCCCTCTTGTTAGCTCAGCAGCTCCAGGCCAGCTCCAGTCCGGCTAAACCAGAGAACTCCTCTGTTATCCAGTGGTTGAACCAAACCTTCCCTGGTGAGGGCTGAACCCCTTCCAAGTTTGTCCATCCTTGAGTTCTGTCCCTCAGCTCTAGGGCACCATACAGAGTTTCGTGATGGTTACTCTTTATCATAGTTAGCAATTCATTGTAGCAAACTTCTATTTAATCTGTGGTGTCCAATCTCCTCATCTGACCCAGACTGATACGCTCAGTAAATACTGCACCCTTCAGACCGTCTTGAAAAAACTACTCAATGATAAAATCTGGCCAACCTATAGATGAATCAAAAGAAAGAACTCAGAAACAGAAAAGCTATGTTAAGAGGACTGGAAGTGTATGTTGAATCCATTTCAACACAGAACTAAAACTAAACTGGGAGAAGTATGGTTACAGAACAGAATGTGAATATGTTATAAATGTTAATAAAGTTAAAAGCAACCAAAGTTGCAAAGGCTTGGCATAAAAAATACAGTCACCTTATGTTTCATTGCAGAGAGCCATTTATATCATCTAAATTTTAAACATATGGTTAAGAAGAAAGTCATTAGCCAACTTGTTAATGACTTTCATGAACTCTGTCTTAGCCATACAGGAATTCTTTTTAAGGAACTCACATTTCTTCTTCACATCTCGTTTTTCTAAAAAAAAACTATCTCAAATCCAGGATTTATTTAGTTTCACTTTTCTTTTTCATCTTCTAAATTCCAATAGAATTAATTTTAAGGCTTTTATTTTAAGAACAGCATAGGCTGAATTCTGGTTTGTGGCTGGGCGTGTAAGGAGCTCAGAAGTTGTCACTGTCACATCTGACCTCACAACAAGAAGAAATATGAACAAACTGAAAACCAACAACTCTTCTTAGATCCGTCAGAGGATTGAGGTCACAGGGCAAATCATGACCCCCAAGACTGGAGAGAAAGACAGGCAGATACAGAGAACCACAACCTACTGAAGCAGAAGCCTCAGCGGACCTACTGCCAGAGTAGGGAGTCTGAACTGTCATTGATGGATTGCTGGAAGCCCACTGGACAAATTTGAGAGTTAAAAACTCCGGGGAGGCCTGGTGATCGGGGGACCTCCACATTTTTGTGAGTTTTACCTCCAGGATCTTGAACAAGTTCTCACAGTGAATATTGGAGAGAAATCTCCTCATGCTTCTGGCAGGAGGAGAGCAAAAGTAGCCATTTTGAAGTATGCCAGAATGTTCTGCTCTCCTTAACAAGGCCTGTGACTTGTTATTTTAACAAAACCTTATCACTTTCAATAGTGCTCCTGTATAATAATGAGGGAATACAACTGAAAGAACTGCACATCTCAGACCTTGTTTAAGAAGTCTCTAGGGAACCCCAAATACAACAGAGAAGACAAAAACAAAAACACCGGCAGAAATTTTAGCCTCCGACACCCACAGCTATAGCAAACAGTAAACACAGCCTGACCCCTACCAGATAAACACAGAACCTCACACTAAAAGCCTATTGACCTCAGTTCCTTTTACCCAGTACATCATGTCTGCCTTCCAACAAAAAATTTCAATACATACTAAAAGACAAAAACACAGTTTGAAGAGACAGTGCAGGCATAAGAACCAGACTCAGATGTTGGAATTATCAGACCATGAATTTAAAACAACTTTGACTAATATGCCAAGGGCTCTAATGAAAAAGAGTGGATGACATGCAAAAACAGATGGGTAAGGTAAGCAGAGGTGGACATTCTAAGAAAGAATCAAATGGAAGTGCTAGATATCAAGAACACCAATAGAAAGGAGGAATGTCTTTGATGGGCTCATCAACAGAATGGACACAGCTGAGGAAAGAATTGGTGCACTTGAAGAAACATCGACAGAAACTTCCAAAACTGAAGTGCAAAGAGAAAAAAGAATTTAAAAACACAGAACCGAATACCCAAGGACTGTGGGAAAATTACAAAATCTGTAACATACACGTAATGGGAATACCAGAAGAAGAAGGAGAGAAAGAAAGAGAAGAAATCTTTGAAGCAATAATGACCAAGAATTTCCTAAAATTAATGTCAGACACCAAACCATAGATCTGGGATGCTCATAAACACCAAGAAGGATAAATACCAAAATATCTACATCTAGTCATATATTCAAGTTGCAGATAAATCAAAGGCAAAGAAAAAATCTTGAAAGAAGCCAGAGAGGGGGAAGAAAGCCCCATCTTACATATAGAGGAAGAAAGATACATTGGACTTCTCTTCAGAAGCCATGCAGGCAAGAGAATGGAGTGAAATATTCAAAGTGTTGAAAGAAAAAACCCACCAACCTAGAATTCTCTATCCAACAAGATTATCCTTCAAGAGTGAAGGAGACATAAAGACTTTCTCAGACAAACAAAACTAGATGAAACTCATCACCAGTAAATCTTTCCTGCAAGAAATGTTAAAAGAAATTCTTCAGAAAGACAAAAAATTATATAGACCAGAATCTTGGATCTACATAAAGAAAGGAAGAGCGATTGATAAGGAATCAACAAAAGTAAAATAAAATCTTTTCTTTTTCCTATTCTTAGTTAACAATAATAGTAACAATGTATTTGGTGATTATAGTTTATGGATTAGTGAGATGAATGACAGCAATGTTATAAGGGATGGGAGGGAGGACTTAGGAATATTCTGTTATAAGGTGCTTGCACTACCCATGAAGTAATATAGTGTTATTTGAAAGAAGACTTGGACTAGCTGTAAATGTATATTGTAAACACTAAAAAAAAGTTTAAAAAGAAGTGTAATTGATATGATAAGAAAGAAGAAAAAATGGAATCTCATAAAATGCTCAATTGGAAGACAGAAACGGAACAAAGGAAAAGGATAACAAATAGAAAAAAGTAACAAATACGGTAGATATGAATCCAACTATATCAATAATCACTTAAAAGATCAATGGTCTATATACACCAATTAAAAGACAGAAGCTTTCAGGGTGGATAAAAAGCAAGACCCTACTATATGTTGTCTATAAGAAACACACTTTAAATATAGAGAGACAGAGAGATCAAAAGTAAAGGGATGGAGAAAGATATACCATACTAATGCTATCAAAAGAAAGCTAGAGTAGCTATATTAATGTCAGACAGAGCAGACTTCAGGGCAAGAAAAATTATTAGGGATAAGGAAAGACATTACATAATGATAAATGGTTCAATTCTCTGAGAATTAATGCATAAGTGCCCAACAACAGAGCTTCAAAATACATGAGGCACAAACTAGTAGAACTTCAAAGAGAAATAGATGAATCCACTATTACCTTGGAGACTTCAACACCTCTCTCTGAGTAATTCATGGATCCAACAGGCAGAAAATCAGAAAGGACACAGTTGAACTGAATAACGCCATCAATCAACTGGATCCAGTTGTCATCTATAGAACATTTCATCCAGGGGCTGGCCCGGTGGTGTAGTGGTTAAGTTCACATGCTCTGCTTCGGCAGCCTGGGGTTCACAGGTTCGGATCCCAGGTGTGGACCTACACACCACTTATCAAGCCATGCTGTGGTGGTGTCCCATATAAAGTAGAGGAAGATGGGCATGGATGTGAGCCCAGGGCCAATCTTCCTCAGTAAAAAGAGGAGGATTGGCAACAGATGTTAGCTCACGGCTAATCTTCCTCACACACACACACAAAAATACTTCATCCAACAACAGCAGAATACACATTCCTCTCAAGCTCACGTGGAAAATTCACCAAGATAGACCACATTCTGGGCCATAAAACACACCTTGACAAATTCCAAAGAACAGAAATCACACAAAGTATGCTCTCAGACCACAATGGAATTAAACTAGAGACTAATAACAGAAAAATAGCCAGAAAATCCCTAAAATACTTGGAGATTAAACAACACACTTCTAAATAACACACAAGTCAAAAACGAAGTCTCTGGGCCAGCCCTGTGGCTTAGCGGTTAAGTGCGCGTGCTCTGCTGCTGGCGGCCCGGGTTTGGATCCTGGGCGCGCACCAACACACCGCTTCTCCGGCCATGCTGAGGCCACGTCCCACATACAGCAACTAGAAGGATGTGCAGCTATGACATGCAACTATCTACTGGGGCTTTGGGGGGGAAATAAATAAATAAATAAAATTAAAAAACAAAACAAAGTCTCAAAAGAAATTTTAAAATTTGAACTAAATGGAAATAAAAATACAACTCATCAAAACTTATAGGATGCAGCAAAAGCTGTACTTAGAGGGAAATTTATAACATTGAATGCATATATTACAAAAGAAGAAAAATCTAAAATCAATAATCTAAGCTACCACCTTAGGAAACTAGAAAAAGAAGAGCAATTTAAATCCAAAGTAAGCAGAAGAAAAGATATAATAAAAATTAGAGCAAAAATCAATAAAATTTAAAATAGGCAATCAATTGAGAAAATCCACAAAACCAAAAGCTGGTTCTTTGAAAAAATGAATAAAATAGATAAAACCTTTATTCAGGTTAACCAAGAAAAAAAAGAGAAGACTCAAATTACTAATATCAAAAATGAAAGAGGGGCCATCACTACTAATCCTATGGAGAGCAAAAGGATAATAAAGGAATATTATGAACAACTGTATGCCCACAAATTTGATAACCTAGATGAAATGGACCAATTCCTTGAAAGACACAATCTGCCAAAACTCACACAATCTGTGAAATAGATAGAAGAAATAGACAATCAGAATAGGCCTATATCTGTTAAAGAAATGGAATCAGTAATTGACAACCTTCCAAAACAGAAAGCACAGGGCCCAGATGGGTTCACTGGTGAATTATACCAAACATTTAAGGAAGAAATTTACCAATCTCTACAATCTCTTTCAGAGGATAGAAGCAGAGGGAACACTTCCCAACCCATTCTATGAGGCCAGCATTACTCTATACCAAAACCAGAAAAAGACATTACAGGAAAAGAAAACTATGGACCAATATCTCTCATGAACATAGATGCAAAAATCCTTGACAAAATATTAGCAAATTGAATCCAACAATGTATAAAAAGAATTATACACCATGACCAAGTGGGATTTATCCCAGGTATGCAAGACTGGTTCAACATTTGAAAATTAATTAGTGTAATTCATCATATCAACAGGCTAAAGAAGAAAAATCATATCAATAGAGGTAGAAAAAGTATTTCACAAAATGCAACTCCTATTCATGACAAAAAACTGCTAGCAAACTAGGAATAAAGGAGAACATCCTCAACTTGATAAAGAACATTTAGAAAGAACCTACAGCTAACATCATTCTTTTTAATTTTTTTTAATTTTTTTTTGTGTGTGAGGAAGATCAGCCCTGAGCTAACATCCATGCCAAATCCTCCTCTTTTTTGCTGAGGAAGACCAGCCCTCAGCTAACATCTATTACCAATCCTCCTCCTTTTTTTCCTTTTTTCTCCCCAAAGCCCCAGTAGATAGTTGTATGTCATAGTTGCACATCCTTCTAGTTGCTGTATGTGGGATGCGGCCTCAGCATGGCGAGACAAGCGGTGCGTCGGTACGCGCCCAGGATCCAAACCCAGGCCGCCAGTAGTGGAGCGCGCACACTTAACCGCTAAGCCATGGGGCTGGCCCTAACATCTTTCTTAAGGTTGAGAAACTAGATGCTTTCCTTCTGAGATCAGGAACAAAGCAAGGATGTCATCTTTAACTACTCCTATTCAACATCATACCAGAAGTCCTAGCTTATGGGACAAGATAAGAAAAGGAAATAAAAGATATACAGATTGTGAAAGAAGAAATAAAATTGTCTTTGTTCACAGATGACATGATTGTCTATATAGAAAATCCCAAAAATCAACAACAACAACAACAAAATCCTGTAACTAATAAGCAATTAGAGTGAAGATGCAGATACAAGGTTAATGTACAAAAATCAATTGTTTTCTTATATGCCAGCAATGAACAATTAGAATTTGAAATTAGAAACATAATACTACTTACATTATCACCAAAAAAGATAAATACTTTCATGTAAATCTAACAAACTATGTATGAGATCTATATGAGGAAGGCTATAAAACTCTAATGAAAGAAATTAAAGAAGATCGAAATAAATGGAGAGATATTCCATGTTCATGGATAGGAAGACTTAATATTGTCAAAATGTCAGTTCTTCCCTTGATCTATGGATTCAATGCAATCCCAATCAAAATCCCAGCAAGTTATTTTGTGGATATAAAAAAAAATTGATTCTAAAGTTTATATGGAGAGGCAAAGACCCAGAATCTTTGACAATACTGAAAGGGAAGAACAAAGTTGGGGGACTGACAGTGCCTGACCTCAAGACTTACTATAAAGCTACAGTAATCAAGACAGTGTGGTATTGGCAAAAGAATGGACAAATAGATCAATGGGGGCCGGCTCCGTGGCTTAGCAGTTAAGTGCACGCGCTCTGCTACTGGCGGCCCGGGTTCGGATCCCAGGTGCGCACCGACGCACCGCTTCTCTGGCCATGCTGAGGCCGTGTCCCACATACAGCAACTAGAAGGATGTGCAACTATGACATACAACTATCTACCGGGGCTTTTGGGAGAAAAAGGAGGAGGATTGGCAATAGATGTTAGCTCAGGGCCGGTCTTCCTCAGCAAAAAGAGGAGGATTAGCACGGATGTTAGCTCAGGGCTGATCTTCCTCACACACACAAAAAAATAATAAAAATAATAGATCAATGGAACAGAATAGAGAGCCCAGAAATAGACAAACACAAATACAGTCAACTGATCTTTGACAAAGAAGCAAAAATAATTCCACAGAGAAAGGACAGTCTTCAACAAACGGTGCTGGAACAACTGGACATCCATGTGCAAAAAAATGAACCTAGATACAGACCTTACAACTTCCACAAAAATTAACTCAAAATGGATCATAGATGTAAATGTAAAACACAAAACTATAAACTCCTAGAAGATAACATAGGAGAAAACCTAGATGACCATGGGGTTCCAACTGGAACATATGGTTATTCTGGAAAAATCGAAACTATGGAGACAGTAAAAAGACCAGTGGTTGCCAGGGGTTCAGAGGAAGGGAGGGATGAATAGGTGGAACACAGCGGGGTTTTAGTGCAGTGAAACTATTCTGCATGATACCATAATGGTAGATACATGTCATTATATATTTTTCAAAGTCCACAGAATGTACAACACAAAGAGTGAACCCCTAATGAAAACTATGGATTTTATTTAATAATTACATATCAATATTGGCTCATCAATTGTAACAAACGTACTACACTATAATGCAAGATGTTAATAATAGGGAAATAGGGGTGTGGGGATGTGTATGAGGGGATGTAAGAGAATTCTCTGTACTTTCTGCTCAATTTTTTTGTAAAACTAAAACTGCCCCTCAAAAAGTCTATTAATTAATTTTAAACGTACACATGCACACAAAAGCAAGTCATTGACTGTACACAGGAAAAAATAGCATGGATTATGATCCCACTCTTAGATTCATACTGTCCATGTATCCATTCATCCTGTAGAGATAGGGTGAGGCTGTGCAGAGAGAATTCTATAATGATATTCATGAAATATGAAATCCCATTCACGACGATGATTTATTGCTTATTTTCTTTGAACTTACTAAATTGTGTGGATATTTTTCTGTTGAGTATGTATTACTTTTATAGAAACAAGTTATTATTTAAAGTAAGAAAAAATTTTTTAATGAAGAAATGTGGCATTTCTTGCACCCCTGAGTTTGTGGGCAAATATTCATGCATTTATATTTGTATGTATGTGTTTTCCGTAAAAAAAAAAATACTGCAAAGCTTTATACCAATATCCACTGTGGTTATTGATGAGGAATAGGATTATAGGTAAATTTTTAAGTGCATTTTTCTTTTTCTTTTGCCCGCATTAAAAAAAAAATGTCATTCCCCTGCTCACAAGCTTTCCGTATCATGCAGCAGCTAAATAAAAATTCCTTAAATTCTTCCACATCGTTAAACTGCCCACAGCTCTTGTGGGAGGTCCACAGTGCCGATCTGAGTTGAAGTCGGGGAAAGACGGATGCATAACCTAGGCACGTTATATTCACATTATTTAATCCTTACAATGACTCATTTTATTGGGAGAGAGATTAAGAGACAGCCTAGGAACGCAGGAAGGCGGGTTGGAAGCCGGTGGCTGGGGCGCCGGGACGGCAGGCCCTGCACAGGGCCTCCCTCATTTTTTTGTCCGCGTCCAGAGGCAGCGCCCACCGGCAGCCCCTCAAGTCGACGGCCGCCTCTGCCCTCTTGCGGCACCTCTCGGAACTACAGGTCGCCTGCCTGTCGGAGAAGCGCGAGTCCGGCGGGGGGCGGCGCTAGGAAGGAGGGACTCCTCGGTGCCCAGGCCCCCCAGACACAGAACCCAAGAGAAAGGCCGACCCCACCCATTCTCCGCTTGCCACCGAGGCAGAGACCGAGGCAGAGGGACGAAGGATCTGCCCGGGCGCAGGCTGCGAGCAGGGCGAGGCCAGGCCTGGAAGGCGGGCTCCAGAATCCAGCTTCCCCGCGGCAGACGGCGCGGCGGGGCTGGGGTCCCGCGGGGCGAGCCCTGGAGCCAGGGGGCTCCCACCGGGGCCTGAGCCGGGCCAGGGCCGCGGCCTGCCCCTCACTCCGTTCCCCTGCCCCTCTCGGATTCTCACCTCCCCGCCCTCAAGCACCACTACTCAATAAAATTTAAAATTGTTCTACCAACAGATGACTTTTTTAAAGGACTTCTTTTAAAATATCAATAAATGTACTTAAAGGGGGAACTTGCATGTCGCTACTCTTAAGTGGAAAATTGGTGTCATCTTATACATAATAACAATGAAACTAGGATAAAAACAAGACAATGTTATTAATGCTGTTGGATACTGTTTCTCACAAAAGCTGGGCACAGCCTGCGCTTTGTGCAAAAGGGAGATCAGTCAAGTACCCGAGAAGGGGTTTTCAAACACATTTTACATTCCGACCTAGGAGACACATGTAAAGATGAAACCAAAATTTCACAAAACAATACTTTTACTTTTCTGATCTTTTCTAATCTATTTTATTTTATTTTTTAAAATATTCAAAGGCAGGTAACAACTACAGCAAAGTCACAGGGTACAAAATCAATCTACAAAAATCAGTTGCATTTCTGTATGCTAATAACGAGCTAACAGAAAGAGACCTCAAAAAGATAATACCATTTACAATTGCATCAAAAAGAATAAAATATCTAGGAATAAATCTTACCAAGGAGGTGAAAGACCTATATAATGAGAACTACAAGACATTATTGAAAGAAATCAATGATGACATAAAGAAATGGAAAGACATCCCATGCACATGGATTGGAAGAATAAACATAGTTAAAACGTCTATATTACCTAAAGCAATCTACAGATTCAATGCAATCCCAATCAGAATCCCAATGACATTCTTCACGGAAATAGAAAAAAGAATACTAAAATTCATATGGGGCAACAAAAGACCCCAAATAGCTAAAGTAATCCTAAGAAAAAAGAACAAAGCAGGAGGCATCACAATCCCTGACTTCAAAACATACTACAAAGCAATAATAATCAAAACAGCATGGTACTGGTACAAAAGCAGAAACACAGAACAATGGAACAGAATTGAAAGCCCAGAAAAAAACCCACACATATACGGACAGCTAATTTTCGACAAAGGTGCTAAGAACATACAATGGAGAAATGAAAGTCTCTTCAATAAATGGTGTTGGGAAAACTGGACAGCCACATGCAAAAGAATGAAAGTGGACCATCTGCTATCACCATTCACAAAAATTAACTCAAAATGGATCAAAGACCTGAAGGTGAGACCTGAAACTATAAAACTCATAGAAGAAAATATTTGACATTGGTCATAAGGAATCTTTTCGGATGACACGCCTACCCAGACTAGGAAAACTAAAGAAAAAATAAACAAGTGGGACTTTATCAGATTAAAGAGCTTCTACAAGACAAATGAAACCAGAATCAAGATGAACAGACAACCCACCAGCTGGGAGAGAATATTTGCAAAACATATATCTGACGAGGGGTTGATCTCCATAATATATAAAGGAACTCACACAACTGAACAACAAAAAAACAAACAACCCGATCAAAAAATGGGCAGAAGAAATGAACAGACACTTCTCCAAAGAAGATATACAGATGGCCGATAGGCACATGAAAAGATGTTCAACATCACTAATCATCAGGGAAATGCAAATCAAAACAACACTAAGATATCACCTCACGCCCGTTAGAATGGCTATAATCACCAAGACAAAAAACAACAAATGTTGGAGAGGATGTGGAGAAACAGGAACCCTCACACACAGCCGGTGGGAATGCAAAGTGATGCAGCCTCTATGGAAAACGGTATGGAGATTCCTCAAAGAATTAAAAATAAAAATACCCTATGATCCAGCTATCCCACTACTAGGAATCTATCCAACAAACCTGAAATCAACAATCCAAAGAGGCTTATGCACCCCTATGTTCATTGCAGCATTATTCACCATAGCCAAGAAGTGGAAGCAACCTAAGTGTCCCTTGACTGACGACTGGATCAAGAAAATGTGGTATATATACACAATGGAATACTACTCAGCCACAAAAAAAGACAAAATCGTCCCATTTGCAACAACATGGATGGGCCTGGAGGGTATTATGTTAAGTGAAATAAGCCAGAAAGAGAAAGACAAACACTGTATGCTCTCACTCATATGTGGAATATAAACCAACACATGGACAGAGAAAACTGTATTGTGGTTACCAGGGGTAATGGGGGTCGGGGGTGGGCACAAGGGGTGAAGGGAGACATATATATGGTGATGGACAAACAAATGTACAACCCAAAATTTCACAATGTTAAAAACTATTAAAACATCAAAAAAAAAATTCAAAGGCAGGTAGATGCACAAGTATAGAAAATGTTAGTGGGGGTCAAAGCTGAGTGATGGTACATGGGGGCTCATGCTTTCTATTTTTGTGCATGTTCAGAAATTGCAAATTAAAAAGAATTTTTAAAAAACTACTAGCTTGGGGGGCCGGCCCGGTGGCATTGTGGTTAAGTTCACATGCTCTGCTTCGGTGGCCTGGAGTTCGAAGGTTCAGATCCCAGGCATGCACCGATGCACCGCTTGTTGAGCCATGCTGTGGTGGCATCCCACATACAAAAATAGAGGAAGATGGGCACGGATGTTAGCCCAGGGCCAGTCTTCCTCAGCAAAAAGAGGAGGATTGGCAACAGATGTTAGCTCAGGGTTAATCTTCCTCACACACAAAAAAAACCCTAATAGTTTTGATTTTACAACTCACTAAGGGACCACAACCCATAACTGGAAAAACTTTGAGAAGATTTAAAATTGCCCTAACACCGTACAGAGATTTCTCTTGGATGTAATCAACAGATTGAAAGAGAATTCAGAAGGAAATGGCTTCCCACTGTAGTTGATTATCTCCCCAAATGGTGGCCACCAATTTGTCCCCTCCCTGGACACACCTGCCACTCCCACATCAAGAGATGAAGGCTATTTCCCCTCCCCTGAATCTGGGCTGGCCCAGACCAGTAGGACGCATCAGAAGTAATGTTCTGGGACTTCTGAGTCAAGACCTCAAGAGAACTAGAAGCCTCTGATTTCTACCTCTTGGAATGCTGCTTCTTGGAGTGAGCCGCCGTGTTATGAGGAAGCCCAAGAAGCAATGTGGAAAGATCCATGTGGAGGAAAACTGAGGCTGTTAGCTCACAGCCCCGGCCAGCGCCAACCGCCAGCCACACATTTCCTGTGCACACCCCTGGCTTCCCACCTCAGAAAGTTACCAGATGAAACGCAGGACACCCAGATAAATTTAATTTTCAGATAAACTATGAGTCCTTCTATAGCATAAGTGTGTCTCAAATATTGCATGGGACATACTTATACTAAAAATTGTTCCTTGTGAACCTGTAGTTCCAATTTAACTGGGAGTCCTGCATTTTTGTCTGCTACAGTCAGCAGCCGCACACGTCAGGCACCCGAGGGCTCTGGCTGTAGGAGGATGCTCAGCCCAGGCGAAGGGCAAAGGAGCAACCTGCAACTGATGAGGGCAAAGGCCACCCCTCCCAGCCCGATGGGACAGTTCTCGAGCCCCCCAGTGGCATTGAGGAGCAGGTGCCCACAGCAGGGACCTGCTCCTTCTTGCTCTCCCCCGTCCCCATCCCACTTCCCCACACCCCTGCCGGTGCTCCCGGGGTCACCTCCCGAAGAAACTCCTTGCTCTGAAATTCTTGTCTCAGGGTCCGTTTTAGGAGACCCCAAACTGAGACAGTTGGAGCTCAATAAAGGTCAACTATAATAATAATAGTTATAATTATTCATCTACATTTTTGCTTACAGTAGAGGAAAGTAAACCCGAATGTAACAATCACAACTAACATTTATTGAACACTTACTGGATACATGCTCCAGATGTGTTTTCTCACCAACACTCCTTAAGGTCATTAAGTCGATTTCACAGATGGGGGAACTGAGGCACAGAGTGGTCAAGTGATTTACTCAACACCTCACTGCTGGTCAACAACAGAAGCAGGATTCCCACCCAGGAGGTGGGGCTCAGCGCCCACCTGTTACTAGGCCACAATGCCTCTCTGAGCCCCAGGATGAAATCCAAGCCCCTTGGCCTGACCTTCCAGGCCTTTCCTGACCTGGTCCCTGCCTGGCCTCTTCGGGGCCACTTGCACTCTCTTCTCAGCCACCTTGAACCACTCGAAGAACCTCAATGCCTCCTGCCTTTTCACTGCTGTTCCCTCACCTTGAACATCCTTCCTCCTTGTACGTAGTTGCCACTCTTCAAGTCTCAGGTCCATGTGCGCTGCGGCCTCCAGAAAGCCTCTGCTGTACCCACCCTGGCTGGGTCAGGCTCCTCCGGGCTCCATGGCCTCCCAGGTGGCCCCCATTTGATCACACGGCCTGCTTCTGTCTCCAAGGGTGGGGTCCCCCCGAGCTGAGTCCCAGCACTGCCCAGCCAGGACTGGCACGAGGCTGGGCCTACGGCAGGATACGGCAAACATTCGGACATGTTGGTGGAGGAGTGGACAGGCGTCATCCTGCCCAGGCCTGCTCAGAAATCTATAAAGCAGCATTCATTGGGCACCTACTGTCTGCACAGCACTGTTCTAATGGAGGAGACAGACTCACAGGGCTACCTTCTCATGGAACACGCGGACGATAACACAGTAAGTCAGCTGTGGAGCTTGGCGGGTGATGATACATGGAGAAACCAGAGCAGGAGGACAAGGGGATGGGAGGTGAGAGAGGGCCTCACCGAGGAGGTGACGTTTGAGTAGAAACCTGAAGGAGGTGAGGGAGCCACAGGAAGATCTGGGGGAAGAGTGTTCTGGCACAGGGAACAGCAAGTGCAAAGGCCCTGAGGTGGGTGCGTACTTGGGGGTTTGAGGAGCAGCGAGTAGGCCAGTGTGGCTGGAGTGGGGTGAGGGGGATAGGGCAGGAGATGAAGCCAGGAGGTAAAAGGGAGCAGGACAGGGGCATATTCACTGAGAAGCTAATAAAGCTTAAGCCACAGTCCCCTCACCTGCCCAGGCCGTCCAAGCTACTGGCAGGGGCCTCGAAATGTGTTCACATGGCCACACGCTTCTGTAAAACATGCAAAAGCAAGTTAAATGCCTTTTCTGAAACTCCACGTGGTTGATATCAAACCATTAAAAAGCCAATTTAAACATTTTTCAAGGAACGTAGGTCAGTTATTGAGATGTAATGTGTTTCATTTCATTTCATAATATTTAATTTTTTTTTAATTTTTATTTACTTATTTTCCCCCCAAAGCCCCAGTAGATAGTTGTATGTCATAGCTGCACATCCTTCTAGTTGCTGTATGTGGGACACGGCCTCAGCATGACCGGAGAAGCGGTGCGTCGGTGCGTGCCCGGGATCCGGGCCAGGGCCGCCAGCAGCTGAGCGCGCGCACTTAACCGCCAAGCCACAGGGCTGGCCCTAGTTAATTTTCTATATTTAATCCACTTCGTCCTCTCTGGAAACTTCTCTGCTGAAGTAGAAGTCCCCTACGGAAAAGGGCATACATGCTAAGCAGACAGCTCAATGACGTTTCACAGAGGGACCAGCACCAGATCAAGAAATGGAACTTGACCAGCCCCCTGATCCCCTCGTGCTCCCTCCTAGCCGGCGCACTGGGGTGACCCCTTGTCCTGACTCCCCGAGACACAGCTGAGCCGGTCTGGTTTTGAATTCATCTGAGTGGAATCACAGCGTGCACCTGTCTGCCTTGTTGGACACCCTCGGTCTTGTTGCTGCATCGCTGTCTGTGGTGAAGAGGCCCCCACTCACCTTCCAGCCTCTGCTGATGGGCATTGAGCTTGTTTCCAGTGTGGGGCTAGTATGAACAGAGCCATGAACATCCGAGAACATGGCTCTTGGTGCACACACCTGCACATTTTTTTTTGTTTGTTTTGTTTTGTTTATTGCAGTAACATTGGTTTATAACATTGTCACCTGCACGTTTTTGTTGGGTGTTGACACAGTGGGACTGCTGGCTCTGAGGGCGGCCGTGTGTCCGCCTTCATAGGCGCCTGAGCTGTTTGCCAAAGTGGTTGTACCAGAGAGCAAACTATTTTCATCGCAATTGGTTAAGACCACTCTTTCCCATTCTGACTCCCTCTTCATCCCAGATTCCCTCATCCTGCCTTTGTAAGATTGCATTCTTTTTCTTAAAGAGGTCCTCCTACCTCATAGAAGCTTCAGACCCCACAGAACCTGGCTCTACCCCTGAGGGCGTGGCTTTGTAGACCACAGCAAGGCTGAGGGACCTGGGAGCCCACAGACAGTCTGAGCAGAGGAGGGAGGAGATCTGAGTTAGGCGTGGGGATCAGACTGAAGACACAGGCAGAGGAAAGGAGGCTGGGGAGGAGGGCGCTTCACTAGTCCAGGTAAGGGTGTTGGGGCCCTGGATGGGATGGGGGGAGCTGGGGGGGTCCAGATTCCAGGTCAATTTCAGAAGTAGGGGGCCTGGAGGGGGCGGAGGGGGGACGGGGGTCAGATTCCAGGTCCATTTCAGAGGTAGCCAACAGGATTTGCTGGTAGATCAGACGCAGGGAATGAGACAAAGAGCGACTTCTCCCCTGAGCAATTGGCAGGTGGGAGTTTTTCAGAGAGGGAGAAGACAGGGGGTGGAATGGACCTGGGGGAAAGGTGGGGAATTGTTTTCAGAGGTGGGGATGCTGGATACATGAGCCTGGAGTTGGGGGGGAGGGCAGGTCTGAGGCTGACATTTTAGGAATCATTAGGGCATAGCTGGTGTTTAGAGTCTCTAGACTGAGGCTCCCTGGGAGTTAGTGCAGACAGAAAAAGATCCCAGGATGCGCCCATGGGCGCCCAGACTTTAACAGATCAGAGAGAGGGGGAGGAACCAGCCAAGGAGCCGCCGGAGAACTGGGAGGAGAGACCGAGGAAAGGAGTGAGGGACAGCACGCTGCACACCATGCCATCCCAGGACAGCCCGCTGGGTGGACACTGATGTCTTCCAGTGAGGCTGCCCCCAGCATCCCACCCAGAGCATCACCTGTGACACGCTGGCCCCACTCAGGTTTGTTTCTTTATAGCCCTCACCCTGCAGTGTAAGTGACATTATGCTTCGTATTTACTCGTTTTGCCTGTCCCCTCCGTGTCTGCTTCCTGAGGCAGTGACTTTGCTTGTCCTTGTCACCGCCGTGTTCCCAGCGCCCAGTGTGGTACCCAGCACACAGCAGATACTGAGGAAATAGGGGGGAAGACATTTTGCAGAAGGGGAAACAGGCTCCCAGAGGTACGGCCCGAGATTACACGGAGAGAGAAGCAGGACAGGGATTTGGGCAAAGTCTGTGGCCCCAGGGCCGAGACCTCTGCCGCTCTACCCGGGTTTCCCGCCTCATTTGGTCATCTGGACCGCCGGACCCCAGACCCGAGCCAGGGCAGGGCTGGATCCCAGGTGGGCGGAGATGGCGCTGCGACCGGGGAGTGGCCGGCAGAGGGCGCTGCCGACGCGCGTCCGCGTCCGCGCCCGGGGCGGGGCGGGCGGGTGAACCGCGAGGGAGAGGGCGCAGCGGGTCCGCGCGGGGTGGATGTGGGGGCAGTGGGGGGAGACCGAGGCCCGCGCAGGGCTGTAGGAGCCGTGGGAAGGCCTTTACCGGCCTGGGGAGGGAAGCGGGATGGAGGCAGGCTTCCCAGGACATGATGCTGTAACTGCATCCTGGAAAGTAGGTGGGAGGCGGAGTTTGAGAAGGGCGGGGACCCGGTGGAGGGACAGCAAAGGCCCCTGAGCGGCCCCCGGAGCTGAGCACCACGCGGCCCTGACGGGTCTTCAGGCCAAGGTGGAGGAGGGAAAGAGGTAAGGGCCGGGGGCTCCCACAGCCCTGCTTGCCTCCTGGGGGCGTCAGCATTTAGCCTTTCCGAGCGAGCGCCGATGCTCTGACCTGCGGGTGGGGGCGTCGGTGCCTCCCGCGGCGGAGCCTGCCTGCGGGCACCGCCCCCGTGTCCCAGCGCCTCCCACCCTGCTCTGAGGCCATCTGAGCAGAGGGTCTGCACAGTGGAGCTTCCCTGGGGCCCGCAAGGAGCCCTCTTCCCTGAGTCCCATGGAGGGGCCGTGATGGCAGAGGGACCGACCGCTCTGTCACCGACGGTCAGAACCTGGGGTCCCTGCAGGTCAGAGGTCAAGGCTGGCAGGGGCCTGCTTGCACTTCTGGGAGGTCTGTGGTCACTGCAGTACCAGAGAGGCTGAGGCGACCTCATCCTGAGAGACTGAGAGATGGGGGGGCAGGGGGCCAGGCAAGAAGGGGCCTGAGGGCCTGGCAGGGGTGGATGCCCTGGACGGCTTCCCGGAGTGGCTCAGACCCAGGGGTCACCTCTTCCCAGGCCTCAGTCTCATCACCTGTAGAATGGGGTTTCCCAGGATGGTCTGAGCCCCTTCCAAGTCCTGGGACAAGGTCAGCAGGAAGGATTGACTCCTTGAGTCCCCCTCCCAGCAAGCTGTCCCTCCCACTTCCTGCTGCAAGAGCTTCCAGGGACAATGTTGTCAATAATAATAACTGGGGTTTTTGGTTTTTTTTTTTGTTTTTTTGGGTTACACGGAGAAAAGAAGCAGGACAGGGATTTGGGCAAGGTCTGTGGCCCCCAGGCTGAGACCCCTCTGCCACTCTTCCTGGTCTGTTTGATGGATACAGTTATGAGGTCACTTAATGCCTCACAATACCATAAGTGAGGAGCAGTTACTGATCCCCTTTCACAGATGAAGAAACTGAGACTCAGAGACACAGGTGACTTATCCAAAGCCACACAGCTGAGACCGAGCGGTCTGGCTCCAGAGCGTCTGGGTCCCTCAGGTCACTTGAGTGCCCCAGCCCCGTCCCAGGGATAAAGAGACCCCAAACCTTGGTTCTGCTCTGAGCACAGAGACATCTGTGGGTCCAGATGTCTCCCCTAGGCAGAGTGACCTAGAGGGCCCAGGGAGGGGCCCCCTTCAGCCTGGGGACTGCCAGGCCCTGGGTCAGTCAGTCTGGGGGGGGGGGACGGTGCCCGGCTGCCTGGACACTGGCACTAGAGTGGCAGCTGTGGGTTAAAATCCTAGCTGTACTACTCTCTGCTGTGCCATTCCAGGCAAGTCACCTAGCTGCTCTGTGCCTTGGTTTCCACTTCTGCAGAGTGGGGATAATAACAGCACCTCCCTTAGAAGATCTTTGTGAGGACTGGATACAACAACACAAGTAAAGCACTGGACTGCTATTGTTCCATGGGCTCTCCTTGGGGGCTTCCGTCTCTCCTAGTTCTGGAAACTCACTTCACATTCAGCAAAGTGGGCAATACAGCTGGTCTCCAAGACCCGGTGATGTCAGAACCAGTGCTTCCGAATTCTCTCCCTGGTCCTCTGGGGGCGGTGCTGTCGTGGGTCCCACCCTGTGAAGGAGGCTCAGGGATGGGGAGGGGCTTGCTCTGCAGCCCGAAAAAGGAATGAAGAAGGTGTCCATGTAGGGACAGGAAGTGACCTCCAAGTTACATTGTTAGGTATTGTAAATGGAAAGAAAAGCCAAGTGCAGAACAGTGTGTGTATATGCTCACATTTGAGGTGAAAAGGGAGTGGGAGGATAGGAAATGTAGGTAGATTTTCCTATATGTGCATAAAATATTTCTAAAGTTCTTAACAAGGGGTTGATTACAGTCTTTACCCTTTGGGAGGGGAACTGGGTGCCTGGGCTTCATGGTTGAAAGGAAACTTTTTGCTGCACATCTGTGAAATACCTAAAACGGATATTTTTGTGTGTCAACTTTCTGAAATGAGGGCACAGAAGGGAAAATAAGTACATTAATTCAGGGGTTCAAATTTCAACACCAACAAGGGCCAAGCAAGAAATGTGAATCAGTGAAATAGGGCGTGGTGGGGACTGTGAGACATCAGGGACTGAAGGGGACTGAGTCTGTGGGGTGGGTTCTGGGAGATTATTTCTCTTCGTGATAAAAGGAACAAATACCCTAAACTTAACCATTTCTCTTCCTTTCTGTCTTAAGTGAGAATGCTGATGCAATGCCAGGAGCAGTAGCAGCCATCTTGCAAACAAAAGGGAAAAGCCAAGAGAATTGCAGAGACACCAGCCCTGGCATCATTTGCCTGGCAAAACAATGCCAGCCATAGGTGATCTCCAAGCTCACTGTAACGGGGGAAAATAAACTATTTGTCAAGTCACTGTGATCTGTTTTCTATTTTTTGGAGTCAAACACTTTCTTGACTTTACAGAAGATGGGTATTTGATAGAATTCAGTAGGGGAGGGAAAGTCAAGGTGGGGTAAAGGTCAAAGGGAGCGACTTTTTGTTTGTAGGTGGTGGAGGCCTGAGCAAGTTTCTATTAAAATAACCAGCATGGATTAAGCACATCCTACATGCCGGGCACAGTGATTTACACAGACCAACTCATTTCTCACCACAGTCCTCCGAGCCAGGCCCGGCTTTCTCCCTATCAGACAGAGGGGGAACGTTGGCCCAGAGGAGGAAAGCAGCTCCTCCGAAGGTCCCCCGGCTCCGAGGCAGTGCGGGCAGATGAGAACTCAGGCGGATGGAGTCCAGCCAAAGATGGCCTGACGGCTCAGTCAACAGAGCGCGGGAAGACATGTGTGGGTCAATGAGCGTGCCCGCCCCTCTTGGGGCCTCAGTCTCCCGCCTGTGAAACGGGGCTGAGCGGCTCACCTCCGAGACGGGGCCCCGGGAGCCCTGCGCTGCTGGGGGCTCAGGCACGGGGGGCGCGGCGGGGGTGGGGGGCTGCCGCCCGGTGCTCGGGGCCAGTCGGGCAGCCCCCTCCCCACGCCCCTCCGCCCTGCCAGGACCCCCAGGAGCAGCGGTCCCCGCGGGGACGCAGGGGGGCCGTGGGGCCGGGGCCCTGGCGCGAGGGTCAGCCGAAAGGCCGGCGGCAGCCCCCCCCCCCGCCGGCCGTCTCGGCGGCCGCTCCTGCCCGGTGACGGGGCCGCGGCCGAGGGCGGCGCGCGGAGCGTGCGCGGCGGGGCCTCCCGGCGACCCCGCCCCGGCCGCAGGCATTTCCGGGCGGCCGCGGGAAATTCCAGAGCCGCCGCCGCGCCCCCGGGCCCCCCGCCTCCCCCCTCCGGCGCGGCCTGCGCTCCGTCTCCAGCCCAGCAGCGCCGGCTCTCCGGCCGCGCCTTCCAGGCGGTCCGCGCCGCCTCCTTCCTCTTCCTCCGGCTCTTTCCGTGTCCCTCGCGGGGAGGCCCATGGAGGGGGCGGGGCCGGGGTTCCCGTAACCGGGCTGCGACGCCCGCGAGGGAAGCGGCCGTGATGGGGGGAAGGTTGGGGAGATTCTGGAAACCCAGAAGAGGCATCAGGGAAGGCTGCCTGGAGAAGGTGCCGTTTAAGTCTGGTTGGAAGAGCAAGGAGTTAACCAAGGACAAGAGTTTCCGACAATAATTCTCTTCTTCGACAAGCATTTATTGAGCACCTACTGCGTGCCAGTCCCCGTGCGAGGCCCTGGGGTTTGGGCAGGAGGCAAGATTAGTTTGTGCTCTCACGGGATTTTCAGTGAGAGGGTCAGACGAGGAGGCCAAGGAGTAAATCCTGTCTCACAAACTGGGCTCCGGGCTCTGAGGAAGTGTACCCTGAGGGGCGGCGACAGTTTGAGAGCGGTGTTCAGTAAGGGCTGTCCTTCCTTGAGGAGAGGCATTGGAATGACTGCCAAAGCCTGAGCAGGAGTTCCTTACCAAAGAGGGAGGGGTGGAAAGGAGTCCCAGATGGAGGGAACAGCCACTGCAAAGGCTGGAAGTGAGGAGCTGAGGCCACAAGGGGACGGTGGACTGGTGGCTCCATCTGATGGATGAGGCCAGTGAGGATCAGGGCAGTGAAAGGACTTGCCGAGGGTCACAAGCGGAGGAGCTGGGACTTGAGCTCGAAGTGCAGGGGCACAAGCTCCTGACGGCAGGAGTCTCCGTGGCTTTTTAAAGCAGCCCCGCTGCTGCACACCTCTCCAGGAGCAGCTACCAGCCTCCCCTGTGGAGTCGTGCCCTGCTACGGGGGCCCCCGGGGCAGGCGCTGACAGAGGGGACAGCCGACAGTGGTAGGAGAGGCTGCCCTGGGAGAGGCAGAAGCGGAAGTCGCCGTGGGATGGTGGAGGCTGTGGTGGCCATGATGTGGTTTCTCCAGAGCCCCTGTGGTGACAGCCTGGGCACAGTGCCTGCCTCCTGTGGCTTCTTCACCCACAGAGAGCCCTCATTCGGGGGTGTTGTGTTTCCTGGAGCCTGGGCTGTGGCTGGGAGCCCAGATGGGACCCTTCTCAGACCCCAGAGACCTCCCAGCCTATCTCCTGGGACACTGGGGCTGGCATTCCAGTTTTATAGAAGAGGAAACTGAGGTTCAGAGTGGGACAGTGGCTGGTCCAGGACCACACAGCAGAAGGGCTGTGCCACATACCCACAGCTATCGGCTCCTCCTCTTTCCTGTCTCAATTTCCCACACCCCTAAAGGTGATTCCTGGGATTACCTCCAAACAAACAACTTGCACTTGAATCCTTGTTCTGGGTGGGCTTCTGGGGGCACCAAGTGGAGACATTCAGTCAGTCATCAGACGTGCTTGCACGCCTACCCTGAGCCCAGCCCCCGTGCACATAGGACAGGCTCTAAGAGCGTTATTCACAGCCCCCAGTTGTGGAGGGAGTGGGCAAGAGCATGGACTCTGGGTTCAAGTCTCCAGTCTGCACCTACTGGCTGTGTCACTTCTCCCTCCTGTGTCTCCATTTCCTCACAGGTGAAGTGGGATGGTGATGGTGCCATCCTCACTGGATTGGTGTGAAGGTCAGATGAGCTCGTATAGGGAAGAGCTGAGGAGAGGGGCTTTGTGGTAGTCTCCACGTGGGCGTCCCTATTGTCACTGGGCACCTCCTACGTGCTGTGACCCTGCACAGAGGGGTCGACCCCCAGGCCTGCTCGACCCTCGCAGTCACCGACAAGGCAGGTACCTCCACACCTCAGCCTCACCGACGCCAGGCGGAGGCTCGGCAGGGTCTGGAGGTGCCACAGGTCTCACAGCTGGTAAGGGGTGGCGTCGGGACTGGAACCTGGGCCAGGCTGACTCAGACACCCCGGGCCCCACTGACAGGGCAGCTCTGACTCAAGTTTGCAGGAAGAGGGGGAGGAGGGTGGGGCAAGCGGGCATGACCTCTGTTTTCTCAGAAGTGGAAATGCGTTTGGTGACATCTAAACATGGCGTGACTGGGGCTGGCTGAGCTGAGAAGTGGCCAGTGATGGGGCCTGGGAGTCCCTTGACACAACCGCCTTGACAAGGCCACAGGGAAATGTGTGGCCTCTGCAGCGCCAGCTGGATTTCAACCTGGGCCTCTGACCCCTTGGCTTGGCCACAGCTGAACTTGGGCTCAATCCCTGGCAGTGTAGGGGATGCCCAGGCTGGCACGGGAGTCCCGAGTCCTTGCTGGCTCTGCCCCAACCTGCCGTGTGACTTCAGGCCAGGCAAGACCTCTCGGGCTCCTCAGGTACTGAGCAGGGGCAAGTGGCTGGGACAAGTGGGTCCTCTGGCCCCCCCTGCACGGAGGTCTGGGAGCCGGTGGGCTCAGAAGTTAGAGGGCTCCGGGGTGAAGCCAGAGCTGGGGCCAGGGAGAGCCTGGACCCCTGGGCTTGTGTCTGGTGAGCAGGGCACCCCCTCTAGCTAGAAGCCGGGCAAGGCACCTACACCACGCAGGAGCTGGTGGCTCATGCTTCTCCCAGAGCCTGCACACCTTGAGCAGCCGGATGGCCCTTCTGCCCATCTGCCCTGTGGGTGGATGCTTTCCAGACCTGGGCCCTGGACTCCGCCCATCGGCAGGAACCTGGACTCCTGGGGGTGCAGCCTGGACAGGGGGTCAGAGGGCATGGTCCTGAGCACTTCTCTGGGCCATCCCAATATCCATTGGTTCAGATCTTTGCTGAGCACCCACTGTGTGCCAGGCCCTTATCCAGGCTCTGGGGATTCTGCATAAACAAGCAGACAGAAGGCCCTGCCCTCTCAGAGGGGAGGGAGACCAGAAGCAGAGAAATCAGGTGTAAAATGACGTCAGGTGGTGATCAACGCTGCGGGGTCCACACAAAGCGGGGGCGGGGGAGGAGGCACCCTCTTGGTGGTCAGGGGAGACTGCTCAAGAGGTGGGCTGGAGGGATGGAGGACGGGGCTTCAGGATGTGTGGGGAAGGGCGTTCCAGGCGAAGGGGACAGCAAGGGAGCCGTGGGGGAGGCTCAGGGCTCCAGGGGGAGACTGGGGGGAAGGGCGGGGTGGGTGGGCTGTGGATTTGATTCTAAGGGTGACGTGAGGTCCTTGCAGGGTTTGGACAGGGGTGACATGGTGATCTCACTTGGTCCTCCCAGCACCCCCCCAGCAAGGACAGCACCCCGACTTGCAGTGGGGATCTGCGGCTCCGCGAGCACGTCGGCACCATCTGAGGCCCCCCCTGAGGCCCCGGGTTACCAGCGCAGAGCTGCGACGACCGTGGCTCCCGGATCCGCAGTTGGTGTGAGGTGCCGGGCAGCTGCCAGCTCTTCCTACCCAGCCACCTCGGTCAAGCTGGGGTGCAGAGTGGCTTCCACCAGGGGCATCTTGTCTTACGTCCTTCATGCAACAAACATATTCCGGCCTTCCGCTCTGTGGCCAGAGCCTCGCAGGGGTAGGAGACACAGACAAGTAAGGGCCAGTCTCGGCCCTCCCTTGAGAAGTGCTGGACCACAGGGCGACAGAACCTAGACTGTCTGTCACCATTCAGGGGGCAGGTGCTAGGAGGGTGAGCAGCCGGAGGAGGCCCTGATCGTGGCCCGTGGCCATCAGAGAAGCTCCCAGGGAGGATATCTACGGAATCCTGAAGGCCTGTTAGCTCTTGGCCGGGTCAGCTGCTGGATGGGGCCTGAGGGGTGGAGAGGGAGCTCCAGGCAGAGGGAACAGCACACACAGAAGCTCAGAGGTGAGCATGTGCAGGCTGTCTAAGGGACCCCAGCTGGTCGGTGGGCCTACAGGGCAGGATGGTGGGGGAGCGGTGCCAGCAGAGGAGCCCAGAGAGGGCAATCTATTCTCGACTCTGGAGCTCAATGTCCTGATCTATTCAGTGGGTGACCACAAGGAACCCAGGAGAGCAGGGATGGGAGGGGGCCCTGGGAGGGCCTCAGGCTGCTGGGGCAGGTCCCAGCTGGCAGACTTGTCCCTCCTGCCTAGGTCTGAGTGTGTGGGAGGCTTGGATCCCGCAGCCCAGATGAAGAGAATGGAGGTGCAATTTTGGTCTCATCTTTCTGCTCAGTGCCTCTTAGATCAGCACATTTACAAAAATTAATAACAATATTTGCTTTATGTCCTCAACTTTTATGTCCTTTGGATTAAAGAAAGAAGTGGAGGGAAGGAAAGAAGGAAGGGAGGGAGGAGAGGAAGGAGGGAGGAGGGAAATGAGGAAGGAGAGTAAGAGGCAAAAGAAAGAAAAAGATTGGGGGAATTTTTTTTTTGCCTTTTTCTGGGCTAAAATGGCCCCCACATTTGCATTCTCTTGCCCCTTGGAGTCACCAGCCTCCTGCCCTCTTCTGGGACCCCCATGTCTTGGCCTTTTAGGTGCTGTTTCTGTGTTAGCCTCCCCCACAGCCTGGTGGCCCCTGGGACACTCCTGCTTCAGCTCCAATCCCCAGCGTCACACAGCAGGGGCGCCAAGAAGGACGCCTGCGTGAATGAGCGGACATGAGTGGGAGGAGGCGGCGGCCGGGAGAACCGGTCTGGAGATGTGTGCCGTGGTCTCTGGATGGGCTGGTAGATCCCGATGCTCCACTCTCAGCCTTGGCCTAAGGCCCCTTCCAGCGCAGAGGCCAGGCCCCTCGGCGTTCTTCCCACGGCCCTGAGTCATGAGATTGCAGTGCCTGCTCTGCGCTAGGCCTGGACTACGTGCTTGCCATCCGTCAACGCAATACTGTGAAGCAGGTATTATCGGCCCCATTTTACAGGTAAGGAAGCTCAAGGCTCAGAGAGGAGCAGTGACTTGTCCGAGGTCACCCCGCTGAGAAATGACTGATTCTGGATTCAAACCCAGGCCTCCCTGACCCCAGGACCTGTATTTTCGACCACCGACATGGCTCTTATAAGGGATGAGCTTACGGGCGTGTCTTGGCAAAGAGAAGAGCATCCAAATGGAAAGGCTGGAGAATTCAAGCAATTTTCCCAACATATCAGAAAATTCCATTCCCCTCCCCTTTCCAAAATGTCCTCAATTCTCTTAGGGCTTCAGTTGTTTCATCTGTGAAATGGGAGAGTGACCCTGCCTGGCCTCTTCCTCATCCCGTGTGAGAACACTTTGGGCAGGCCCGGTCTCATGAGCATGATGTGTGCTCCTAATTCTCTGGGAGTCAGCCAGGTTTGTGGGTCCCAGAAGCAGTTCTGCTCGGCCCCGCACAGCCCCACGTGGGCACACACACTTCCTTGCTGCACAGCATTTCATATCTGGTGTAGTCTGGGCCTCCCTACCAACATTTGAAGTAGACAAGGGGGGAGTTATCACTACGCTGTCCATTTTACAGTCGAGAAAACTGAGGCTCAGAAAGGCAGAGTGACGTGCCTGAGGCCACATAGCTGCCGAGTCCTAACTTGCGCCCTGGTCTTAGGCACGCCACGTCTCTGTGGTTTCGCACACAGCACTATCGCGTCACTCTTTTCCAGTCCTCTCAGCCCACTCAGTTGCCCTGGACTCTCCTGGAATCCTCCAGGCTGCAGGGTCTCAACTCCAGCCAACCTATTTTCCTTCTGGGGAGGAGGGTGGGGAATGGGGAGTCTGGAAACAGAGAGGAGAGCAAGGAGCAGAGCCACAGGGCAGCCCGAGTACCTCCCCCCATTGCCCTCACATGACTCTGGCAGAGGTCTCATGAGGGTGAAGTGTTGGGGGTGTGAACCCTATATGACAGGTTGCAAAACTTAGGCCCTCAAAAAGGTGAAATTGCTAATGAGGGCCGGCCCCGTGGCTTAGCGGTTAAGTGCACGTGCTCCGCTACTGGCGGCCCGGGTTCGGATCCCGGGCGCGCACCGATGCACCGCTTCTCCGGCCATGCTGAGGCCGTGTCCCACATACAGCAACTAGAAGGATGTGCAACTATGACATACAACTATCTACTGGGGCTTTGGGGGAAAAAAAGGAGGAGGATTGGCAATAGATGTTAGCTCAGGGCCAGTCTTCCTCAGCAAAAAGAGGAGGATTAGCACGGATGTTAGCTCAGGGCTGATCTTCCTCACACACACACACACAAAAAAAACAAGAAATTGCTAATGAGTGGAGGAGCTATGATTTAAACCTTGGCTTTCTGACTCCCAATTTCATGCCCTTGGCATTGGAGGGGACCGCACTCTCAGAGAGGTGACTGTCATCTCAGTCTTGATTTGGGCTTTTTGTCCAAAATGATCAGCTGATGCTGACAGAAGAGTCTGATGCAGACCAGGAGTGATCAGGGGAGGGGCATGGTCCCCAGCACAGTGACAAGTCTTCTATTTCTGCCTCTTCATATCAAAGACAGCAGCATTTTTGGAACACAAGCTGCAAGTGGTTTGTGATTATGCATAAAATATGGTTGGGAGGGCACTGGGTAATAAAACTAAGATTTAAGCATGTCTTTAACAAATATTTATTCAGAGCTGAATGGATATCAAGAACTAAGGGAGAAGCACTCAGAACGGGGGGAGGATGGCCACAGCTATGAGAGTCTTGTTACATTCCCCGATGAATGACTGGAATGGATGCTTGGTGGCAACAGCTGTTTATTGATCTTGTGTATGACTTAAGACAGGGGTGACTGTTTTACACATAGGGTTTTTGGTTGTGAGCAAAAGAAATGGATTCTGGTTACATAAAGAAAAAAGTGGAAGGAAATTGTGTGTGTGTGTGTGTGTGTGTGTGAGGAAGATCAGCCCTGAGCTAACATCCATGCCCATCCTCCTCTTTTTGCTGAGGAAGACCGGCTCTGAGCTAACATCTATGGCCAATCCTCCTCCTTTTTTCCTCCAAATCCCCAGTAGATAGTTGTATGTCATAGTTGCACATCCTTCTAGTTGCTGTATGTGGGATGCCCCTCATGGCCGGACAAGTGGTGCGTTGGTGCGCACCCGGGATCCAAACCCAGGCGGCCAGTAGCGGAGCGCGTGCACTTAACCGCTAAGCCACCGGGCCGGCCCCCAGAAGTGGAAGGAAATTTAGTGGAAGGAAATTTAAATGTAGTGGAAGGAAATGGAGCAGCTCAGAGAATCAAAGACAAGCTTTGGAAAAAGGCTACCACCTCAGGCAGCCCCAGGACCTCAGAAGCAAGAATTGACGGGCATGCTTTTGAGGATGACATTACTGAGGGCTGGTCTGTGAAGGGAGGACAGATGCTGGGCAGTTAGTCCAGTGGAGGACCCCACCAAGTGGCTAGGATGTCAGCTGATAGCATCCAAGTCCCCAGAGGTCTCACCTGCAGCTGGCGGGTGGGACTTGACTAAACAGGAAGTAGTTTTGCCAAGGTGAGTTTCAAATCCTTTAGGTCTAAGGACCCAGCATAGGTTGGGGATACCTGGCCTCGTAGTAACCTATAGACAAGACTCTGGAATTGCTCTTCGAGAGCCTCTATAAGGAAACTGCAGATAAATTTGCACAGAAGTGCAAAGACATATATGATCAAGGACACACATTGCATGTTGCATTGTTTCTAGAAACAGAATCCAGGGGATAATGTCCGCCATTCATTGGGGACTGGTTAAATACACTAAGCCATTGGGATTGAAGCAGTTCTCTTTATGCTGATGTGGAAGAATCTCCAAGAGATACACTGTTAAGTGAAAAGAGCATGATGAGAGAGTTACTATTTGTGTAGAGGTGGGGGTGGGGGGCAGATACGTATAAGCCTGCAAGTCCCCGGAGAATCCCTATTACACTGTTAACAGTGGTTACCCCCCGGGAGGGGGACTGCAGGTCTGGGGCGACAGCAGGAGGGAGACTTTTTTTTACTGTATGTCCTGATGTACTGTTTGCACGTTTTTCTGTGCACGTATTTTCAGAAACTTTTACTTTGGAGTGATTTTAGATCTACAGAAAAATTACAGATACAGCACAAAGAGTTCCCCATTGCCTTCCCTCAGCTCCCTCTAATTTCCATACACACCATTGTCCATTTGTCAACACTGAGAAATTAACATCGCTACAATACTATTAACTAAGGTGCAGAAATTATTCACCAGTTTTTCCACCAATCTCTCTTTTCTGTACTAGGATTCCATCCAGGATCCCACATTGCATTGAGTTGTCTTGTCTTCTTAGTCTCCTCTAGTCGGTGACAGTCTTTCTTGTGTTTCATGATGTTGACAGTTTTGAAGAGTACTGGTCAGTTATTTGTAGGATGTGTGCATGTATTTTTTAAGGATTATTTTTAAAGATATTTACTAAATATGAAAAAGAAATAAGAAAGAGAGAGAAACAAAGAGAAAGAGAGAGATAGAAAGCAAGAATAAATGAAAGAAAGAAGAGAAAAAGGAAAGAAAGAAAGACTTGGGAGTTTCTCTCAAAAGACAGCTTTCCTTGAGGCAACAGCAGGTGTGGCCTTCAAGAAAGCTACGATGACACCAGCCTGACCCAACAGCTCTGCTCGCCTGGTTCCTGGGCTGGTCTGAACTGGAGGTATTAAGAATTGTCTCTGAGAGGTAACAGAGACGGCTCTTGGCAGCTCCAGGCTTCCACAGCCCTGGGTACTCACAATCTCGGAAGCAGAGAGGGCCACTTTCCTGATGGTTTTAGCTAAAAATCCCTAGGAAAGGTCTTATTGGCTGGGCTTGAGTCACATGGCCATCCCTGAACCAATCACTATGGCCAGGGAGGTGAGCATTCTCATTGGCCAGCCAGGATCATGCCTGCCCCTGGGCTGACAGTGAGGAGGGCTGCTCTCCACAGCTGCAGAGCAGCTTGGATACATGTCTGCCGCACCTTCCAGCCCTTCTCTCCTGACTCACCCTCTGCTTCTCTCTTCTATGCATCCCGCAGTCCAGATAAACTCACCACTGGTCCATGGTTTCCTGCCCCGGGTCTTTGCTCAGCCTGCCCCCCACCCCCCCTTGCTCTTCCCCCATAACTAGCCATCCTCACAGACCCAGCTCAAACGCTGCTCTCGGGGCAGACTTCCTTGTGTTACGGCTCTGGGGGGTTATGTTTCAACTCTCAACCCAAGCTGAAAGCTTTAGGAAGGTGGAGGGTGTTCGACTTGTCGGTGAATTTTCTGAAGAAGCAAGCACAGTGCCTTTCTGAGGCCGGGAAGGCGCTCTGGCTTCTTTAGGCTATACCGCAAGAGGAAGGGGTGCTCTGAGGGGGCCGCCGCTGAGCGCCCTGGGGAGACGCAAGTCCCTGACTCCCGGGACTCGAGTGAAAAGCCCAGCCCTGCCCTGCAGCTGGGTCACCAGCTATGGCCCCTCCCCGCCCCTCACTTTGCTTACCTGTAAAATGGTGATAACAGGTGTCCCTCTCTCATACAGTGGTGGTGACTGTTGACTGAAAATGCAAGTAAGGTGTTTAGTCCATCTAGATTCTTGTTTGGGTTCTTCACCGCTATAGGGGAAAAAGCCAGAAGATTAAGGGTCAATAAGGAACAGAAATGTTGTGTCATAAGATCAGAAACTATATTTAAGTGGATGCTATGTTTTAATAGTTACACAGAATGCCCTTGGGAGGAAAACTGAGGAAGCTTATTGAAACTTGTTTATGAGGTGTGATAAGAGCTTTGGAAGAAAGGCATTATGTAAACCCAAGCAGAATTATCAGTGTATTGATTGATTTAGTAAATACAAGTATGAAAGCCTGGACCTGTCAAAAAATGAAATGAAAACTGTTTGGAAATGGGGTTGATGACCATTATTGTCGGGAAGCTGGGTACCGAGTGATGAAATCCGCAGTCAACTGGCTGGGGGAGGATAGGGAGTTCGTTAGAGTGGTGGGCATTGCTGCACACCTCCCCAGCGTCTGTTCCGCTCTCATAACCCTGCCCCCCAGCTCCAGGGGTGAGCCCTGATTGGCCTGAGACAATCACTCTAATCCCTCACCTCAAATTCCTCACAGTTGGCTCTGGGATGGGCAGGCCATCCAAGTGCTAATCAGAGCAAGTCTTGGGTATTACTTTGCTAGTTGGGAGAAAGACATTGTCTGCTTCTGGGTGGTGTGGCTACAGATGTGGGGCATGGATCTGCTACAGCCAATTTACAGCCAGTCAAGACACCAGCCAAGGAAAATGATGACATGTCTAGGGGGCGTATGTCAAAGAAATGGAGCCAGAATCTTGATCATACTGCACATGAAGCCCTAGCTCTGGAGATTTTAGTTAAATGAGCCAATTGAGTCTAATTATCATTTAAGCCAGTTTGAGTTCAGTTTTCTGTCAAAATAGTTCCAACTGATGTTTTGGCTTGTGTGCTAAAAAGTCCAGGGTGAAAGCTTCAGGTATTGCTGCTTCAAGGTGCTCAGGTAATATCAGCAGGAATCTATCTTTTCTCTCATCTCTGCTCCCCGTCCCCTCCCCCCCACCCCCCCCACCCCCCGCCCTGTGTTGGCTTCATTCTCAGGCTGGCTGTCTTGGTGTGGAGCTGTTCTAGGCTTACATCCCACTAGCTCAGCAACCTCATGGGAAGATAAAGTTCCCTTTTTTAATGGTTTCTGCAAAAATCCTGGGCTTGAGTCTCATTAGCCTGTCTTGAGTCATGTTCCCATTCCTGACCCAATCACTATGACCAGGGAGAGCTGCTCTGATTGGCTCAGCTTTGGTTATACACCCACCCCTGGAGCTGGAGGAGAGGGGCAATCTCTCCCCTCAGCCTATTCAAATTCCTCTCAAGAGTTTAGCTTTGGAAACAGACATGCATGGGTTTTCCAGCATTGCCACTTTTTAGCACTGTGATCATGGGCAAATAATTGAATCTCTCTGATCCTCATCTGTAAAATGGAGATAACAATTGTCTCAAACTCAGGGTTGTCATGAAAAGGAAATGAGATAATCCATGCAAAGCATTTGCACAGTGCTCACTGCTTTATTGTTATTGTTATTATTATTATTAATATTTCCTAGCACCAGTACCTTCACTTCCAGGAAGTCTGCCCTGATCACTCCCCCCCTACAAGCTAGAAGGAAACTTCCTCCTGTGAGGTCTCACAGCCTTTCCTCTTACGATTTTCTATGTGGTGTTTCAGTTTCTGCTTGTGTTCTTGTCTCCTCTGCTTCGTATCTGTCTTAACAAGAACCACTATTAACACCCACGTAGGGCTTTACAGTTTCCAGAGCATTTCCTTCTCTGCTCTTTCATTCTGAATAGAATTGCAATCCTGTAAAGTGGGAGAGAGTATTATTCCCACTTGGCAGATGAGGAAACCGAGACCTGGAAGGAGCAGTGACATGGCCAAGGTCAAGCAGCAGATCAGTGGACAAGAAATTAGGTGTTTCTGGATTCCCAGCACTGGGCTCTTCTCTGCTGGACAAATGGTTTTGAATCTCGAGTTCAAACCTTCGGTGAAGACCCCTAGGACCTCCTTCTGCACCTTTCCTAGGCAATTCTTTTCACTCAGTGCACCATCACTCCCAAAGTGCCTCTCCCCTCGAAGCCTCCTGTCCTAACCCCAGAGACAACTCTGGCCTGCACGGCCATTTCCTTCTGCTTCCTGGTGGAACACCACTCTGACCAGCCCCTATCACTCTGCCTAGTGATGCACTTGGAACCTGCCTCCAAATCCTGGGAAGGGCAGACAAGTGTGCCCAACTGCTTGGGGCGTGGGCATAGCCCCTGGCTTGTCCTGCACCCTCTTCTGCGAGACTGCTTGCGTGCTCTGGACTTGGCAGAACCTGGGTTTGAATCCCAGCACTGCCACGTGCTGCCTGTTTGCTTATCATAGAATGGGAGTAGGACTGCTGCCTTCCAGGGCTCATCACGAGGATGAATGAGAGAGGGAATGGGAAAGAGGGTGATACGCTTCAAAAGAGGTGCAGAAAGGAGAAGTGACTTGGAGGAATGCAGGAATGTCCCTTCTGACCTTGCACAGGGGCGGTGGTCTTCTGGCCTCAGGAGGCCCTCCCCCACTCCCAGCCTGGCTCAACCTCGTGCTCTCCGACTCACTTCCTGGGCTGTACTTGGCTCATCACCTCTTTATCTGTATCCAGTTCTCTTTCCAAAGCTTGCAGCTTTATCTCTGTGGCTACGCAGACTCGCAGACGCGCTAGCAGAAGGGGAAGGGAATGGGCTCCGCATGTAGAAAAATCGTCCCGGGTGACAGAGCCCCTGCATCTCTTCAAACCTCAAGTTCTTGCCTGTAAAATGCAGACAATGAGAATGCGCAGCTTGTGGGGCCGTGGGGAGGTTTGAGGCCAGTGCTGTTTTGTATGGCAGCATCTAGCCACATGCGGCTATTTAAATTCATTAATTAAAGTTGAATAAGGTCTTAAATATTCAGCTCCTCGGTCGCACTAGCCACATTTCAAGTGCTTACAGTGGACGGCACAGCTAGAGAACATTTCTGTCACTGTGGGAAGTTCCACTGGGCAGCGCTGGTTTAGACCATCTACGTAAAGCGCTCAGGCCTGCACAGGGCACCCACCGTGTGCTGCCATAATTCATCAGAAGGGCAGGAGCCATGGCTTCACGTCAAGTTCTGCTCTCCCACAAGGGCCAGGAAGGCCCGGTAAAAAGCGAGCTTTGGCTTACAAGGTATGTTGGACTGGTTGAGGGTCTTCTTTGGGTTGGAGGTGGACCAAGTTCAAAACGGGGAGTTCAGGTTCCTGCCGCAAGGCAGCGTGTAGGGCTTAACGCGCTCTTCTGGCGGAGGAGGGACGCTGAGCAGTGGGAGGGGCAGCAAACTGCGGGGAGCGGTTTCCACATCTAGAACTACCCGTGTCGGACTTTTCAAAGGAAAAATGGCCATGTGGGTTTGCAAATGTGTTAGCGTCCCCCAACTCTCTCTCTCCTCCCCCACTTCTTTCTCTTCTCTCCTCCTCCCCTTCCTCTCCTCTCTCTCCCCTCCCCTCCCATTTTCTCCCCCCTCCCCTCCCTCATATTTTTGCCAGAGAAGGGAAGTCTAGATCCCAGCTTGTGAGGACAGACGGGATGCCTTCGTCCGTCTGGCTCCTTCATAGGGAGGAAGAATTCAAGGCTCAGAGAAGTGCAGGGACTCGCCCGAGGTCCCTTAGGAAGTGAGGGCAGAGTGGGACTTCTGGACACAGCTTCCCTGAAACCAGAGCTTGGCATGGCGTTGATGTCACCCAGGCCTCCTTGGAACACAGGCAGCGGGGACGGTGCTGTCCACCGCCCTAGCAGCCCCGACCCGTACCCCAGGCCCCGCCGTGAGGCGTCTGCTGGCCTCTCCCCCGCCTGGCCCGTCCCCTTCGGTGCCCAGCGCCGGGCTTGGCACACACTGGGCGCCTCGTGGGCGCTGGCTGACCCGGCGGGAAGAGGCGGATCCTGTCGCTGGCGCGACGGTGCCAGGCGTGTGAAGGGCCGAGCCCGCCCGGGGGTGTCTGTAACCTCCCGCGAGGGGACGGCCAAGGGCTCCCCGTCTGGTGTGACGCCCCCTCTGGCAGTGTAGCCGAGCCTGTGCCCCTCTCCGAGTAGTTTCTGAGTGTTTTATTGAAGTGTAACACACATACGGAAAAGCGCACACGCCTGAAGTGTTCCTCAGTGAACTTGCACAGCGGACACACTCGTGACCCAGCACCGCCCCAGAGACCGGCGGTGACCGGCCCCGGCCTTCCAGAGCCCCTCCCGAGGGAAGCCTGAGCCCCGCCGCGGCCTCAGGCGCGAGGCGGCGGGCCGAGCACGCGGCGGCGCGCGGGCGCTCCGGGGGGCCGCGAGCGGCGGCTCGAGTACGGGGCGGGGGACGTGCGGGAGGTCGCCGACTGCGCGGCTCGGGAACGACTCTGCAGGGCTCGTGTGGCGGCTGGCCGTCGCCCCGACGCGCGCGTGGGCTTCGGGGGTCGTCCGGGGGACGTGGACGTACGCCGCGGGCCGCTGAGGGAGGGCCGGGCGGCCCCGCGCGGGGTCGCGGGTGTGTGGGGGGCCGCGGGGGCGGGGCCTGGGCGGGGGCGGGGCCGGCGGGCGCGCGCACGCAGCCGGCGCGCCCCCTCCCGGCCGCCATGTTGGCTGGTGTGTGGGTGTCAAACCGAGCTAGACGCGGCGGCGGCTCCGCGGGCTCCGGTCGCTCCCGCCTCCCCGGCGCTAGTGGCGGCCGCGGCCGCGCACCCGGGCCGGCCCGGAAGAGCGGAGGTGAGCCGGGGCCCGCGGGGCTCGGGGGCCGGAGCGGGGCCCCCCAGGGCGCGGACCCTCCCCTCCCCAGGGGGGACGCCCCCAGAGCACAGGCCCCCGCCCCCCAGCCAGCCGCCCGCAGCAGGCACCCCTGCTGCCCCAGCTGGGTAGCATCCACCTCAGGCGGGGCCCCCTTCTTTCCAGCCAGGTCCCGCTCCACGGGCAGGAGCATGGCCCCCTCCCCATCTAGGTCCTTCTTTCCGCTACAAGGACCCCCCGTTTCCCTATCGTGGAGCTCTTCCTTTTATATCCTCGGAGTCTGGGGCTCCCTTTCCTCCCACGCCAGATCCAGGAGTCCCCTCCAGGCCCTCACCCTCCACCTTTCGTCTTGGAACAACCCCGCCCCTCCTCCCCAGAGCACTTTCCTCCCGTCCGCGGGCCCAGCGCCCCTTTCCTCCAGAGCCCCGCCGGGTCTGCCTCTCGCCCCCGTGCAGAGCCCAGCCCCCGTTCCCTCCAGAAGCCGAGGGAGGGGTCCCCTCGGTACGGGATCCCGGCCCGTGCCCCCTCTCCTTTGGGCTGGAGCGGGCCCCCTTCCCCGCCCTAGGTTCTCCCTCCCCACCCCCACCCGCACCCCCACGGCACAGCGGGGACGGGGGTGGCAGAGCCAGGCTCCAGCTGCCTTTTGTTCCGCGTGGGATGGCAGAGACCCCGCGCGGCGGTCCTGCTCGGCTCATCGGGGTGGGTGAATGGGTGCGTGGGGGCCGGCCTCTCCAGGAGACCCTTCTTGTCTCTCTCCGTGGGGCGGCTCCCCAGGAGCCTAGCGCATTGGGAGAGGCCGGCCCTTCCTAGAGGAGTCCGTGCCGACAGGTTTTTGTTTGCGACCTGGAGTTGGCCCAGTGGCTTTGCGGGCGAGTGGGGAGGGGCAACTTGCTCTCCTCCGAAACCCCAGCAGAGGCCCGTGAAAACCCATTCCTCCGTCCTGGGGCTCCGTCTGGGCTCCCTTCTCTGTTTTGCTGCCCTAGACGCATCTGAAGTGTGTGCCTGAAGAGAGGATGGAACTTAACCATCATCAGGGTTAAGGTGGGGGAAACGGAGGCCCAGAGAAGCAGTGATTTGCCCAAGGTCACACGCAGTGATACTGTGTCAGTTGCCAGAACTAGAAGCTCGGTATTTAGGGCTTTCTCCACCACGTTTTAGATTTTTTTTAGAGAGATGTTCAGGATTACTCCTCTCCTCGTTTATTTTTAACATTCACAAAGAAAATGGGCAGGAAAAGATGAGAAGTGTGAGTTCTTTTCCGCCTCCAGAAAATGCCCTGTGAAAGAAGGGATTGGAACGGGGGTTAAAATAATTGAAAAAGGTGCATTTTAATTATCCATGCCCTCCTCTCCCCCTCCTCCCTCAATTACATAAGATTAATGAAGCTCTGGCAGAAAACTTGTGCATCTTGTAGCTCTAGATATCCGATGATAGGTGCTGACAAAATCATGTGCTGAATCCTGCATGGCAGTGATTGAATTTGCAGTGATAATTAAGTTTTCATCTGTATTTAATTGAAAATCAAAAGAGACTACAGTTTGTTTCTGAATGGTACTTATTCCAGTGATTGTGTTTGGGACAAGTGATTGTGTTGGAGAAGTCACCAAGATCTTCTCATCTTTTGTTTATCTGTGTTTTAATTCTTACATTGTTAAAGCTTATTTGTTTCTTTAGTTTTAATATTGGGTTAGTCATCCTTACCAGTCTCACTGGGCTATTCTTTTGTAAGTGTTGAATGAGATACTGGCTATTAAAGTTTGGTAAAGTGCAAATTACTGTAAGGCATGGTTCAGGACTGCATCCCACAAGCCCCTGGACCAGGAGCAAGTTCGGATTGTCCTGTGGGGTGTCCTGATCTCTCCTGGTTTGCCCAGCCTTTGCCTCCCTGAACTCTGAGCTTGCAGATCGGGAGCTCTGTGGAGAACTCTCTGCCAGCAAGCTGTGTTGTGCCAAGTACGTATGTGAGGTGTGAAGAAATGTAAAACTTGCGAGCGATGATACCTAGCATGATATTCGCAGTCTTGAAAAATGACCCATCCTTTGTAGAAATCCTCTGTAGAAAGACAGTTGCCTCTTTATGTAGCTGTCTTCCATAATAAGGTGTGGATTTCCCAATAGTTGGGATTCTGATAGGAGTCCTGAAAAGTTTTTTAGACTCTGATTTGTTTTAATGGCTTGGCTTTTCCTGAACTTAAAGAATGGGCATTTTTTTTTTTTTTTTTAATTTCATTAGGAGGAGTGGCAACTTGCAGTTCTTTGTGGACTAAGGTGCTCAGAGATTTTCATGCATGCAGTTGTCGTTGTCATACTCTTGGGAAGTGCATTAAAGTTTTCAAAGCTTTTTGGCAGTTGTTCTCACTGTTCCCCAGAATCTTCCTGTCATATTGGTGGGGTGTGGATGACCATGGTGGTTGTCATTTTATGGCATGAGTACCTGGTGACCCTGAGCCTTGGAGAAATCAAGGGCTTGGATTTTGGGAATTTGAGGTTGGCGAGGATAGAAAGTCTTATCTAGTCCTACTCCCTCGTTTGTCTGCTGGACTTTCAACTCACGTTTGATTTAAACAGACCTCTTCTGTCAAGCCTTTGCCAGCCAACTCCACCAGTGTCTGGGCCCCTCTGGTCTCTAAGCTTCACCACCCCAAACAGTCTGGTGGAGCACTTATCATGTTGTCTGTGTATCTGGGGCTCTTGTGACACTTGGACATCTTTGAAGCCAATGATTGCCCTGTCTTTCTTTACTTCTCCAGCACCTAGCTCAGTCTCTGACCTGTGGTAGGTACTCAGTAAAGGTCTGAGGTGTAAATAAGTAGTCGTGGGGGCAGGGGAACAAACTTTTATTGATCCCTTACTACAGGCTCCGCTGTTCTGTCTTGCTCTTGCAAAGACCACTGCTGTTGGTCCAGCAGTTATATGTAAGTCACGTGGGTATTATCCCTCTTCTACAGCTTAGGAAACTGAGACCCAGGGGCTTAAGTCATGTGTTCAAGGTCACATAGCCAGTAAGTCATGGGGCTGGTATTCGAACAGGTCTGTTGGATCCCACAATATTGTTATGCCTGTTACTTCATTTGAGGAACCGAGTCTCACAGGGAGGAAGAGACTTGCTTATAGCCCTTCTGCAAGTTGACAATGGACTGAATACCGTGGGATAATAGTTAAGATTGTTGAGGGTGGGAGAGAGCACATTTTGCTTTTGTCGGATGCATTATGAAATGACTGTTTATGACCATCTGTTGAGTTTTTGAAAATTGACAAGCTTTCTCATAAGTTCCTCAATGGAATTTTCTGTGATCTTAATTAGCTTGTTCAGGGTGTCTAAAAATAGAAACTTAGAAAATCAGATACAGTGAAATAAGTGTCCGTGTGCGTCAGTGAGTGTATTCAGTGACATCTATCTAGGGACTCGTTTGACCAGACCTGTTTTCAAGTCAAGCACTTACGTTGTTTGTGTCTTGAAATGCAAAGCTGTTTCTGCAGACTTTTTTTTAAGATAATTTCATTTTGTCTTCACATGGATGTATAGCATAGGGATTACCACCCATCCATGAGTGGAACAACTGAGGCCCAGAGAGGTTAAGTGACCTTGGAGGGACTGGCACAGACAGGAGGCAAACCCAGGTCCGTGTGGTTCCCAAACTTGGGTCCCTCCTGCTCCACCGGCTCCTGTGGGTCGTCATTTAAATTATAGGATAAACTTGTGACCTGAAAATCACCAAGTTTATTTAGAAGGTTGGGACTTGTGAATAAGGAGGTTTCTGTCTTTTTCCTAACCTTAGGATCTGTGAAAGCACTGCTGTTTGAATGTTGAGTTTAATGGAGCACTTTAACTGATAGATGCTAGATTTAGGGTTTGATTAAAAAAAAAAAAAAAAAAAGCCTGCCTCCTTTGAACCACATCTGCAACATTGTTAAAATGCTCCCTGTATGTGCATTGGATTCTTCCTGGTGACTCATTCCCAGCATACCCAGGTACTGGAGCCTGCTTTGTGCCTGGGCACAGAAAAGCTTTCCTGTTGATCCTGGTCTAGACAGAGTGTGTTGCATTTTCAGGCCCTCTAGAGATAGAATGGGTAACTTAATTCTCTTTCTGTTCAAGCAGTGCTAGGAATTGGGTGCACAGAGGGCTGCAAATGAAGGGACCCCGCCCCACCATGTTCCCTTCATGGCAACCTGGCTGATAAATGGAGCCTAGAAAAGCAGGCTCATCCTGAGGGGTAGCTGACCATTTAGGGCTGATGCATGATGTGGATTTAAAAGCATCTGTAATTAATCACTTCTGAGTGCAGGCGTCATCGTCCCTCTCTCAGGATTTGGGAACCCCAGCCCAGAAGATTGAATGGGAAGGTGTGTAAGGTGTCAGCACTGGCTGGCTGTGCAGGGGAAACTCAAGAACAGCAGTTGCTTTTTGCCTCTGAAATGCTCTGAATACTGCTCAGAAGATGATGGCATGTCACTTGGGAAGGGAATTTGGTTTTTCAAAGAGATGTTTTCACTTTGTTCTTTCATGATTATAATTTGGACTGTGGTCACAGATATTATCACTCTGTGGGTTAGTCAGGATGTTTTCCTCAATGAAGGGAATGTAAGATGTCCGTATCCTTTGAAGAGGCAGTAAATGTAGGATTCTGTTTGAAAAGCTGGTTCATCATTCTCACACATCAAGCAAGATGCTCACCGTCAAGGCTTTTTAGAAATGCAGCTGGGAAGGGACAAGGGGGAGTGATGTTGGGCACCAAGCGGACTCCCACGGGGCCCTTAGGGATGGCCAGTGGTGTTAATGGAAGTCACTCTTCCTCCCTCCAACAATTCAGATTGATTTAATATTCTTTGGTGTTTAGAGTTTGGGGAAAAAAAACTATTTTCCTCCAGTAGTAATTATCAGCATGTCCATCAAAACCAAACACGTGGGTGTGTGTTTGAGCCCTGATGGTTTTTGAATGTCTGCTGTGTGCCGGGCTCTGCACTACTGCTTTTATGCACAGTATTTAATTTAATTTTCATCATGATCCTGCAAGGCTTGTCACCATTTCTCTTTTTTGCATATGCAAAAACTAAATCTCAGAGGGCTTCAGCAGCCTGCCCCAGGGCACACAGCCGGTAAGTTCCCCAGCTGGTATTTGCTGCCACCTGTGTCAGATTCAAAACCACATTATTTCTGCTACGTCACTCTGCAGCTGGCCCAGGTGCTCCCCTAGCCCCACTCTCCCCTCTCAACAGCCCTGGGAGGTAGGCGTGTCGCAGGTGAGCGAGCTGAGGCTCAGAGCCGTCAAGCTTGTTCACGTGCACCCACCCAGTGGCTGGCAGGGCCTGAATTCAGTCCCACCCCTGTCTGATTTTGGAGTCTCATGAGCTGTTTCTATGACAACACCTCACCTCCTTGTCCAGGACTACAGAAGTAAATTCTAAGACCCACAGCTGCCTGGATGTGTGCAACAGGGACCTGGGGGGACCCAGCTGGGTGGGCTGGGAGGACGTCTGTGTGGGCTGGTAGGAGTTTGTGTTTGCAAAGCTGTGTTAAAATAATTGCCCAAATTGCTCTTTGAGGGAATTTCTTTTTACTCTGTAATCCTGAAGCCCTGTATATTGGTTCTGTGAACATGACACATGGGAATTAAGGACTAAAAAATCCTCTGGTAATGCTGTTGTTAAAACATGATCAAATTCATGCAGAAGAACTTGATAGTCTTAAACACTTACATATAAATAAAAATATAAAGTATCTCCTTCCTCAGCAGGCAATTGACACATGACTTGTAGCAGATGGGTCCTTTTTCTGATCTTGGCAGTGTACGAGGAGGCTAGGGTGCGATCATTTTCCTGCAGATTGAGAATTGCCTGCAGCCCCCGAGCCAGGGTGGTCAACAGCGGTGTGTCAGCACCCACCCTGTGTGCTCTCGGGGGCCTAGGGGTTGGACTTGCGTCTGTTGAATAAATCATGGGAGCTGAAAGTTGCTGTTCAGAGTCTGCTCTCTTCTCTGCGCCACCCACGAGCAAGTCACAGCAATGAAGGAATGCTAACAGACTAAAAAGTCACATTTTTACTTGAACTCAAGTCCTCCATGAGTGCCCGTTTGATACCCAGAGCTGTCCTGGCTATAATGAGTATACTTTGGATCCAAAAACTTGAGAAACAGGTGATCAGAGAAATAATTTTATTCCACTTTATGAGAGGCAGTCCGGTTGATGTAGAAGCATGGGCATCAAATCAAGGACAATTTCATGACAATAGGGCAGAATATTTGAGATCAGAGCCTGGAAAATATGCATCACGTGTCTTTAGAGTTCAAGTAATGGGTGTAAATAAAATGCCGTGTTTCTTGACACCAAGAACTTAGTCTAATTGAGAAGACAAAGTTATTATTTGTGAGACAGAAGCTGGTGGTTTGTGGAGCTCTGATTTTGATTCTTTGTCAGATCAAGAATGAAGAAAAGTCTAGAAGAGTCAGGAAGAAGGTAGGATTTGAGTTGGACCTCGAAGGACAGGGAACAGTGTCTGGGAGCGGAAGCCATTTCAAGTTGAGGGAACAGCAGGAGGCAAAGCTTGGGGTGGGCTTGGGCAGGTCCTGCATGCGTTTGGTGTGTGTGTGGTATGTGCGTGGCACAGGCTCCAGAAGCAGCTCTGCCCAGTGGATGCCTGCCGAGAGCAGTAAGGACCGAGGTGGCCAGATGGCCACTGGCTCTGATGAGGCAGTAGCCTTGGGATTTGGTGGTGTTGGCAGTAGGGAGCTCAAGTGTTTGGGGAGGGACCTTCTGGCAGGGACCTGCAAAGTGGCATAATTCCTGTGGGTGAGGGCCTGGTTGGGCTGGCTTCATGAGAATGGATAGGTCACAGTTCTGGAGATAGCACAAGGGTACGTGTCAGAGTGAAGGGAGGCCAGAGTTCAGTTCTGTTTGGGGAGAGGCAGGGGCCTCAGTGCCAGCTGGGAAGTGTGGATGTGACACCCTGTGAGCCTGCAGTTCTTATCCTTGGCTGCACCTGCAAATCACGTGGCCTGGAAAGCTTTTTAAAAATTCCTGTGATGGGGCCCCACCCCAGACCATGGAGGGGGAGCCAGTAGTTTTTTTAGAAGTACCCTAGATGATTATAATAGTTTGTGTGGGCTGAGAAGCTGAACTGTGTGCTCAGGGGAGCCTGTAGGAGTGTCAGGGATTAGAAGGTGGGAAAAACTTGGAGCCGGAGAAAGCAAGAAGCCTTTGCAGTAGTGAGGTATGGTGTGCTGGGGCCCTGAGCTGCCATAGAGCAACTGTGGACCGGCTTGAGAAAAGAGGGAGGGGACGGCAGATAAGGTGGAATCTTGCCAGAGAGAGAGAGGCAGAGATGACCACCTGGGCTGCTGAAGTTTGCTTTTGAGCCGCCGTGGGAAAGGGGGCTAGTTTAGCAAAGAGTGTAAACAAGGTGAGGGCAGGAGGAGAGATTGTGACCCACCTGTTTGGTAATCCTCCTTCAGCCTGATTTTTAGCCAGGTCTATGGAGCAGGCACAGAGGGTTCTTACCTGTTCATTCAAGCCTGCGAGCTAGGTTCCTTCCGACACCCCTAATTGTATTGACTGTAGCAGACACTGCTTGTAAAATTTAAAACTAAATTTCTTTACGGTAATCATATTAAAGATAGTTGTGATTTAGAGTTCCTAATTTAGTAAGATTCACTTTTTAGTCAAAGATTTGAAATAAGATTTTACCTGGTGCATTTACTGCATATCACAATATCGTTATTTATGGTATTTCCAGAAAAAGTTAGTTTACTGTCCAATTCATTCAGTCTTTATTTTTATTTTTATTTTTGTGAGGAGATCAGCTCTGTGGTAACATCTGCCAATCCTCCTCTTTTTGCTGAGGAAGACTGGCCCTGGGTTAACATCCGTGCCCATCTTCCTCCACTTTATGTCGGACGCCACCACAGCATGGCTTGACAAGCAGTGCGTCGGTGCATGCCCAGGATCCGAACCGGTGAACCCCGGGCCGCCGCAGCGAAGCGCGCGCACTTCACTTCTTGCGCCACTGGGCCGGCTCCTCATTCAGTCTTTATTTAATATTTATTGAGCACATATATATTATGAACTATACACTGGGAATACATAGATGATAAAGTGTAAGTTCCTGCACTCAGGTAGCTTATGGTCTGCAGAGAGTGGCTCCCGACATAGGGACAAGTGATGTTAGCCCCAGGAGAGAGAAGTTTAGAATGTGGTGTCAGACACTGAGAATGAACCTGGGTGTCAGAGAAGCTTCAGAGGAAATGATATGTAAGTAGAATCTTGAAGGAGAAGTGGGACTTCCGGGGACAGAGACGAGAGGACTCCCGACTGAGGGAATGGCGCTAGGCCAAGGCCTGAGGGTGAAGCATCAAGCTCGGGCTCAGCAAGGAGGACGTGGATGAGGAAGGGCTGGACATGTGGCAGAGGCCCAGCCACAGGCCAACCAGGCAGGACAGGCGACCAGGCAGGACAGGCAGACCCAGAAGGACAGGCAGAGAGCTTAGTGCGATTTGAGTCGGGCTGTGGTTCTCACACAGTCTTTTTGGTGGTGAGCCAGCAGGGCCCTGGGCCCTCTGCCCTACCTCTAATCAGAGCAGCTCTGATCTGAACATGGGGAACTAAAAGGGGCTCATTTGAGAAGTGTTCCTCTGCTGTTTAAAAAAAACCAAAGTGATCTCACTACTGTAGGTGCTGGGGAACCACTGTGAGCAGGAGAGTGTCCTGTGGGTGTCGGGCAGGGAGGGACTGGATGCTTCCCCAGGGACCTGAAAGGCCCTCACTTCTTTCTTTTTGCCTGAGAAGGTGGAGTTGGAAAGGATTCTTGCCTGTTCCGTTCTCTACTCCAAGCCAGTTTCTCTGGTCCCTGGGTAATGTCTAGGCGGCGTGCTGATGCTGTGGTTAACAGGTCCCTTGGGAGTAGAACTCCTTACAGTCAAGCAGCTCTGTTTTCCAGAAATCCCTGGAGACTTTTCTGACCAGATTGCCAAGGTAAGGGATCTAGCAGTGAACTTGGGGTGTGTGTCAGAGAGCTGCTGTGTGCCAGCCTCTGGGCTGGGTACCCAGGAGATGGCCCCAGCCCTCAACTCTCCTCGTTGTGGTCCGTGGGTCCAGCCCACATATGCGTTTTGTTTGGGCTGCGCTGTGCCCCTTGTTAAAAATTGGAAGTGGCTGCTCTGGTAGATTCCTATGGCTGCTGTAACAAATTACCACAAATGCCATGGCTTAAAACAACACAGTTCTATAGGTTAGGAGTCCCACATGGGTCTCAGTGGGCTAAAATCCTGGTGTAGTCAGGGCTATGCCTTATGGAAGCTCTAGGGGAGAATCTGTTTCCTTGCATTTTCCAGCTTCTGGAGGCTGTCCACATTCCTTGATTTGTGCCCCCTTCTATTTTCGAAGCCAGCAATAGCCAGTTCTCTCCTTCTCACACCAGATCACTCTGACACTAAGTTTTTTTGTCTCCCACTTCCACCTCTAAGAACCCTTGTGATTACATTGAGCCTACTGGATAATCCAGGATCCTCTCCCTATTTTAAGGTCAGCTGATTAGAAACCTTAATCCCATCTGCTACCATAATTCCCCTTTGCCGTGTAACTGGGATTAGGATGTGGAGACCTATGGGAGGCCATTATTCTGTCTATCATTATTCTGTCTTTACTAACATGAAAATCAGGAGATCTTACATAGCAATCCAGACTTGCAGCTTTATTGACAAATCAGAACACTTGGCAGGCAGGGGCCTGCACTGTTGCCTGGCAACAATGGGTCAGTGCCAGTGTTGGCGCCATCTCTGGATGGGGTTGCTGGTGCCAGTTCTCCACAGCCCCCATCCCTCACATGGTGCCTGCTTTTTCCCCTTCATTGCCTGGGCCCTGCTCCGGGGACCCAGGGCCTTACACATAGTCCAGTCATGGCAGCGTCCTGTGTTCAGGGTGGTGGAGCTTGCCTGCCTTCCTGTTTGGTGCCCTCCTCTTTGCCCCTGCAACCCACTGCCTGCCCCTAGACCCTTGTCCTACACCCTCCTCTGCCTGACACACAGTTGTCTCTCCTCTCCATGGCCCCCTCTCCTTAACCCAGGGCTCTACATTCCAGAGCATCTCTGATGCTATTTTAGGTGGTGGTGTTTGTACCATAGCTCCTTTTCTTCTGTCCCCTCCTTTTCTGCCACTCAACACTAGTATGTTCTGGTGCCTTCCATTTTATGTCTTGCATTGGCAGTTGTGAAAAGCAGGTCTTTATAATGCACCTTTAAAGCAGTATCCATCAAAAGTCAGGGTCACACGACAAGCATTTAGTCGAACATCTACTATGTGCCATGCACTTCCCCAGATACTGGAAATACAATAGGGAATGAGATAGAGACACCTGCCTTGTCTACCCCTGCAAATCTAGTTCTAGAAGAGGGAGAAGGAGAAACAGGTGAACAGGCAATTGCAATATTAACCTCCTGCTGCATCTAGGCAGGGTCTGGCAGCATCCTGCTTCCTCACACCCTGGCCCGGAGGTGAGCTCTGGCTGCAGTGGTGGGAGGTTCTGGAGCTCTGTTGAAGGCGTTTTGGTGAAAGACGCCCTTGTTTCTAGACATTGCCTGGACCCAGCAGATAGCTGGGCAGAATTTTGGGCAGGTATTTCAGAGGTGCAGATAGCGTGTTGGTTTGCAGTGTGAGGGACTACTCTAGACGCCTCTGTGTGCCACTGCTTGGCAGTCTAAACTGGGGCTCTAGTTGTTTTCCGAGGAGCTCTTTGTGTGGCCTCTTGTGGACAGGCCTGCCCTGGGTGACCCTGCACTGTGGGGCTCAGGTAGAGGGTGCTGGGTTGAGCCACCAGAATTTGACAGCTTAAGGGCATCTAGTTCTTTTATCTATGCAGAGTTTTATCCAGCATGTTAAAAATCTTTGGAAACTTGCTTGAAAAAAAGCAAAACTTTTCATTGTAGAGGGTTTCTAACATAATAAAAATAGAATAGTTCCATGAACCCCCATCACTCAGCTTCAACAGTTTCAATCTAGGCTCTTCCTCCCCTCCCCGCCTTGGATTATTTCAAAGCAAATCTCAGACTTGACTTCACTGATTAGTACTTTGGTGTGTATCGCTACCAGATATGGACTCTTTGGAAACTTGTTTTTAAGTGAAGACTGACCACCAGCCATCCTAATTCTGATTTTCATATGCTCTGGCGTCGAAGTTGATTTTTTTCAGTTGTGGAATAATGACCATCTTCGTACAAAATCTTGATGTGTGTTGAATTTTATTAGTACTTCTATTAGGGCAAAACAATGAGATTTTTGCTATTTTAATTTTTTTATTGGAAAATACGTATAAAATTTACCACAGTAACCATTTTAAAGGGTAAAAATTCAGTGGTATGAAGTACATTCACAGTGACGTGCAGTCACCACTACTGTCTAGTTCCAGAGTTTTTCATCACCCCACAAGGAAACCTTTACCCTTATTAAGCAGTCACTCCCAGTCCTCCCATTCCCCCCAGCCCCTGGCAACCACTAGTCTACTTTCTGTCCCTATGGATTTGCCTACCTTGGACATTTCATGTAAATGGAATCACACACTATGTGACCTTCTGTGTCTGGCTTCTTTCACTTAGCACAGTGCTTTCCAGGTTCATCCATGTGGTTGCATGTGTCATTACTTCATTGCTTTTTATGGCTGAATAATATTCCATTGTGTGAATAGACCACAGTTAGTTTATCCATTCATCTGTTTCTGGACACTTGGGTTGTTTCCACCTTTGGCACTTGTGAGTAGTTGCTACTTTAACTTGTCAGTGCTTAATTTGAAATGTGATGTGGTGCGTGGAACAAAAAGAAAATGTCACGTGTGAGGAAATATCGTGTATGACAGGAGGGTGATTTACTCTTGATTCCATTGATTTCAACACACACATTTAAAAAAAACTTATTACTGATGTATAATATACATAATAGAAAAGTATATTATACATAATGCCAGTACATAAGGGGCTCCAAGGCCTCTCCTGGCTATTTTTTGTTTTCAGTGGCTGTGTGGGCTGCTTAATAGTCTGCCATCTGAAGGACAAACCCTGCTCTTCTTAGACTTGAGACACCACAGCTCTGGGTTTGAGGGTGGACAGTGGCCTTTCTGAGCACTGGCATCGAGGGAATGCTCAGCAGTCTCTGGGACTTTGCCCCCTCCTGAGTTACGGGGACAGATTTGGTGTTCATCAGAGCCAGTGACAGAAGAGCTTGTTTTCCTGGATACCGAGTCAATGCCTTTATTTGTATACCTAGAGTCCGTGCCCTCGTGTTTCTATGGCTGCGTGTAGGAGTTCAGGACGGTAGGTTAGGTACATTGTTATCAGGGTGGAAAATGAAGTGGATTTGGTAGCATGTTTTATATGCAGCATTGATTTCCATTATGAGTTTATTTCCACCGAGGAGTTAGGGGGCAGCCCCGAGTAGCTAGTTGCTGACTGGTGGGTGCCCTTCTCCACGGCTGCTGTGTGAGGTGACTACAACTTCTTAGGTAGTTCTAGTCACAGTGTTGAGGAGCATACTCCCCTCTGCATCATGCTGTGTGTCCCCTTTTGGAGGATGTGAGGGAGGTGTTCATCTCAGGTCCCAGGACAAGGAGAGTCTTCTGTGAATCTGATTTATTTCTATTTTGTAGATGGTGTGAATCCTCTTTGCTTTGGTCACCAGGAAGCTCAGCTTAGAGCTAGTCATTTGTCCCATCTCTAATGTGGCCTGCACTTTGGGTTCTAACCTTGCTTTCTGGCCCAGCCTTTTCTTCCCCCTTCTATTTTCCTCTTGCCTGAGTTTCTTCATTTGCTTGTTTTCACTGTGTTCTCTGGGTTTCTCTAAGCCAGTGATTCTCAACTTGTCTAACTGTACTCTAATCAGAATCACCTGGGGAGATTCTTTTTTGAGGTGCCGATGCTGGGTCCCCACTACCTTCTGTTTTACTTGTCTGGATGGGGCCTGAGCATAAGTGCATTTCCAAAGCTCTCCAGAGATTCGAACATGTGGCTAAGGGTGAGAACCACTGCTGTAGGCTGTTTTACATCTTTTTAGCAACAAGACAGGGATAAATCGATGAAAAGGATGGAGACTGGGAGGACAGCTGGCCCGGTGGTCTGAGCTCAGAGAAGTGAAGTAAAGAGGATTATGTAGCTTCCAGTGGTTTTCCTGCCAGTGGAACCAGTAGGAAAGCTCTGAGGGGCTCCCGTCCTTGGCCAGAACAGTCGAAGCCTCAATTCCTGGACCGGGGTGGGGAGGAGTGCCTGGAAATTTTGCTCTGAAGATCTTGGGCCTGCCTAGTAGTGTATGGCCTTGTAACAAGGTCTTCTGGGCCATTCAGGACCCCAAGTCCCATACTTGGGACCTAATTTATGCCTCATACCATTTGCTATAGAATGTAATTATGGAGAAGACTCAGCATATAAAGAGAAAATTTAAAACATGGTCTTTGCAACTAATCTGATCCCTCCTGCACTTTAAAAAAGCACTCTTCCTCTTAAAAGAGAAACAAGAAATTATGAAAGAAAGCAGATTCTTTCTTGGTTTAAAAGAATATATTTTATTGGCAGAAGAAAAGGGCAAGTAGCACAAGAAATCACTCTGTAACCTGACTGCAAGGTGTTGGGTAGATTTTAACACTTGAAGACAGAGAAACAAATGTTTCTTTAAACAAACAAAACCAAACTCCTCATTCGTTCTTCCCCCTCTCCCTAAAAAAACCCGGATTGTTTTCATTTAGTTCTTTTGACTTTGAACAAAAATCTTAACTTTTTTTTCTTCTCCACCATCTGATTATCAATAGTTTCCGAAGACTGTGTTAAAGTGAGCTCTACCAAAATAGACTGTCTGCAATATAGTATTTCCAGGCTGATTTTCTTTTTTGTGCTCTCATGGAGAATGTGTAGGATGCCTGTTTTAATGGTCATCAAGAAAATTTGTAAAGTTCACCTAAGTAGGAAGGACCAAACCAGAACTTGACCTATAGCCTTGTCACTGTAATCGCTGTTATATTGTGGTTTATTTTCTCTTAAGTTGTTGTTCTGTTTGTTTAGTATGCAGGGGTCTTTGTGGCCTGTGTGAACATCATGGATGGCGCAGAGCTTTCCCTTGAATGGCTGTGCTGGGAAGAGGTCAGCCACCTCCGTGATTTGTCCCCTCCTCCCTTGCTGCAGAAGAGTGGAGTCTGCAGCCCCCAGGGGCTCCGGGAGGCCAGGAGGGAGCTCTGCTAGGGGAGGGGCTTTGCCGGCTTCATAGGCTTTATTAACCAGTTGGATATGGGTGAGGGAGGAGGAGACCCTCTTGGTGCTGGTGCTGAAGTAAGGAGTGTGGAGGTGGGACCGGCCCGGTGGGGAGGACAACTTCAGCGTTGGACAGTGGAACCAAAGACCGACAGCACTGCATGCACTTCAGAGACTTCCAGAGCGGGGTGGACGGCTCTTAGGGCAAAGTCACTTCAGGCTCTCTGGGCCTCAGTTTTCCCACCTAGGATAGAAATGAGAGTAGGACTCAGTGATATCCAGTCCTTCCTAATGCCAGAATGCGTGGGTTCTGTGACCTCAAGACATTCCGGTCTTAGGGAAGAGCAGCTTTCAAGCTGGCAGCGGTTTTGTTGTTTCTGGATGTATCTTTTCCCTTTGGAGAGGTTGGGTTGGGTTGATGATGAGATGGGTTTATCGCCTCTCCTTTCAGGAGTCTCCAGAAGAGAAAATGGGCCAGTTCCTCAGGAAGTGTGTTTGCCTGAGGCTCACCAGCTCACTCTGATCCAACCTAGAGAGCTAGTCCAGGTTGTAGGTCAACCAGGTCACCTCAGGGTCGCCTATGGTATGTCAATGTCTGGTAATTTCCTTCTGGGGCCCTTGGCATTGACATTGCTTGTACACAGTCAGAGGGGTTGTTTGAGTCCCTGTGAGCAGGTCTCCCATGCTGGGGAAAGGTCCCTGATTCCCTGCCCACTGGTGTTCGGCCCACTTGGCTGGTCACAGAGTCAACTCCAGTGAAAAGATGTTGGCTTTCCCGCAAGACTGCGTGCCCTGGGAGGGCAGCAGGCCTGCTGAGTGCAGTGTCCAGCGCAGGGCGTGGCTGGGGCGGACATGTTAGTACAGACTTGTCAAATGGAGGTTTGCATTTGTGTGCTGTATTACACTACCAGCTGGGGGATATTTAAGAAATCCTTTTAAAATAAATTGAAAGACTACTATGAAGGATTTTTTTTTCATTTGGAAGAGAAAAAAGTGATTTAAAACTTGAGAGGGGAAACAAATGTTGTCTTCTTTAAAAGAAAAAACTCATTCTTTGACACACTGGTTTCTAAATCAAAATGAGAGATTTTTTTTTTTTTTCCTGAGGAAGAGTGGCCCTGGGCTAACGTCCGTGCCCGTCTTCTTCTACTTTATATGGGACGCCACCACAGCATGGCTTGACAAGCTGTGTGTTGGTGCGCGCCCGGGATCCGAACCTTCAAACCCCAGCTGCCAAAGCAGAGCGCGTGCACTTAACCGCTTGTACCACTGGGCCAGCCCCAAAATAAGAGATTTTTTAAAAAACTGCCTTGTGAGGCTCATGGAAATATAATTTGGAATTGCTCAGCCTAAGGTTTCTCCCCTTTCAGTAGGCAGCGTGGAAATACGGTTTTGCTGTTGTTTTTGGTTGGATATGAGTGCAGCACCTCATTGATGTGGCGTCTTTTGAGCATTAAGTCACTTCAGAGGAAAATTTCTAGACAAGTGAGTATCACCCCTTTGAGGGCCAAAGCCTTTCCTTTTCACTCACAGTTTTTGTTTTTCCTCTTTACACTTTCCCTGTTCCCTGGTTTCCCAGAGGCAAGGCTGATTGGACCGGCACAGGTGAGGAGAGCTGGGTGCCAGGTGGAAGGCTGAGGTGATCCTGGAGTGGGATGGATGAGGTGGCGCTCACAGATGGTCCCCGAGATCGCAGTCCCCTCCCCCTGAGTGCCTGGAGGAGGAGTCCACGTTCTCTGTCAGTGGCATTCAGGGCCCATCCCTGCTTGGCCTGCCGTCATCTTTTCTGGCCTCAGCTCTCCCTGCTCTCCTCTCCTCACTCGCCAGGCTGGGTACTGAGCCAGTCGTTTTGCTTGGAATGCACTGTGCCTGCCAGTCACCCACATCAGCCGTCCCATCACGCACTCCATGCCTAGCCTGTACCCTTTAGGCTTCCGTCTAGGGTATCATCTGTTTGTGTTTCCCTGTTCCCCGTGGGCTGTCACATGAGCTCTTTACAGACAGAGGCTGTGCCTGATTGACCTGCATCCCCCAGCACCGCGCTGCTGCCCAGCAGGTAGAGGTGCTGAGGACACACCTGCTGCACAGTTGGGAGCTCAGAGCTTCTCGTTCTTCCCTTCCTTGACCCTGCCACCTGATGATTAGAGACACAGACCTGCTCAGGGCCGCGCTTGGAGGGGAGGAGGGTTGTACATGAATCCATGGGCAAGGCAGGGGAGTGGACAGCTCCAACTGGGAGTTGTCTGGGAGAAGGACGACACCAACCAGCTGGATAGCCGGTTCGATGGGAGTGTGGACGGCTGGGGAAGCCACTGCAGGCCATTCACAGCCTTCCAGGTGTGAAGCCTGAGGGACCTAGAAGGGACGGATGCAGGACTGTCTGTGGTCCCTGCCCTCCAGCTTTCACAGCTGTCAGTGAAGAGCTCTGGCAGATTGACAGGTGGAAGGACATGGAGAGAGCTGGGCTGATGTTGCGCCTGTGCTGCTCATGGCACTGGCGTCTGGGACCTATTGGCCAAAGGCTTTGATGGTTTTTTTTTTGAATGAGGATGGGATTTTTTTTTTTTTTTTGGTGAGGAAGATCAGCCTTGAGCTAAAATATGTTGCCAATCCTCCTCTTTTTGCTGAGGAAGATTGGCCCTGGGCTAACATCAGTGCCCATCTTCCTCCACTTTATATGTGGGACGCCTGCCACAGCATGGCTTGATATGCGGTGCGTACGTCCGCACCTGGGACCCGAACCTGTGAACCCTGGGCTGCCAAAGCGGAGTGCATGAACTTAACCACTATGCCAGTGGGCCGGCCCTGGGACTTTTTTTTTTTTTTTAGTGTAATGCTCTTTTGAACAGACAGTGCATTCACATAGTTCTATTCTTGATTTCTCTTTCTGCTACTTCGTTGTTAGTGTATAGAAATGCAACTGATTTTTGTATGTTGATTTTGTATCCTGCAACTTTACCATATTCGTTTATTACTTCTAAAAGTTTTTTGATGGATTCTGTAGGGTTTTCTGTATATAAAATCATGTCATCTGCAAATAGTGAGAGTTTCACTTCTTCCTTTCCAATTTGGATCCCTTTTATTTCTTTTTCTTGCCTGATTGCTCTGGCTAGGACTTCGAGTACTACGTTAAATAGGAGTGGTGACAGTGGGCATCCTTGTCTGGTTCCTGTTCTTAGAGAGATAGCTTGCAGTTTTTCACCATTGAGGATGATATTAGCTGTGGGTTTGTCATATATGGCCTTTATTATGTGGAGGTACTTTCCTTCTATACCCATTTTATTCAGAGTTTTTATCATAAATGCATGCTGTATCTTGTCAAATGCTTTCTCTGCATCTATTGAGATGATCATGTGATTTTTATTCTTCATTTTATTAATGTGGTGTATTACGTTGATTGATTTGCGAATGTTGAACCATCCCTGCATACCTGGACACATAGTTCTAAAATGAAAGTAGACTTTAAGAAATCTTGCCCTTCACTGCTGATCTCATCTGCCCTGTCTCCCTTCTCCCTAATAAATAACCCCTTTTAGTAGTTTGAATAGGCTTCCCATGTTTCTTTATGCAAATAAAGCAAACAAATTTATATTTCCATTTCTCCCTTTTTGTTAAATAAAAGCTAGCACACTATACACATCATTCTACACCTTGATTTTTTACTTACCAATGTAGCCTAGAGATTTTCCATGTCAGTATGTGGAGAATCTTTGTCATTCTCTTTCTCTGAGAGATAGAATTGCTACGTAGTATTGTGAAGTTGTTCCTTTTTTTGGAGGAACAAAAGTTGTTCCTTTTGTTTTGTTTTAAGTTCCATCCCCTACACAAAGGCATTTGAGTTGTTTCCAACATGCTGTTTCATAACATGCCTGCGATGGGTAACTTACTATGCGTCAGGCATCGTTTCCCATAGTGCAGATGGATCTGTAGGGTCACATCCTCCAAGGACGTTGCTGGGTCAGAGGGTAAACACATTTGTAATTTTGATAAATTTTGCCAAATTGCCCTCCATGTGGGTTGTTTCATTTTGCACCCCCACCAGCAAGTATGCGTGCCTGTTTCCCCATAGCCTTGCCAGCAGAAGGTATAGTCAAATGTTGAGATTTTTGCCAATCTGACAGGTGTAAAGAGTATCTCAATAAATTTTTTTTTTTTTTGTGGTGAGGAAGATCAGCCCTGAGCTAACATCCCTGCCAATCCTCCGCTTTTTGCTGAGGAAGACCAGCTCTGAGCTAACATCTATTGCCAGTCCTCCTCCTTTTGCTCCCCAAAGCCCCAGTAGATAGTTGTATGTCATAGTTGCACATCCTTCTAGTTGCTGTATATGGGATGCGGCCTCAGCATGGCTGGAGAAACAGTGCGTCGGTGCGCGCCCGGGATGTGAAGTCGGGCCACCAGTAGCGGAGTGCGCGCCCTCAACCGCCAAGCCACGGAGCCGGCCCCTCAGTATAGTTTTTTTTTTTTTTTTTTTTTGTGAGGAAGATCAGCCCTGAGCTAACGTCCGTGCTAATCCTCCTCCTGTTTTTGCTGAGGAAGACCGGCTCTGAGCTAACATCTATTGCCAATCCTCCTCCTTTTTTTTTCCCCCCAACGCCCCAGTAGATAGTTGTATGTCATAGTTGCACATCCTTCTAGTTGCTGTATGTGGGATGCGGCCTCAGCATGGCCAGAGAAGCGGTGCGTCGGTGCGCACCCAGGATCCAAACCTAGGCCGCCAGTAGTGGAGCGCGCGCACTTAACTGCTAAGCCACAGGGCCGGCCCTCAATATAGTTTTAATTTGCGTTTTTCTGAAGTGTGAGCTGATCATGTTGTCTTATGTTTAAGGGTCATTTATATTTTTCTGTGGACAGTTGTTTTCCCATTTTTCTCTTGGGTTATTGGTTGCTTATTTCTCAATTTCTATGAGCTCTTTATATTTTTGGAAGGTTAGTTCAATGTGTTATGAGTTGTAAATATTTTTTCAGGCTAGAAATCATTCTGATCTAATCAGATTCTTTAAGTACCTCCCTCTCCATCTCCTGTGTTTAAAGATTCATGCTGTGGCCTTGAGACAGAACCACAACCTTGGCTTCAGTCCAGGATTTTAAGATAATTGACCACAGACACGTTTTTGACATGATCATACAATAGTGTGGATGTGTTTGAGTCTGTATGGGGATAGGCTATTTGCTGCTGTGAAAACAACCAGCCCCCTCACATTTCAGTGGCTCAACACAGCACAGACTTATTTCTTGCTCATGCTGTTTGCCCAGTGTGTGTGGTCATCGTAGTCGTTCATGGGCCCAGGCTGATGGAGGCGCCATCTCTTTTTGGTTGTTATTAACAGCTTTATTGATATATAATTTATGTACTATACAATAAAATTTACTCGTTTGCATATACAGTTCAATATCTTTTAGTATATTTAGAGGTGTGCGACAATCAGCATAGCCTTATTTTAGAACATTTCATCACCCCAAAAAGAAAACCCTTACCCATTAAGCAGTCCCACAGCCTCTGGCAGGTATCAGTCTACTGTACTTTCTGTCTTTGTGGATTTGCCTATTCTGGAAATTTCATGTAAATGGAATCATACAATATGTGGCCTTTTGTGTCTGGCTTCTTTCACTGAGCATGTTTTCAAAGTCATCCCGTTGTAGTGTGTATCCTTACTTCATTCCTTTTTAAGGCTGAATGATATTCCATTGTATAGATAGACCACGTTTTATTTACCCATTCATCTGTTGATGGACAAAGCTGTTTCCACTTTTTGGCTAAGTGATGCTGCTGCAAACATTGGTGCGAGTTTGTGTGGGGACATGTTTTCCTTTCTCTTGGATACACAAGGAGGCTCCATCTTGGCACAGGCTTCCACTATCCACCAGCACATTGGGAAGGGAATGCGGAGAGTTGCACAGTGGCTTTTAAGGTGTTCAACAGAAAGTGACACACATCACTTCTATCACATTTTATTGGCCAGTGCCATGACTGACTTCAGAGGGGGTGGGGGAATGCAGTTCTGTCACAGGCCCAGAAGGAGGTGAACTGGAAATACTTGGTGAATAGAAACTTCAGAGAAGAGAAATGGGCATTCTTGGGACCCAGGAAAGTGATTCTGTGTTGAAAGGTCACTCTGGAAAGGGTTCATTAGTAAGGTGGGAGTTCCAGGGTAGAAATTACCTGGAACTAATGGGTTGACCTTAAAAGCTGGTTGGTGGAAAGACCTCGAATCTTCCAAGAAGCAATTTAGGAAGTGTGTGATGATATTGGAGAGGGGGAGGGCGGCCTTGTGGAAGTAATGTTAAATGGGCCAACGTTGAGGACTGGGCTTGTCTGGATTTTCACAAGAGGTGCTGTAGCTCAGTAGACAGAGCACAGACATCACCCCTGCTCCGTGACTTGCTCTGTGTTATTCACCCTCTGTCTTCTCACCTGTAAAATGCCTACTTTGCAGAATTGTAGCACATAGTAGACACTCAGTAAATTACAGCTGTCACCTTGGTGAATTTGATGAGCAGCAGCCGAGCCTGCAGTCACTCAGGGGATAGGCCCCAGCCTTCCCAAGGCCTTTGGTTCATGTTTTCCTTGTGAAGCAGAACTGTGCTGAAGGACTGCCCTGTTCTCACGGCCTGGTTATCCCCGGGGTGCCTGAAGGAGGAGGAGGTTGGTGGCATTGACGTAGCCAGTTGAATATTCTTAGGCAAGTAAACAGTTATTCCTCAGCCTCTGGCACAGCCAGTTTCTAAACTGGAGCATTTTCTGGGCACTGGAGAAACTGGGCAGATCTGTGTACACACTCAGTCATCAGTGCTGGAAGCGCAACTGTTTATTATTTTTCTAAACAAAGCGGGACAATGGCAATGTAAACATTGTTTGAACAAAAGCATTTGGCTAATAGAGATAAAACCAAAAGGAAAATAAGAACTTTAATTTCTTTTTGGCTTTTGTGTTTTAACATTTGGCAGCATACTTCTAATCTTTTAAGAATTAAAGAAAGTATGTGGTATGCAAACTACTGTTTGTTTCTGCTTGTTAAATTTAGTGTGAAATTGACTCAGAAATGCCCCCCCAACCCAGAATGTCAGCTTGCCCCTGTTCTGCTTCACTTTTGGGGAGAGTGGAGAGGGGACCGGCGGGGCCTGGAGAGGGTCAGTCAGAAGCATGTGGGCAAACCTGGAACCTGTAGTAGAAGTGAGAGGTTTCTCTCCAGTTCACATAGCTCAGGTCTGCTACCTTGTGGGGCCTCGCAGCCGCCGTTTCCATTTCCCAGAGGAGGAAACTGAGATTGATTGAGGCGGCTGAAAAGTGGTAGGGAGAGCAGCCATCTTTCTAGTCTACCGAGTTGTTATTTTTAAACTACAGCAATATCGATAGGCCGTGTTTTATATTCCGTAAGAGCATTTGTGGGTCCTTGATTTGGAAGTTTGGTGAAGGTATGGAGAGGAGCAGAGACACTGGGGGGTCGGGGGGAGCGCACGAGCAGGTGGGGGTTGTACTTGGTGCCTGTGGAGTCATTCATTCCTGTGGCAGATGTGTGCCAGGCACCGTGCCAGCCCCTTTGAGGCAGGCGGCAGTGTGGAGACAGTCAGGGCCTCTGTCCCCTGAGAGCCTGCAGTCCAGAGGTCGTGGGAGGAAGGAGGGAGAGGTGGAGGGAGAGCCGGAAGCTTCCCAGGCGGGCTCCAAGGCCTCTGGCTCAACCAGCCAGGCAGCAGGTGGTAGATCCTTCAGCAGAGGATCCCTGGAGGGAAGGGGAATTGGGGGCAAGTGGGGGAGTTGGGTGTGATAGGTTCAGTTTTGTCCTGAGACTGGGGAGGAGGCGGTGTGCCATAAAGGTGTGGACCACTGTGCAGTAGGTTTGGGAGGTTCCGTGTGGCCTCCCCAACAAGGGCATTCGAGCCGTTTGTTGGCGTTATTGGGAGAAGGCACAGCTCTCTCAGCCGCCCACTGCTATACATGGCACGTGAAAGCATGCCTCTTGCCACATCCTCTGGACTCTTCTGTATCCCTCTTGATTAGCATCACTCTCTAAAACCTCTCCGCTTTCCCCTCCCCTGCACCGGATGGTTTCCTGTGTCTCCGCCCCACTCCTGGCTCTTCTTAGAATGTGCTGTTGGCCACTCGCCTCCTTCTAACTTGCATCCTCATCCCCATTCTCCTCTGCTCTCCTGGGTTCCTCTCACCTGCTCCTCCTAGAGGAACATGCCAGCCCAGTGCCCCTCCCCACCCTAGGCACCAGCTGCCACTTGGCCATATTCATTCTCCATGCCTGTCTTGCCAGCACCTTCAGCTACATTTGTCTGAAATAAAACTACTTATTCTGCCTCTTTCCTTCTGAAACCTGCACACCCTCCTCGCCTTTACATTCCGTTACAGGTGCCTCTGTCCTCCTGGCTACTCCCACCGCCACCCGCCCCACCCCCACCGACATTTGGTTGTCAGGGGTTGATTCTCCTGCTCTGTGTTTATGTCCTCTCCTGCCCATTCCCATTCCCCTGCTGCACTGGACTCAGGCCCGACTCTCTTCTCATCGCCTCTGGTGTGGGCCTGTCTTCACCATCCTCCCTTCTCCCATAGTTCTCTCACCCTGCTGTCGCTTGATCAGGATTTCAGAAATAGCATTCTGACAGGTCACTCCTTTGCTCCCAAACAAAACAGAAACCAACTTCAGTAGCTTTGCTTTTAGCAGTATTTCCTAAAATAATGTTAATTGGTATGCAGTTGAATGTTACTCATTTTAATAGTTCTTTGTCTTAAAAATGCCACAATACTTGGATAGCTCCTCAAAAAGTTAAACATAGTTACCATGTGACCCAGCAATTCTACTCTTCAGTATAAACCCAGCAGGGCTGAAAACATGTGTCCACACAAAAACTTGTACAAATGTTCATAGCAGCATTGTTCTTAATAGCCAAAAAATGGGAACAACCATTGTTGCTTCCAACCAATAAGTGGATCAATAAAATGTGGTGTGTCCATATAATGGCAAATCATTCAGCCATAGAAAGGAATGAAGTACTGATAGATAATGCAATACGGACGAACCTTTAAAATATGCTAAGTGAAAGGAACCAGACACAAAAGGCCGTGTATTGTATGATTCCACTTAACGTGAAATGTCCAGAATAGGCGAATCTGTAGAGACAGAACATAGATTAGTAGTTGCCAGGGGCTGGGGGAAAGGAGGAGTGAATAGTGACTGCTAACAGATACAAGGTTTCTTTCTGGGGTGATGAAAATGTTCTGGAATTACATAGTGGTGATGAATGTACAACATTGTGAATATACTAAATCGTAAGTGTGACTTGTACACTTGAAAATGGTGAATTTTCTGCTGAATTATATCCCAATAAACACAAAACAAACAAAAAGACCCCTCCCCCCCAAAATGCCATAGCAATGATACCTGATTTCATATATGTTATTACTTAAAGTGGGTATTTGAGTTTAAAAGTAAATTGATTTAAAGAAAAATATGAAGCAAACAATAGTGCAGCTTATAGTAAGAATTAAAGGAGATAATTCCTAAGTCAGTGCCTGGCACATAGTAAGTGCCCTGTGTTAGCCATTATTATTATTATTTGGAGGAGATGGCAGAAATCTTGCAGGTAAATGACCAGAGTTGGCACGTCTGGATTCCTTAGCGTGCTGAGTGAGGCCCTCACAGTACAGCCTCGGCCAGCCTGTCCCTGCACCCCTAAAGCCCTGCACTCCCACGCCCCGTGCTCTCTGCCTGAGCGCCTCCTTCCCCTCTACACTCACTCATCCTCTCCTTCTGCAGCGGCATTGCGTCAGACACACTTGACGTCCCACACCCTGTCCTGATCTCCTCATGAGCTGCCTGCAGCACCCAGTGTGGAAGCTGCTTTTGTTGTCCCCCCAGTCCAGATCGGAAGCCCGGTGTTGAGCTTCCCTAAATCCTTGTGCCTGTTGGCATTGTTCTTTGCACGTTGTGTGAGACAAGTACGTGTAGAATCTAGTATCAACTAAAGCATTAATGTGTCTTTGTGCAGTAATGATAAAATGATGTTATAAAACAGGTCAGCAAAAATATTTTAAAAATTTAGTGCAGGGCCGGCCCCATGGCGTAGTGCTTAAGTGTGCGCGCTCCGCTACTGGCGGCCCGGGTTCGGATCCTGGGCGCGCACCGACACACCGCTTCTCTGGCCATGCTGAGGCCGCGTCCCACATACAGCAACTAGAAGGATGTGCAACTATGACATACAACTATCTACTGGGGCTTTGGGGGAAAAAATAAATAAATAAATAAAAATTATAAAAATTTAGTGCAGAGAACATTTGTATACCCTATGAATGAGCAGTTCTATTCCTAGGAACATAGTCTGGAGAAACTTGGTGCTTCTGTCCCAGGAGACACACCTGCACATACTAGTGTTATTCATGATAGCAAAAATCTGGAAATAGTCCAGATGTCTACTGACAGGAGAATGAGTGGATAAATTGTTAAATATGAACATAGGCAAATATTATACAGCAGTGAAAATGGATGAACCATGGCCAGCTGTACATAGCAGCATGAATGAATCTCAGAAACATAGTATTGAGTGACAAAAGCAGATTGTGGAAGATCATATATTGTTTAGTTTTACAACATATGTGGTAAAATTATTTTCTTTTTTGAAAAGCAAGGGACTGAAGAATCCAGAACCTGGGCTGTTTTCTTGGAGTGGAGGAGGTGGGAAGGGGAAGGATCCCCTGGGTGGGCATTGTGGTCATGCTCTAGGCCTTGAGGGGACCTGGGGTCACAAGGCTCATTTTGTTTGTGCCTCACATATGGTTTGCACTTACTCTTTTATGTGTAGTCAGCAGTACATAAAAATTTAAGAAAATAGAGGAGCAGCAAGAAGACGTTAGGGCTGACTTCCATCTAGGGTAGACTCCTGACATTGCGAGTTAGAAGGAACATTTCCTTCTGACGTATCCAGTCAGTGTGGCAGAGTAAATGAGACACTGGGAGTGCCTCCAGCAGAGGAGGAAGGAGGGGAAGAATATTTTACTCTGTACCAGAAAAGGAAGTTTACCTTTCAGCGCTGAGACACATTTTTTTCTGAGTGGTATTTCAGACGACAACAGCTATTTCAAAGGAATAATGCAAACTTCTCAAGTTGTTAAAGTTGATGTGACTGATTTAGTAGAAGACATGGGTATAGCCAGAGAGACATCATTTCTTAAGGATGTGAGTTCTGAAGAACAAATTTTTAAAAATAGTTTTGGACTCGCTGTGGTATTTCAGACTTCCACCTTGCCTGATTTTATTGTATTGCCAGTCTGTAGAACTTTACACATTTTGAAGTGAAGCTTTCTTTGAAGAGCATTGAAGCCATTTTCCTTTTGTTGGCTGTACTGGAAGGAGCTGGGAATGCCAGGGTCTGATCCTGGTAAGCACTAAGCCGCCCTGGGCCTCAGTGTCTGCACGTGGGCGAGTTCTGAGGCCCTTCCAGCTCCAGCGTCTTTGCTCCTGCTCTCTTGACTTGGTGAGCTGGCTGGGGAAAGGCTCTCCTATGGCCGGCTGAACTGGGGTAGGAAAACAGTTGCTTCTGTGCCATCTTCTGGCCTCTTAAACATCTAGACAAGAGGGGCCTTTCTAGGCCTGCAGATTCAGCAAGGATTCATTGTTCTCATGACTTTGAGCGCCAGATCTGTCTGAATTCAGCTGGAATAAGAATAGGGATTAAGAGAATGGGACCAGAAGCCAGAGGTCTGGGATCAAATCTTGGTCCTGCCACTTGCTGGCAGTGTAGCCAGTTATAACCTCTCTGTACCTCAACTTCCTTGTCTATAAAATGAGGATAATAATCACAATAATAACTCCCCGTAGCCTTCTTAGGAAGATTCAATAAGTAGATGTGTGTGAAGTCCTTAGAACATGCCTGGCATATAGTCAGAGTTCAGTTAGTATGCACTAGATTCTAGTTAGAGAGCCCCTTCTTTTCCTATTGCTATTCTTAGTTTATTCTATTATGATTACTGGTATGAGAGTTAGCACATCTGAGACCTTTTGTAGAAGTGCCAGCTGCAAAGGAGAAGAGCTGGAACTGGTGGCTGTGTCTAACAGGTTGTCTGTATGTTCAGGAAAGAGATGCCTGTGGGTCATACCACCTACCAAACTGGTAGGTGATTTCCACGCAGCATGTTTTTCATGGAGGTGCTTCTGTGGGCTTTCATCTTCTGCCTTGAAACTTCTCGTAGAGAGGTCCTCAGGGACATGCTGAGAAACATCATTAAGGACATTCTCACCTTGGTGTGGCTGGGAGAAGCAGCGGATATTTGGACACCTGTTATTTGGTGGTCCCTCTCTAGGCACCTCCTCACAGCAACCCCGAGCAGCAGCTGTTGCTACCTCCATTTGACAGGTGTAGAAATAGAGGCTCAGGAAAGCTCATCAACTTGCCTCAGGTCACCCAGCTGGAAAGGCAGGATGTAGATCCATGTGGTTGGAATAAGAATACCCATTTTAGCACTTGCTTGCTGCCCAAGGCTGGCTGGCTTTGCTTCTGAGCCCAGGCTGTGGGGTGCATTGAGTGGTCTCTGCCCCGAGGCACGTGTGCTGCCCTGTGGGGCCCAGGCTTCCGTGGCTGTTCATGTGTGTGGTGAGCATTTGTTAAGCACCAGGTGTGACAGTTCCTGTCTTCAAACAGTTCATCATTGGGCAGATAGTCAGTAAGTGGAGTACAGGAGCTGTTTTTAACTCAAGTGATAAAGACCAAAAGGGAAACAGAAACTGAGAGAATAGCCCCTGAGCTCTTAACTCTGGTGGTCTGAGTAGATGGGATTAGGGCTAATTTTTTTAATTTTCATGTTTTTTGCCTTTGTGTTCATTCACTCGTCAAATGTTTATTGAGCATTCATTGTGTGCCAGGCTCTGTTCTAGGCACTGAGGAGACAGCAGTGAAGACAGGCAGGGCCCTGCTTTCATAGAGGGCATGAGGGACACAGGATTAATAAACAGGTGCATAAGCAAGAAAATGTCCAATAGAGAGAGGGGCTCTGCTGAAAATTAAAACTGGTGACTTGATAGAGTGACTAGTGGTTCTGAAGAGGCACTGTTTAAACTGAGATCTCAAATGACAAGAAAGAGCCAGTCTACTGACAGTCATGGGGAAGGATTGCAGGCAGAGGAAACAGCAGGTGGGTAGAGCATAAGGCAAGGGCCAGTTTGGCACATGGGTTTCTCTGAAGTAACAGTGAGCAGATTGTTTCAGTAATAAGGAGAGACTGGAAAAGAGAGTGCAGCACGTGGGGTGGCACATGAAGAGTTAACCTTCAGGTCTTGTCCTTCCCCGGGGCCCAAATGTAGGATAATTTGGCTTTTCCTTTGAACTGGTGCTGAGGTGAGCCTATCCTCTGGCCTCTGGCTCCCCCCACCCTGTGTTGTTCAGGGTAGGGTGGGAACCCAGGGCCAGGCTCTGAGTGGTCTGGCCAGCAGACATCAGCCATCACTGCCTGAAGTCCGTAGAAGTAACTCCCTCAGCTACCCGTAGAAATCTGCCCTGTTCCTCCACAGCCACCCTGGAGAGAGTCAGACATGACCTCCCACAGCTGCTTGTTTAGGGCAGAGGTGAGCAAACCACTCATTTTCCTCATGGCTTTGGTTTTGTGCTTAGTGTGGAAATACCTGTTCCTTACCTGTGAAGTTCCTCTTGGCAAGCATCTTGAGCTCTTTTTGAGAAAAGTCTTAGGTCACTGCTGTGCCTGCAACCAGGTCTGTGGGGTCCTGGCCAAGGGGATCCACAGCTCACCCTCGCTTTGCTTCCGCTCTCTCACCAGCTCCTCAGGAGTTGGCAACAGCCCAGCACTTAGCGCCACCACAGCGACCAGCCAAGTCTAAATTAAGCTTGAAATCATGGGAATTCTAAATTTTCCCTTTCATCTCTGCATTTTTTTCAAATGTCTCAAGCTGGAAAATGGTATTGATCAAATTGTAGTCCATAGCTGGGCCTGCCCCGTGGGGTGGGGTAGGTGTGTGAAGCCATCAAATGCCCCCATTCTCTGGTTCCCAGTGTTTGGGTGGCATTGCTATCTGTCACTAGTGGGTATTTCTAGTAGCAGAGTAGTCACAACGTGTTAGAAATGGAGACTCTGGCCCAGGGGTCACACACAAGCTGCCTTCCTTGGAGGAAGGAAGAGTTCTGAGGGCTGCTCTTCATACTTCCAAAGGCCCAAGGGAAGCCCTACCCTTTTACCACCATGGAGCCCCACAGGCCAAGAGAAACATCCACCGCTAGGCTTGTGGCTGGAATTCTAGCCCTCCAGTCAGTGATCTGTGGCTGGGGCCGGTGGGAAGCTTGGGCTCCCCCATGACACCGTGGAGACGGTAGGAAATTGAGCTATTTGTCAGAAAGGGGGCCTTGGGACTTGAAGGTTTGGGGAGACCGTCTGGTCTACCCCATCATTTCAGAAGCAAGGAGCTTGGTCACTGGCTTGCCTGGTGCTGTAGAGTGGTCACAGTGCTGGACCCAGATCTCTGGTTTCCCGGCTCCTGATTCTGTGCGCTCTACCACACCACACTGTTTGCTTTTTGGCATGACTTGAAGAATGCTGTCCGTGATTGGTCATTTGCAAAACTGCTTTAAGGAGTAGAAGAAAAGTGGGGGAGTATTAAGAATTCTCTTTTTCCTTTCCACGTTTTTGCATCCCCTTGGTCCAGTTGCCAGGGTGTTGGATTGATCCTTGACCCTGTGAGGGAGGTGCAGCTTGTCACACCCCCACTTCCTGGATCAGGGAGTGAGACTAACTGAGTGTCAGATGGCCAGGGTGCAGCCGGAATGTCCAGAACCATGTTTCCTGACCTGGGTCCTTGCTTCACATGATCTTTAAAAATGATTGCATTTTAATACCTGTGTAATCTGCACCCGCAGGCCGCTCTTCCCAGAGACTAAATGGTCAGGCACATTGGTAAAGAAAAATCAAATTCGTCATGTGTGTTTTCAGTACTTGATTTCTGCTTTTAGAAACATTAAGAACACTTAAAGTCATAGGAGGCTGTCTGAGATCTAATTTGAGCTCTCGTGTGCTTGTTCCAATGACTGTCGGATCCTGGGAGAAACTGCCCAGATGTCTGTTTGTGGGAGGACTTCCTGTCTTATATGAAGGGTGGCAATGTCCAGCATGAGGGCGGGGCCTTCATGCCTCCACTTGACGGTAGGTTCACTGACTTTCTTTCCCTAGAAGGGAGAGAGGAGAGTGCATGGGCAGTTTAACTTTACCTGCTTTCTCATCTAGAAGTCAAGTCTAAAATGTTTGTTTTGGGCCGGCCCCGTGGCTTAGTGGTTAAGTGTGTGCGCTCCGCTGCTGGCGGCCCGGGTTCAGATCCTGGGCGTGCACCGACGCACCGCTTCTCCGGCCATGCTGAGGCCACGTCTCACATACAGCAACTAGAAGGATGTGCAGCTATGACATACAACTATCTACTGGGGCTTTGGGGAAAAAAAATAAATAAATAAAATTATAAAATGTTTGTTTTCCCTCAAAATTCTTTAAGTATGTGAATACAAAGTTTTTTTTAAGCCACTTATTGGATAGTGATATAAAATTTGATTTCTCTACCCAACAAGAAGTCATTGGAATATAAATGCTTACATTCAGTGAGTGAAGAGGGCATGCCTTTTTTTGGCTGAATCTCACTGTTTTTCTCACTGGTGTGAATAAAGTAAAGAATTATTTTTTTTCCTTTTCATTTTTCCCCTCTGCATGAGCAGTAGTTATTGGGCTCTAAGTTATTGCTAGCTTGGCTGATGCAGAGTCATAATAGTCCTTTCTCTTTAGGCTGAAATGATTACTGTGGAAAAGAATGTGGCACTGTCCATATCGTCCTAACTGGACCGTTGTCTTCTGGAGAGCCAGCGTGGTTAGGTCACGTGAGCTGCAGTCTCAGCCGCCCCTTCACTGAGCCTCCTTGTAATGGTTGTGCTATCCTTTTCTCCAGTAGGAAGATGGAGATGTTTCCTCACTCATGATCCTACGTACTGGGAAAGTAGAGCCAGCTAATCAAGGCTTGCAAAGTAGTCCACGAACTTAATGTTTATGTGAACCATACGGTGGCACCCTGGCACTCACTTCAGGACACCTAGAAATCACCACCGGAGCTTGTGCGAGTGTGACATCCCCTCAGTGCTACCTTCAGTTTACTATGTGTCTAGAGTTTTGAACAGTCTCCCCAGGAGATGCTAGTATATATATGTCCCCCCTTCCCACACCTCTCCCTGTCATCTGCCTTGAGAAAAATGAAGGAGGCTACCAGACATAGATAGTTGCAGCTGCCATCTGGGGTGAAGATTTTCAGATCAATTCGTCCAGTAATATTTATTGATTTTGACTGGTTTGTCACAGTGAATATTGGTTGACTTGTGACTGTTAGGTTGTGGGGGGAGGGAGAGACAATTGTTGCTATTCCCTTATAGCTGGTCTTGATCCCTGATATTGATCCCTGATCCCTGAAAGCCACTCCCAAAATCTCCCTAGGGATTTGGTGAGGGATTTGGAGTAGACCACGATGGATAGCGTGAGCATCTTCTCGGCACCTGGCCACCAAGTCTCAGTGTCACAGAAGCACCATGCCGGAGAGACACGTGGGCTTTGGCCGGGGACCTGCCTGGGCTGCTGGAAACCATGGAAAGCTTCCCTTTCTCCCATGATCAGGAACACTAGATTTGGAAGGAATGTCCCCACCCAGCTCTGCAAGCCCTTGGAGCACATTTTTATGTAATTCTTCTTGCCTCCAGGGGCATCACTGTAGCCCTGGAATTTTTTGTTTGTTTGTTTAGTTTTTTCTGTTTGCTGTTTTATTCGGTCTATTTCCAGTCTCTACTGTTTTTCAAATTCTGGTTGTGTTTTCAAATATGCCAGAAGTTTTCTTCCCCAGCTTGTCCGATGCAAATGTGGTGATCCAGCTATTATTATTGTCACCATCGTAAGCCACCCTCAAAAAAGAGTGATGATCCCAGACTTTGACTGGGGGGGCCTGCAGTTTGAGGAGTAGTGAGCCTCCCTGGGAAGGATGCAGCTCCTTGATCAGCCTGGGGCCGTGGGTCAGGTGTGACTGAGGAGAGCCTGGTTGGTGTCCCTGCACTTCTACTTGAGGCCCCATTGGAGGCTCTGGGGAGGACCAGGCTCTGTATGTTCATTGTTTGGCTGTTGCCGGCTTTCTTCCTCTCAGGGGACTCATTGCATAGGGCTTGTTGTTGCACATGACAGAAGCGCACATTGCTGTAGGTTACAAGTGACTGTGTTGGCTCATGCAGAAGGGTAGGGGATAAATGGCTTCAGGCACAGGTGGGCCTAGAGGTTCGGATGATATTCTATCTTGCTCCTTCTCCTTGGCTCCTTGCTTGCTTCTGTGTCGGCTTCAGACTTAGGTAAACCCTGGCCCTATGGTGGCTTCCAGCAGTTTACCAACCCTGCTGGTTTCCCAGTGGTTTCAGGGTCCATCCAGAGAGGTCTCTGGGTGGCCCAGTCTGGATTGTCAACCCACCCCTGATCTAGCCACCGTCGCTGGTAGCCTGTGGTGTTCTGATTAACTGGGCCTAGGCTGGGCTGTGCCTGCTCCTGGCCACTTCCCCACAGAGGACTGAGGCTTTTTCTGAGACAAGGGGTTATGGGTATTGCACAGGCAGAAACAACAGAGTTCACTTCCAGGATGGTCCAGGATGGAAGTGAAATATTCTTTGGCTTGAACCTTCCCTAGTACTGGGGACTAACTGTCGAAAAGTGAGAGTCCCCTTCCATACTGAATAGAATGTGGCTTTTGACGTGGAGTCTCCGAAGCTCTCCGGGGCCTTTTGGAAGGCCTGACAGAAATGTGCATTGCCCACGGTGAGGCTTCCCCAGGCCAGTGATGTGTTCAGTGTCTTTGCTGTTGGTTTGGTTTTATCAACTCAGTGTGGTTACCAGTGGTTACCTCATGTGCATCAGAAACTCTCATTCTTAATAAAATAAATTATTAATTCAATTTCAAAATAGGGTTTTCCAGTCTGAGGCTGGAGTGGGGAGGTATGGTGGAGGCTGTGGTGGTTGGGAGCCCCTGCTTACCTCATTCAGGAAAGTAAATGGATGTCTTCTGGCTCCTGTTCCAGCTTTCTTGGTAGGTGAAGAAAGATTTGTTTGCCTTGAATAGTAAATTTCAACTTGAAGTCATTTTGCTGCATCCATTCAAAAATATTTAAAATTGTAAGAGAATTATACAAATTCATGTGCTTCATTTACCACTTATTGTAAAATAGTTCTAAGTACTATCTGATGGTGGCACTAGATTTCTAAAGGCATTTCTAGTTACTGATGTTCTAATGGCGTTTGTCCCTTTAGTTGTCAGCATGTAATTTATGAAAATGAGTCCTCCTACGTTTTTTTTTTTTTTGGCTATATTGGTCTAAACCTTTAACAAAATTTATTTTTCCTTCTTGTGTTGACAAACTCCACCCCTCCCCGACCCTCTGTCTTCCCCATATCTGGCCTGGAGGTCCTTAATAAATGATTGGATATTTGTGAACTGACCACAGTTCCCCAGGCTTGAGTGAAGAGTCCAGAAGGTAACAAATGATCCTGTTTTAGTTGCTTTTGCATGTAGATTAGTTCAGGCTCAGCAAGCTGGAAATGGAAGAAAACTGGCAAATTGAGAAGGAAAGTTTAGAAAGGTAGAGCATGCAAACTATTCAAAAAAGAGTGAGAACAAGACAAAACTCAGGTTCTAGAAATAACAGGATGTGTATTTGAGGATGGTGTGTGTTCAGGGCTTGCTTTTAGGAGGGAGCACCTGGCAGATGTTTGCTGGGAGGGGAGAGGTTTCAGTGTTTACAGCCCAGTCCTGAGGTTGAAGGGGAGAGGTTAAAATGGGAAAAACGAGGTGTGAGGTCCACATGGGCAAGTGCAACTGAGCAGCAGAGGTCCATATCTTTAGGTGGAGCAATCTGGGACATCCTTGTGCCCAGGCTGGCACTGCTCTGGTCCTGCAGCCCACTCACATGTAGCCAGGTTCTCTCATGGCCGGAAGCGGCAATTTCAGTCTGCAAAGTCTTCGGTGAGGTGCGTAACTCTGTTGGCCTTGGAAATGGTTTCTTGGAGGTGCCTTTGGTGTCCTTTCTCCTATCAGGAATTTCTTATCCCCAGATCTCACCCTTCTTGCCATTTGCCAGTCCTAAAATCTGCTCTTGTCTGTTATAGCTTTAAGAAAATAGCAGGCAGCCATTCAAATTAATATAAACTTTACATATTTTTTCTGACTATAACAACTATTTTGTTAGCTTTTTACTTCTTCTCGAAGCCTAAATATTTCAGAGAGACTGCCAACAGATGTCTTTGCAAGTTGAGCCTGTTAGAGAAAGCCACTGCCTTGGTTTGCAGCCCCTTTCTAAATTGTTTGGCGTTCCTTTCCCAGCCTGTGCCTGGAGGCACCTGGACCCTTGCTCACAGACACTGCTGCCTTTTCTCTGCCAGCAAAGGCCTAGGAGGCTCGGTGGGTGCCCTGGCTGGGCCTCACGGCCTTTCCCCTGCCTCTCCCTTCAGAGGACACTGAGTCCAGCTGTTCTGGTCCACCCCCAAGGCGGCCAGACTAGAGGAGGGGCAGCAGAGCCCAGCACATCATTTCTCCCTCAGGAAATTGTGATATTTTCAACCTTTTGAGGCCTTTTTATGAGGACCGTTTGCTCTCGTGCTTAATTGAAGCCGCTTCCTGAGCGGGAGGAAGGTGGCCCAGGGTCTCTTCAGGGTCGGATCCCAGCTCCACCTGCTTCTTCAAGAAGCAGGGCAGTCCTCCCTGCCATGCATCAAATGGAATGACAAACGGAAGTGCCCGGCGGTCCCTGGCACGTGGTAGGGCCCCTGGGCATTATGTACATCCGAATGTTACTACTGATTTTGGCAGGTATTTGCACTTTAAGCTGAGAGGTGCTCATTAAAAATCAAAGTTTTTTTCCTTTTCAAGGCCCATCCCATCTCTGCTAGCAGTGAATGTTGCTATGAATGAAAAACCTAATTAAATCGAATGTTGGGTCACCGCAAGAGGTTTATCCCTGGTCCTTTGACAGGCTGTGGAGGATTTATGAGAAGTGGCCAAATCAGTGGAGAGGCAGAATATGCGTGCCTTCAGCTGAAGCCCGTTCTGTGGCTTCAGATGGAGGCAGAATTCTTGGCATATTTGAGGGTGGAGAGAAGGCCTCGTTGGCCGGAGCAGATGTATTGATTGACTGTCACCAGGATGAAAATTTTATGAGCTGCCTTTTTCTTATTTGTATGGGTACCTGTGATGAGTGATCATTGCATTTCTTGTGGCTTTTCCCCCCTCCTGACACCTTTTGTTTACTTTTTTTTTTTTTTGATGTGCCCGTTGCGTGTCTGAGGCTTTAGGTGAGAAAGGTGGGAGCCATCCATTATTTCTGTAGCAGAAGCAGCACAGCGACTTGGTGGAGAGTAAGGGCCCGTGCAGGAGGAGAGAGGAGGGTCCTAGCCGGTTGACCTCAGTCAGCTGACCACATGACTCCAGGCCTCAGGTTCCTCATCTGTATCATGGAAGAATAAGCATTACTTGAAGACTTTGATGAGCATTAAGTGAGAGCCTGGCCCGAGGCTGCCTCAGCTCCTTCACAGGCCAGACAAGCCCAGCAGGCAGTAGCTGGGGATATGGGGTGGGGATATGGGGTGGGGATATGGGGTGGGGTGGTGGGGTGGGGTGGCAGAGCCACTCGCTTTGTGGCCAGACCCCAGCTGTGCTGCTCTGTCTTCGCAGTCCCTAGAGTCTTCTGGGCCTGTTTCCTCATTTTATAGATGGGGAATAACCTATGTCACCACTTCCCTTCCACCCCCTCAGGTCTCCTCAGCTTTGAAGACCATACTGATGGTTATTTCCGGCAGAAAATCCTTTCTGTGCCTGCCTTGCAATCCCCACCTGCCAGCTAAGTTGGTTTTCTGGCTTTGCATCCTCAGATCCTCTGTGGTCACCTCCGTCCCCTGCCAGACTATGGCCTTCCTGAGGACAGGGACACTGTTTTTAATCTGTTTCATAAATGTGTTCAATAATGTTTATATCTGTGTCAGGCACAGTGCTAGATGCTGGGTGCTCACTGGTGAACAAGACCAATGGGGGTCCCCAAACTCATGGAGTAGAGCCCGCTGTCGGAGATGTGGGCTTCACTCGAGCTCAGTGAAGGTTTCTTCTCTGGAGAGAGGGGTAGATGCGTTTGTGGTGTGGGCTGAGTGCACCGGTTAACGTGTAACCCTGAGCCTCAGTTTTCTCCTCTGTGAAGGGAGGGGATTGGGCTAGAACCCGATTATTTCTAAGGGGATATTATATAGCTCGGGCCAGGTGCTGGAGACTTCTGAAAGCCCAGTGGAGAGCCTTAGCCATGCTCGGGAAGAAGAGTTGGGAACTTTTATAACAAGTCAGGAGAAAAGCAGTGCTCGTGGAGGATTCCCTGGGCAGTTAGAATCATGGTGGACCAAAGCCCGGTGTGAAGCAATTTTAAAGGTATAGATAGGCATTTTTGGGTTACGATATACCTGAAGTGAGAGGCTTTCTTGCTCCCAAAGGTAATTTAAAATCTGTCAAGACTGACCTTTCCAAACCTTATGATTCTTCTATAGCTGGCTTTTGGCACACAGTGAAAATATAACCCATAGAAGAGCCATTCCAGTGGAAGTGTTTTGAAAATAGAACAAGAGTCATAATGTTTACTTCTTCTCTTCCAAAGTCTTAGACTTGAGTTTAAAATTTATTCATTATTAACTCGTAATATTGATCTTATCTTAGTTTTGAAAGAAAGATGGACTCTCTCTCCTCCTAGGAAGGCTGGAGTGTGTTCATTCCCTGCCCCCTGGCAGATCCCAGTACCAGCTGGTCACAGAAATGTCTGAGCCTGAGCCTCCTGCTGTCTTAGAGGAGCTCGTGGCACAGTGAGTGTTTTTCTTTCTTTCTCTAGGTCATGGCTTCCGGCTTCTTGGACCTGAGGCTCCCATGGAGGAAATGACTGTCAGGAATCTTGCTCCAGATCTGTTACAGAGACTGAACCTTTGCAGGGCGCGATCTTGCCCGGGACAGGAAAGTTTTTCTCTTTGAAGGGCTTTACATTTGTAACAAAGAAAATAAAGATGACGACTTCGTCTATCAGACGGCAGATGAAAAACATTGTGAACAATTACTCAGAAGCCGAAATAAAAGTCCGGGAAGCCACCTCCAATGACCCGTGGGGCCCGTCCAGCTCTCTGATGACTGAGATTGCGGATCTGACCTACAACGTGGTGGCCTTCTCAGAGATCATGAGCATGGTGTGGAAGCGGCTCAATGACCATGGCAAGAACTGGCGGCACGTGTACAAGGCGCTGACACTGCTGGACTACCTCATCAAGACAGGCTCCGAGCGCGTGGCCCAGCAGTGCCGTGAGAACATCTTCGCCATCCAGACCCTGAAGGACTTCCAGTATATCGACCGTGATGGCAAGGACCAGGGCATCAATGTGCGCGAGAAGTCAAAGCAGCTGGTAGCCCTCCTCAAGGATGAGGAGCGGCTGAAGGCCGAGAGGGCCCAGGCTCTCAAAACCAAAGAGCGCATGGCCCAGGTCGCCACTGGCATGGGCAGCAACCAGATCACCTTTGGCCGCGGCTCCAGCCAGCCCAACCTCTCCACCAGCTACTCAGAGCAGGAGTACGGCAAGGCTGGGGGATCACCGGCCTCTTACCATGGCTGTGAGTAGTGGAAGTGCTCCCCTGCCCCTTGCCAGACTGCGCTGGGTGCAGACACAGCAGCGCTGGGCGACAGGTAGGGTGGGTGCCCTGAGGCTGAGCGAAAGCTTACATCTGTGCTCTGTTCTCAGCTTTTGGCAGGCCAGGAAACAGTGTCCTTGGTCTGCATCGAGTTACAGTTACAAAGGGGCTTTGGGCCCTTTGGCTGTCTGGTTCAAGGGTCTCAAGACCCTCTGCTACTCTGTGGTCTGATTCTGTACACCTGGGCAGGGCTGGCCATTGGGGAAAAGACAGGCCTAGAGGCAGGTCTCACCTGCTTCCTCCTCCGGGAAGGCCTGGAGCCAAGGGATTGGCCTGTCACACAAATAGTGGGGAGTTGACTGTATTTAGTAGCCAGGAGGAAGCGAGTGCTCTTTCTGGGTAATCTTGTTTCTTTAATCTCATATTAAATGTTTTTCTAATGACTGGGCTGCAGGTCTCCTGACTGGCTCAGTATTATTTTCTACTTCAGCATCACATAGGGTAAGATGGTATGTCTCTGTCTCACTTGAAGAAGGAGAAGGCAAAAACCTCTGCAGGTGTCAGTGTGGGCAGGGAAGGTTGGGAAAGGCCTCTTTTCCAACGTATGGATGAGACTTCTCGGTGATTTGGTTGCATAGCTGAGTCTCTGCTGGGTGGGCTGCTCTGTTTTCTCATTTTGCATGTCGGATTACTCTAGGTCTTTGCCCACCGTTCAGAAGAGATTGCAGGGAACAGACGTGGAGTTCAGGGTGTGATGGAAGCTGGTCTCGGTGAGCCATGTTGGCATCCTGGCCGTTCACTGAAAGTGGTCCCAGGAACAGCCCCCTCTACCTTCACGGTTCAGTGTCGAGATAGGTGGCCCTGATAGCCTGCAGGGGTGGAGTGGGGTAGGTGATGCAGAAATTGTATCTTCTGGCTATAAAAACAAAAGTTCAGGTCCCCTATACCCTTTCTTTTTGGAATCAGTAACACTATGTCAGCATAACAGAAAACTTTTTTCTTTTTTTTTAAAGGAAGTTGTTTGTAGTTTCACAAACCCTTGTTGACCCTTGCTTAGTCAGTGGTTCTGTTACCAGACCACTTACTAACCTTTCTGCTTTTACAGGTTTCAATATGATTTTGTACTGCCATCAGCAGCATTTTGAGAAGTGTGTCAAATAGGGGATTTGCATAGCAACATCAGACTTCCTGCCTCTAGGAATTCTGAATTATTGTCAAGCTTGGAGAGGTTAGCGTTTTCTTATCCCATTTCTAGTTATTGTCATTTTCTCACTTAGTTGAACTGCTCTGCTTAAGCAAAGGTTGTGACCTTAATGAAACCACTTGAAAAGAATGTAGCCTGCATCTCTAGCGGTCTCCATATGGGCTAGGATTCACCAAACAATGAAGATTGCCCTTTAAGAAGTGAAGTTGTTTTTTTCTCTCAAGGAGCCTCTTTCCTTCCCCCAGAAAGGCCCTCTATGAGTTGAGTTGGTCTCAAGCCACCTTGGCTTCCTCTTTGGGAAGTGACTCTGGCTGCGCTATATGGCCGTGGGAGCTGCTCTTCTCTCGACATGTCTTTTGCAGTCATTATTCTCAAGAAGCCAGAGGATACAAAGTGAGGAGCTGAAATAGCATCCATTTCATTAATAGTTTATGGGAACTTCCAGGTGCCTGGAGAGGTGTTGGAGGTGCAGGAGCCTGGGGGTCTGGATCAGGCCTCCAGTCACAGATCCTGCCAGCCTTCCACTGGGCTAATCGATGCTGCCGTGGTCCTAGCTCTAGCGGTTTCTGGTTCCCTCAGACCTTGAGCTTGAGCTGCACGTTCAGGGTCAGAATGTGGTCGGCCGGCTGATCTCCGGCTCTGAGTGTAGTGGGCGTCCGCCTCGCCCGCACCTCTGCTGCTCCCTCTTCCTCTAATGGCGTGTCTCTCTCTGTGTGTATGTGTGTGTGTCCCTGCCTGACAGCGCCCGAGGCCTCGCTGTGCCCCCAGCACCGCACAGCGGCCCCGCTGGGTCAGAGCGAGGAGCTGCAGCCGCTGAGCCAGCGCCACTCTTTCCTGCCGCACCTGGGGCTGGCCTCCCGCCCAAATGGCGACTGGTCCCAGCCCTGCCTCACTTGTGACCGCGCAGCCCGAGGTGGGACGGCGGTTTGCTTTTCTCCTTCCTAGAAATGCTGGGCAGCTTGCTGGGGGTGTACTTATCGTGTCAGTACAGCCAACTCTCTCCCTGTCTCCTTCTGGGCCTTGTGGTCCAGCCTCCAGTGGACCCAGGGCCCCTTTCTTCCTCTCTCCCTAGGAGCTCATGGCCTAGCCGTGCTCCCCTCACACCATCACACGTCACTTGCTAGAAGTTCTGCTGAAGGCTTAATAGGGGATCTGGTATTTGGGTAAGGCATGGGGTGATTGTCTGTGCTCTCCCTATTTCCCCGTGCCCTGAAAAATTGGAGGGGGCTCCACTGTCTGCCAGACCCAGGCGTGGTGGAGGACCAGACCACTTGGCTTGTTGAGCCAGAAAGGTGTGGTTTAAATCTCACAATGCCAGGCAGCCCCAAGGGCCTCAGTGGATAGTTGCTGGAAGCCATCATTCTTGATATATCCTTGATATGTGCCTTGCTGAGGACAAAATGGGATTGTTTTTGCTTCTCAATTAACTGCGGTCCTTCCTGAAATCCCCATTACCATGGTAAACAGAGAGTTAGCTGTACTGTCAATTCTAGGTCACAGTGTTTGAAGTTACCTAATTCAATGGGTAACTAAAAATGGGGCTTCTCTTTTGACTAATTAATAGTGTATCCTGGTCAGTCTACAACTGTTGCAGGTTAAACTGAAAACAGATTTTCACTATTGCCTACGAGAAAATGCTCTCAGTCTAATCTACCTTCAGTCCCAAGTGGGTCCCCGCTACAGAGCAGAAAGCTGCCTGTTCTCTTCTGCTCTTACTAGAAGGGGCACCAGCGGAGAGCCTTTGTGCTACTTCCCGATAAGGTGGCCAGCCTTTGTCCAGCCCTGGAAACAGTTACTGTTCATTCACGCCTCATTAATATTATAGCTTGTCTGACTTGGGGATTTGTGTGATCGCTCTGTTTAGTTCTGGGAGGTTTTCTTTCATCCTGCCCTAACAGTTTATACAGGATTTTGTAAGGAGGGCCAGCTTTGCACTGTAGAGAATGCAAAAGGTCAAAGCGTGTTTGAAGGATCACCCAAAGGCACTTGAGTTACACGCCCGTTTCTCCCACCAGATCTTCGGGGGCTATTCCGGCAGGTTCCTAGTGATCCCCGGAACTCCAGGAGCTCCCTCTTTGTTTTTCCCAGGTTCCACCTGTTCAGTGACTGGTAAGGTATGTTTTGAGTCTCGGTGGTTAACTGTGTTCATCTGGCCCTCCAGCTCTCCTGGTGGCAGGCTGGCTCTCCTGGGATGTTTGCATATTAAAATCAGGCTGACACGCCTCACCTGTCCTGCCTGCTTCCTCCCACTGTGGCCAGGACCAGACACCCTGCACCCCCCCCAACCCCCGGCCAGTCTCAGTCCACCTTGCCTGTTCAGTTCCCTCCACTTGGGTGCCTCCCCTGCACATACACATCTGACAGGTTGCTCAAGATGTATGCCTCATGTGGATTTCTTGTCTCCTTCAGCTCTGGTAGAAATTAAGGATAAAAATGAGTTTGGGTTTATTTTGACAATTTCTCATGCGCCAGGTAAGTTTTAGACAAACAAGAGTTACATGGTCATGTTTTGTCCTTTAACCTTTTCGTGTGTGCATTCCTTTCCACATCTCACAGCCTCCCCCTCATGGGGAGCTGTCGGGCTGGGGGATGGGTGGTGGTGGGGGCAGGACCCATCCCATGACTCCTTTCTCTTCTATCTTAGCACCTAACAGAGAGTTAAGTGTAAAGTAGGTGCTTAATATATGCATATCTGTGGGTTTGCTTTGAAGATACCGTCTTGGAATCCAGCAATGGAGAAGTCAGACTGACACTGGCCACAGGAAATGGTCTCGTGAAATGCAGGCTGTGATTCAGGGAAAACGTTTGTGAGGGGCACTCTTAGGACCCCAGGGGAGGCAGGGGAGGCCTGGTGGGCACAGGTGCAGACTCAGGGCAGGGGGTGAGTGGAGGCAGATGCCCGAGGAGGCCCTGGCCCCTTCACGGGAGAGCAGGTGCCCCAGGCGGCTACTGACCCACAGTGATCGTGATGATGTTTGAGGAGAGCTTCCTTTCAGGGACTATACCCATTTCATCCTTCCCCTCCCTCTCACTTCCCACGTACATCTGTAGATCTGACCTTGGAAACCTCTCAAATTCTGTCCTTCATCTCTAGTTCCATGGCCTCAATTCAATGCCAGCTTTCTGATTGGTTTCCTTGCTGTTAGCCTCCCCCGTTCTTATTCACCCTCCATCTTTATGAATGATACCCTGATCCTGGGTCTCAGAAGCCTCCTCAGAGACTCCTCTAGATCCCAGCGGACCCTGCAGGGTTCACCCCAGAGCCTTTGACATGGCAGACAACTCCCTTCCCTGGAGGTCCTTGGCTGCCCTCTGCCAGCTCAAGCCTGCTCATGTCTGCCTCGGGGCGCTGCTCCTGGGTTCTCTCTGTGAAGCCTGCCCTAGCTCCACTCTGGCTCCCGCATTCCCTTGTTCACTCAACAAGTGTGTGTTGAATTCCCATTGTGTGGCAGGTGCTGTGCTAAGCACAAAGCAGAGCCCCTGCCCCTACTAATGGGAAGAGAGATGATAAACCTAAGACATTAATACAGCATGTTATGTGATGAGTGCTCTGGAAAACAGCACACCAAAACCAAAACAACCCAGCTGAGTATGAGGAGCAGGGAGGGTGGCCTGCAATGTTAAGGAGGGTGTCAGAACAAGCCTCATTGAGAAGGTGATGCTGGAGCAAGGATTGAAGGAGGAGGAGGAGGAGTGAGCTGTGTGATGGTCTAGAAGAGCATTCCAGGCAGAGGGTGGGAGCAGCCGTGCAAAGGCCTTGAGGTGGAAGTGTGCTCAGGGTGTTTGCAGAACAAGAAGGCAGCCAGTGTGGCTAGAGCTGAGTGAGTTTTTTTTTTTTTTTTTTTTGCTGAGGAAGACTGGCCCTGGGCTAACATCCGTGCCCATCTCCCTCCACTTTATATGGGATGCCGCCAGAGCATGGCTTGCCAAGCGGTGCGTCGGTGAGCGCCCGGGATCCGAACCGGCAAACCCCGGGCCGCCGCAGCGGAGCGTGTGCACTTAACCGCTTGTGCCACCGGGCCGGCCCCGAGCTGAGTGAGTTTAAGTGGCACGTGAGGTCAGGATGGGAGTGTGTCCGAGGGCGGGCCTGGAGAAGGTGTAGGGCAGGCTTCTCAAACTGCCTCTGGCAGGGAGCAGTTCTTGCAATTCCTAATCCCTCTCAGGCTGATACTTTTGTATCAGTGTTTGGATATTGTAGCAATGTCCGATTGCTAGAAAAGTTTCTAAATGCTGTGTCTTGCTGTACTTATCTTGCCATGGACCACATCCTAAGTAGACTGGTATAGGGTCTTCTGGGTCATTGGAAGCCCTTTGACTTTTACTCTGGGAGCTGGGGAGGCAGAGGAGGGTTTGGAACTGAGGAGGAACCTGGTCTGATTTAGGGATGAGAAGGCCTAAGAGCACCCTCTGTCCGTGTATGGGGCAAGGCAGGCCTGGGGAGACTAGTCAGGAGACCACTGCCTTTATTCAGGTGGGAGATGATGGCGCCTGGGCCCGGGGGTCTGAGTGTAGTTTAAAGGAGAGCCGACAGGACTCGCTGGAGGGCTGGGTGGGGGTGAAAGAGGAGTTGAGGACAGCCCTGAGGACTGCCAGTTGAGCAAGTGGGAGACGGAGCTGCCGCGCCTGACAGGAGGGTGACCGTGAGTGGAGCAGATTTGAGTGGAGGTGGGGTTACATTCTGAACGTGTCGAAATGTCTACTAGACATGCAGGTGGAGGTATGGAGAAGGTCTGAGAAGTCTAGGACTTGGGAGAGAATTCTAGGCTGGAGATGTCTTCAGCTCTTTGGCCTCATCTGGCGCTTGTGTTTGCTTCACGGTTTTGTAATCCCTGGTGCACCGGCTGCCCTCCCCACCCAAGGCTGAGTCTTTGGCTCGCCTGTGTTGGCTGCCTTATGTGATCCTGGCACGTAGTTGGTGCTCAGAACTGCTGTGTGCAGGCGAAGCTGTGGGGCCCAGAGGAGGCCTCTCGGGCTGAGGGGTTGGGGTTTGCCCGAGACCCCACAGACAGGACAGCTGGCTTGGATGGAATGGGTGTGAACAGCCTTCCTGTTACCCCCACCCAGGGCTCTGTTCACCCTCCCTCGTTCTGCAGTTTGGTAACAATGTTCAGCAGGGCGTGGAGAAGGCGCAGAGGTTCTTGGGGTGGCGGGAACCCACATCAAAGGTGGGAGAATCATCCCTGTGAGTCAAGGTGGAGGCCTGGAACATAAAGATTACCTCTGTCCTCTGACGTGGAAGCGCTGAAGGCAGGGGCTGGACCTCCCACTCCCCCCATCTCTGGGCCCTGGGTTGGTCTCCATGGAGGGAGGGCTGGTGAGAGAAGGAAGGAATGCCCAGCTCTCGTTCTTAGCTCCCCTTGCTGCACTCCTTGAAGTGGTCTATGGAGCCAGAGCCGCACTTGCCTTGCCTTGCTGCAGCATGAATGTATCCTGTGTTGCTTGGTACCTTGGATTTCTGGGTAGGAGGTCAACTGCCAGCATTCTCGTTCTTAGGAAAAGGAAGGAAGAAAGACAGAGAAGAGAAATCCTCATCACCCTCTAGTTCCCTTGGGTGAATCAGAACCAACCTGAAGTTCCAGAACCGAAGTGGGCCGTGGTGGGCTTTGCATGGGGTGGGTGCCACCACCTGCGACCAGGTCTCTTGGGCTGTCCTGATGGACCCTATCTCAGTGATACCTTCAGCACTCTGGCTGGTGCAGAGCAGCCACCTGTGGTGTGGTTCAGGTCTGCTCCCAGGGGAATGTCAGTGCTTCCTTCAGGCCAGCCTTCCTTTTGGGCTGGGAGCTCCTTATACAGGGCTGCTCCCGTTCACACACCATCGACGGTGATTCACCAAGTGATTATACTAGAGATTATGACCATTTAGTTTATTTGCCCTGCTTCTCTCTAGAAAGGATTGGAGTTGGCTTACAAAATGCATGCAATACCGGAGGATTAGATAGATACCAGAAGAAATTGGGGCAAAAGGGAAATAAGGGTAAGAAAATAAGATAAGACCAGGGTCACTAACTGCTGGAGATGGATCCAGATATGGCTTTGAACTTCTCAGCCACTAATACCAAAGAGGACAGTTTCTCTTTAGTTTCTGGACAAGAGTCCGGGATCCAGGTGAGGTTGAGGGAGGCCAGGTGCAGGAGGAGGAGCAGGGCCTGAGAGCAGTCCGCACAAAGGTCTGTGGGGAGCGCTGTGGGAGCTCTGTCCTGACCTCATCCCCACAGCGGGACCGCCCCCACCAGTCTGGAGCCCCACGCTCTGATGGCCTGGTGTGAATCCAGGGGAGCTCAGGCTCTCTCTCGGGGTGTGAAGGGGTGGCATGGCTGTCTTGCTCCCTCCATGGTGATCAGCCATTCTTAAACCCATTAGGGAGAGTCTGAAAGCTTCCGTGTGCACTGTTTCACGTGTGTGTCTGGGAAGGCCCCAGAGGCAGCAGGCCTCTCCAGGGAAGCTGGTTCTCCACAGCAGGGGAACCTCAGAGGTAAACCAGAGTTGCTGTGGCCCCAGCCTTGCCAGCCAGACTCTAGGAGTGAAGCTGGAGCATGTACACGTGTGTACACACACAGAAGAGAATGTTTTAATGTTTAATAAGAATTAAGCATCTGAGCAAGGGAGTAGGTCTATTTTTTTTTTTTTTTTTTTTTTGGTGAGGAAGGCCAGCTCTGAGCTAACATCTATTGCCAATCCTCCTCCTTTTTTTTTCCCCAAAGCCCCAGGAGATAGTCGTGTGTGTCATAGTTGCACATCCTTCTAGTTGCTGTATGTGGGACTCGGCCTCAGCATGGCCGGAGAAGCGGTGCCTTACTGCGCGCCTGGGATCCGAACCTGGGCCGCCAGCAGTGGAGCGCGCGCACTTAACCGCTAAGCCACGGGGCCAGCCCTATTTTTTTTTCTTGATGTTTAACTGAAGTATGTTTTTATTTGTTTATTTTTTTCCCAATCTTTGTATGTTTTTATTTTATTTTATTGCCGTCCTGTAGGTTTATAACTACATGGGTCTATTTTTGAAAGCTTGAGGATGTGGGAAAATATATTAATTGTTTAAAAAAAAATCAAACCCAGCTAGCCTATTCCTCAGAAGCCCTCTTGGGGTGTCGACTTGGAAGGAGCCTGGGTCGTGGAGGCCTCCTGAGAGAGTGGGAGGTGGAGGGAAGCAAAGCTGCAAGGTGCAAGGCTGAGTGACAGTGACACAGCCCGGGGTCAGGGTGGGGGAACGCGCAGGGGTGAGAGGCAGTTTGTGCTGCCGGCCAAGTGATTCCCTGGTGTCAGGAAAGGCCAGGGACAGCCGGCCAGTGGGGAATGTGCCCAACCCTCAGGGCCTCCACCTGGCTTTGGGCATCATCTCGGCAGATTGTTTTCTGAGGGGAATGGACTAGGAATTTGGTGGGAGGCGGGATTCATTTGACATCCCGTTTTGCTGGAACAAATGTGTCCTTTAAGTCATGGGACCCCTGCGTCTCTGGCAGGCAGGCAGTCCTGGGGGCAGAGGCGGGTGCTGGGCTGTCGGCGTTAGTTGTCTCTGGAGGGAGTTAGTCTCTTCACGTGGAAACAGAGTCACAGAGGAAGCTGGTCAGCAATGCCGACAGACCCCCGGAGGCGGCAGCTTTATCGACACATCTGTCTAAATAAAAGATGCTCATTCTCGCCACGAGGGCTTGGGTCTTTAGTGGGGTCAAATGTGCGGTAGTGAGGCTGCTGGGTGGCTGAGCTGCTCAAGTTGGCAGTTGCCAGAGACAGCCAGAAGGTGTACTGATCGCCCCTCTTCTGCCTTCTCTGGGGAAGAGTCCAGCTGCTGCTCACACCTGCCCAAGGAGGTAGCCTCGGCAGCTGCTGTTAATAAGGATACCAAGATGGGCTCATTCACCCAAATCCATTCAGTCATAAGCGGTAAAGCCAGAATTGGAACCCAGAGTTTTCCAGAACTCTGGTTCTCATTCTTCTATTTTCCAATAAAAAAAAGTAGTTTTTAAATTATTGTATAAAATAGATAAATATACAGTACACCTATTGCAATTTTAAGATTGTATGGTCCATCTCATATAATGCTTTTTTCTAACTTATGGTTTTTAAAAACAGGAACATCCTATTTAAACTGTTACTTAATGGGGACCCAGATCTTAAGGAGCTCCTCTGATTATCTGATAATATAAGATTGAAACAATATCAAAACTGCTGATTGGGGATTATTAGTTAATGATTGATGTTGACTTGTGCCATAGAAAATTGAAGTTATGAATACAATATTTATATCTATTTGTCTTTAAAGCATCTTTGTGGTATAGGTAAACAAACTATGTTTATAAACTGTCAACAAGTGGAGTATGAAAAAGGGAAAAGAGGAGTTTAAGTCAGGTTCGAAAACACAGTAACACAGCTGTGACTGTCTGATTCATGGCTGTTCAGTACGATAGTGGCTAGTTTCAAATGGTCAGCTTCAAGGGGGCATTTAAAAATTATATAAATAAAAGTAAGAGGGAGGGTCTAAAGATACATTTCCTTTTAGATGGGAAAATAGACCATACATTTACATATAATCTTTATATATCATGTTATTCTGTTTTATTGTCTTTCACTATCTGAAATTGTCATTTACTTGATTTTCTGTCTTCTTGCACTAAAACACACTCTAAGAGCAGGAGCCTTGTCTATGCTCACTGCAAAGTGCCTGACCCAGGAGAGGTGTTCAGTAAGCACTTGTTGAGTGAACAAATGCTAGGTGAACCTTAATTCTTTTTTTTTGGTGGTACTTTTATGTGATGTGCTCATCTCTGTTGGTTTCTGCCCCAGGCATGAGCATTAGTCTTTTGAAAATACATTTTGTGGACTTTTCCAGAAATATAGAAACATTTTACATATTTGTGTAGTTTTTTAATGCTTTAAGGTTGAGTTTAACAACAATATGATTCATAGTTGCTAGTTTTTGTTTAGTAATAAATTGCTGTTCCTCGTTTTGCCAGCTGCCTTTTCGCTTTTCCCTAAGCCACCAGATCTCAAGCTGGCAGCCCAGGAGCTTTTAAATGTCCCAAAGCCTGGGCCACACGTCTGACCAGTCAGGTCAGAACCTCTGGGATGGACCCAGACTACATGGTGGGTTAAAGCTTCCGGTGATTGCAGTGTGCACCCGGGGCTGAGCACTGCTGCTCCAGTGGTCGAGTCGGTGTCAGGTGTGGCTCAGCTGAAGGCTTCTTCCTCTCGTTTCCCTTCACCTGATGACCAGAAGCAGTACCCTTTCAGAAAGTCATAGTCAGCCGGCCTTACGCCGACTTGCAGCAGCTTGAAATTGATGCTGCCAAGTGAATTAGTCTCCTCCTGCTGACTGCTAGTGGAAAGCTTAGTCCAGCTGTCTGTGGAATAACCATTACCCTTCAAATGAGTTCACTTGGTGGCCTGCTTCTCGAGTTGTAACTCGTAAGTTTGGTGTGGACGTGAAATAAGAAACTCTCTTCATTTTTTTCATTATAAAAGTAATGTGTGTCCATTCATGGTAGTGTAGAAAATACAAAAAGAGGAAGACAGGAGTAACCTATACTATTATTACACAAAAACAGCTGTTGTTCACATGTTGTTGTTACTTCCTTCTGGACTTTTTTTCTAAGCATTTTCTTTTTCAGGGTTGTAATTACATTGTAAATACAACTTTGTATCGCTGATTTTTGGTCATAACACTGTAACAGAAACATTTTCTCCGTTCTTCCACAATCCTGTAAACATTTGTGTGTGTGTGTGTGTGCGTGTGTGCGTGTGTGTGTGTGAGGAAGATTAGCCCTGAGCTAACATCTGTTGCCAGTCCTCCTCTTTTTGCCAGGGAAGATTGGCCCTGGGCTAATATCTGTGACCATCTTCCTCTACTTTACATGGGACGCCGCCACAGTGTGGCTTGACAAGCAGTGTGTAGGTCCGCGCCCAGGATCCAAACCTGCGAACCCCAGGCAGTTAAAGCAGAGTGTGAGAACTTAACCGCTATGCCACCGGGCCAGCCCCAGTCCTGTAGACATTTTAACAGCTGTACTCAGCATTCCGCTGGGTGCAGGTTCCTAACTTATCCTTGCCTGCTGTTGGACAGTCAGTCACTCCTCATGTTCACACCGAATAGCCTAGCCATCTTCAGTGCCAGGCTCTCGGCTTTCTGGACTGTGAGCATGGGTGGGTTTGGACCCACATTGTGTGGTTTTGTTGTGGCCATCTGTCTGTGGGCAAAGCAAGCAGGTTCTTAATCTGGAGAGGAATTGAAGGCCAGATCAAAACCCACATCGCCCAAGGGCAGCTGTACTGACAGATCTGGATCACAGGTCTGAATAGTGTTCCATGAAAACAGAACAAATCTAATATTTTACATTATGCAGATACTAGAATAGTATTATACAAGTGTCACTCATAACTATGACATTTTCAAAGTACATTTCTCAAATTGTTAGTTTGTTCATTTGCTCATTTAGTAAGCCTGTCTGTGGCAGGGCCAGTGCTGAGCATTAAGCGGCTCACAATCAGCAGCTGAAGCCTTGCCCTCAGTGGGCTTCCAGTTCAGGAGAGGCAGACATGTCGACGGTGTGCCAAGTGTAGTGTCTGGGAGGGGGCTGGACTGGGGGTTCAGAGCTTCTGTGACCCTTGAGCTGTTCTAACCCTGCACACAGTGGGACAGGGTGAGCACAGGCTGCAGCAGACCCCATATAGTGGCTGCAGAGGTTGCCCTTCAGCTGACTCCTTACCACCAGATTCCCATGAGAAATAATACAATTAGGCAGTCTGATCTTTTCACCTAACTTTGTGTGTGCATTTTTCATGTTGCTGCACAGTTACACTTCATTTTAAAGGTTAAACCTTGGGTAGGTTACTAACTTCTGCAAGTTTAAGTCTTTTAATCTGTAAAATGGGGATAAGGATAGTACTTTCTCCTCGGTCATTGAGTAAATTACATATGCTAATATATGCACTGCACATACCTCTTTGCACAAAGGAAATGCTCCATAAATGGATAATTCATTATCATCGTTATGATCAGAGTGTTTTTCACCAATGTAAACAATGTTGTGGTAAATGTCTTTGTGCAGAAAGCTTGCTTTTCTAAGGATTTTTTTAGATTATATCCTCTATGTAGAATTCCCAGAAGTGAGATTAATGGGAAGAGTGTATGAACATCACTCTGTCTCTTGAAACATTGCAAATGCTTTCCAAACAGGTTGTGCCCATTTGCAGTGTCCCAGCCTTGAATGACAGTGCTCAAACAGCCCAAAATCGGTACTGTAATCTTTAAGATCATTACTAATTTAATAATTGGAAATTACTATCAGAACACTCATTTTAAAAGTGAGTTTCCTGTTTGTAAGTATTACTCTAAGAAACTGCTGTAGGCATTTAACTTCTTTAAGTTTATGATTGAATTAAAAAAGAGATAAATTAGGTTTTTGTTGAGGTTCATGCCTTTCCCTGTGCCTGCTCACAAGTTTGGGGGCAGGTGTTCAGAGCCCCCTCCTCCCTCCCACACTCTTGCCTCTAGAGCTGTGGATGGCTCCCAGCTACAGTGGTGCCCTCAACCCAGCTCTCTACCCAAAGAGTGACTTTCACCGTGGACGAAGCATCAGGAACCATGGGGACCCCTGGGAAAACAGCAATGAGAAAGAATTGCTTAATGTTTTGGAAAGTCCTCCCTTCCCTGCCTTACAAGCTGGTGATCTTGTAATGGAGAGGGTTTAACCCGTAGCCCAAAGAGAATAGCACAGACTTGCTGTTTTATTTCAGACAGAGGATGAGCTTTGAATCATGCAAATAAAAGGACTGCCTTTTGTCTCTGCTCCCCCCGCCTGCCCCCGTTTCAGTCTCCAGCCCTGCTCGGAGCAGGAATGTGGCCGTTGTCCCAGGTCTGCCTCCTTCTTCCCTGGGTTTCAGCTTGAGTGTCTGTAAACTGAGGTGGCAGCACCAATATCTCAGGGTGGTGGTGACGGAGTGTGTGAGGTGTGCCCTTGGAAGTCACAACCATTGTTTTCACTGGAAACTAAACTTGAAAACAAACTGACAGGTGTTTGAACTCCTGCTCTGTGCCTGGAGCAAAGCCAGTGTGGCCCCTTCCTGTATGGAGATTTCGGCCAGGTCGGGAGATGGCCTGACTGCAAACAGGTCAACAGTGTAGAATGCGTAAGTACTGATCATGAGGGGTGCAGACGAGGGCCTTGAGGGGCCCACTTAGCTGATGCTGGCTGAGTGCTCGCAGAGTGCCTGGCCCGCTCGCAGGTGCCTGGGGGGTGGGGGATGGGGGGGGTCTGTGATGAATCAAGCCAATGAGAACCCCTGCCCTGTGGAACATCCTGATGGCACGGTTGGGGAAGATGTGCTAGAGAAGGTGGCATTGGAGCTGACACTTAGGGATGAGGACACATTTCTCTTTCCCATTTGGGAACAGATGGAGAGTGCACAGTCCAAAGGCAGGAAGGAGCCTGAGGGTTCTAGGAACTGAGCAGTGGCCAGCAAGGCAGGTACCCGGGGGGAGGATGGGCTCATGAGCAGGGCCAGGCCAGGTGAGCAGCCTTGGGGAGTACAGTCGAGAGCCCTAGAGCCAGGGGTGGGAGGGGTGCACGGTTCCTTTCCCTGCATGAGGAGGACGCCCACTTTGGTGTGTGTGGGGAGGTGGTGGGAAGGCATTGAGATGTGCTCTGGGAAAGGCTTTGACCTGGTAGCTTTCTAGGGCTGCTGCAACAAAGTACCACAAACCAGGTGGTTTAAAACAACAGCAATGGATTGTGTCACCCTTCTGGAGGCCAAAAGTCCAAAATCAAGGTGTTGGCAAGGCCATGCTCCCTCTGAAACCTGTAGGGGAGAATCCTTCCTTGCTTTTTCCTAGCTTCGGGTGGTGGCTGGCAATCCTGGTGTTCCTTGGCTAGCAGCTGCAGCACTCCAATCTCTGCCGCATTGTCACATGTGTTCTCCCCTTGTGTGTGTGTCTGTGTGCCTCTGTCTCTTCTCTTGTAAGGACACCAGGACACCACCCTGCTTCAGTATGACCTCAGCCTAGCTAATTACATCCACAATAACCCTATTTCCAAATAAGGTCACATTCTGAGGTATTGGGAGTCAAGACTTCAACATATCTTTTTGGGGGGCCCAATTCTGCCTGCAACACCTAGTCAGAAGAAAGCACTCTGAGTGCTGATTCTACACCTTGAAGCACTATCAGGCTGCACCCTGCTCCTGGTGGAAGGGTGAGGTGCTGCTGAGGGTCAGCGTGAGCCAGGCCAGGCAGGGCCACAGATATTCACTTGTGGTCTCAGGCCGGATGGTCCAGGAACATTTCCAGGTTTAATAGAATCTCAGTTAAACATATTCAGAATCCGGCCACTTCTCACCTCCTTCAAAGCTACCATTCTGGCCCAAGCTCCCACCATTGCTCCCTGGACCCGTCAGATTGCGTCTCTGCTCTGCTTAGACCCTCCCAAAGCCCCTCTGAGGGCCCCTGGAATCGCCGTGTCTTCCATCATGGCCCTTTGGATGCTGTCTGCTTACAGCAATCTCAGAGCCGTCCACCCCATGCGCAAAGCTCCCGTCTGCTCTCTGCCTGGTCGCCTTGCTGCCCCCACCCCATTCCAGGGCTCTGCTCCAATCTCTGGTGTGAGAAGGGCCTTCCCTGACCTCCGAACACATAGAGCAAGCTCTCCTCTGCCCTGTCACTCCCCTTTCCCCTGCTTTCTTAATGTGTGTGTTGTCTCTCCTTACTAGAACATAAGCTCCTGGAGAGCAGGGACTTTCCTCAGGCCTAGAGGAGTGCTGGGCATGGTGTCCGCGAGTGTAAAGGCCGGGGCGTCTCAGAGCACCTTTGGGGTGCTGGCAGCAAGCGTAGGATTTGGCTCTAAGACTTGGCTTTGAGTTCTTCTCCTGCCAACTGTGAGCGAGTCATTTAACTTCTCTGGGCCCTAGTTACCTCCTGTGAAAAGGGTTGATAATAAAGAGCAAGGCCCTCAGGGCCAGACTTCATCTCTCACTGGCTGAGTGGCCTTGGGCAAGTCCCTTTATCTCTCTGCCTCTGCCCTGGTCTGAGTTGGGGGACGGTACCCGCTCCTAGACTGAGGGTTCATTGAGATACTAGTAAGTAAGATACTAGTAAGTGTTGTACAGGTGTTGTGTGCCTGGCACTGGGCTAAGTGCTTGCCACGTATTAACTCTTTTAATCCTCACAACAGCCCGGGGAGGGGGCAGGCACTCTGTCTCCATTCTGCAGATGAGAAAACCGAGGCACAGAGAATTGCCTGCCTAGGCCAAGGTCACTTGTTGAGAAGTGGCAGAGCCCAGATCTGAGCCCAGGCATTTGGACTCGCCCTCCACGCTTTGCTGCCTCTCCTAGACTGAAGACACTCAGCCTAGGTCAGGCCAAGGCAAGAAAAAGCAGCACACACAGCAAGGAATAGACGTGGCTCCCCGTGGGTAGACGTCAGAGAAGCACGCCTGTGCGTGTTGACACGTGGAGTATGCGTTAAAAGTTTTCTTGGGTAGAATCACGAGAAAATGTCAACAGCTGTTTCCTCTGGGGAGAGGAATGGGGACAGGATAGAGGAGTGGCTCTCACTTCCTTTTATGCTGAAGTGTTTAAAAATAAGTTATGGGCATCATCACGTTCCACCCATAAAATTCTTCGGTATGCATCTCTTCCTGAAGAGTGAGTGACGAAGCCGTTTTCACACCTAACCAAATCAGCATGCCAATATCATCTAACACCCAGTCCATATTTAGATTTTGCCAGTTGTCCTGAAAGTGTCTAGTAGCTGATCTGTCTAAACTGAGACTACTCCAGGACCTTGTGTTGATCTGGTTGTCCCGTCCCTTCAGTCTTACTGCAGCTCATTCCCTTTTTCTCACGACCCTAATACACTAAGAGACTGGGCCACTTGTCCTACAGAGTGTCCGCTGCCTTTTGTGGTGTTTGGCTCAGTCCTCACCCTGTGTTCCTGTGAACTGGGAATCACATTGAGAGTCTGGATTGGAATCAAGTCAGAGGTTCTGCCAGGACCGTCATGGGTGTGGGGTGACATCACATCATGGCCAGGGGTTGGCCATAGTTTGTCCCTCTGTTGTGAGGTCACATCCTCCCTTGTGGCCTGAAAGTGATCTGGCTGTGGTGGTATTTTGGTGCACTTTTCATCCTGTACCTTTTTGACTTTTCCACCATCTATTTATATCTTTTTTCTTTTTTAATGTTGCCTGTGGTAATCTGAGCTTATTTTCTTATAATTTGCCTTCTTCAACTGAAAGCAGTCTTGCCTGTTCCTCCCTCTGAGGCAGTAAAGTGAGGGCCCTGGAGGGTCTTCTGTGGGGAACAGATTTAGAAGCCTGAGCTCAGGCCAGGTGCTGGATGGGAGTGTCCTCAGTGGCTGAACGACATCGCGGACTCCATAGGAAGATGTCACCATGTTGAGGAAGACCCAGTAAGTACTTCTTTGCAGGTCATTGATGAGGAAGGAACTTAGCTGGACTGGAGAACTGGTCACCAAAAGGCAGAAGCTCACCCTGGGCTCAGTATCGGCTCCCCAACCTTTCCCTTGAAGGACCACGGCTGGGCTGGAGCCCCAGTCCTATTCCCATGAAGGCCTGGGAAAGGCCAGGGCCCCAGTAGGTTACCCATTTTTGTGTGAGGTGGAGAGTGGGAGTGCTGGACAGAACTCTGACCCCCAGGTGGTCTGGTGGTTATGGGACGGAGCAGAGAGCAGTGACCTGGGCAAGGTGCATCCACCAGGGAGATCCAGATGAGCCACTGTGTCTTGGATACTCCTGACTCCTCCCACAGCCCCACTGTCTCCATTTCATAGATGTGGAAGCAGATGCCCAGAGAGGTCAGGCTATTTGCATGTGGTCTCACTACCAGTAAATGATGGGGACGGGATTTGAACCCTAGTATCCTTCTCAGCTCATGGGCACAGGCTTATAAGTGGTGGCAGCAGTGCTGGACCAGATGGGGTCTTCTCAGGCCACCAAGCCTGACGACCTTGCGTTCTCGCCAAGTTGTCAGATGTGCCTTGTGTGCCCAGCATCAGCTAGGGACACGGAGATGAGGCCCTCACCCTGTGTGAGGCTCACATACCAGAGAGCTTTACCAGAAGTCGTGCTGGTCACCATGCGTAGCTGTTTGCCAGTAAAGTTGCCTCCCATGGTGTCTGTTCCCTTTAATCAACGTATGTGATTGCAGGTGCTGCTTAAGTGCTTTCTAGGAAAATTGTAAAACATAGCCAACGAGAAGAAGCGATTTCCTGTTTTTCTGTTACCTTGACTGCTTTGCTTTCTTCTTTCAGAATTACCCAAGATTGGCCAGCTGAACCATCTTTGTTAGAAAATTTTTTGGCCTTTGTTTTAGGAGAACATTTGGGAAACAGGGTCCTTCCTGCAGCCCAAGGTGTGGGCACCCAGGCTCGGCCTGGTGGTCCCTGGAGCAGGCAGAGTGGAGTGAATGTGGGAGGCCCTTGTCTCCCTGCACTGGGAGATGTTTCTTGGTCTTCCTCTTAGGCTGTATTCTGAGGGAAGTGTTGGGCTTTTATAGGCTCCCTGTTCAACCTCTGCCCTCAGGCCTTCTCAGCCAGCGTAATAGACCAGAAAAGATAAAAATGAGGCCTACTCGTGTTTATAATTCTTGGCCACGCCAAGTGAAGACTTTGAGCTCTTCCAGGTGGGATCTGTACACAAAAGGATGTCGTAGCGGTAGAAGGACGGTGATGCACTCGGTGCTCCTTCAGTGATTAGCTAATGCTAACAATTCCTGCTCTTCCTTCCAGAGGATGGCTGGTAAGACAGCAGCCAGCTACCGTGATGGTGGGCAATCTCTCGGGCTTGCTTTTTCCATGGGTTCCTGTGAGTTGTGGACCTTCAGATCCTCAGAGCAGGGCCAGGGCCAAGCTCAGGTGGTCAGAAGTGTCCATTCAGGCCTGTCTCACAACCACATCTGTGTTCACTGTCATGTGCACGGGCACAAGAGGTCCTTTGTGGGGCTGAAATGCTGTCAGTAAGGCAGGAACATCGCCGCTGGAATCCTCCCTTGCAGCTGAGACTGCTGTGTGCATCTCAGCTGACACTCAGGGCTGGTGGCTATGAGTTCTGTCACATGCGGAACTGAGAGCTGTACATCCGTTTATAAAAACCACAGCATTTAGGGGAATACCCCTTGTCTTTAATTTCCACATTGATGTGGTAAGCTATTTCCGTATGTGCCGGCTATGCGTTATTCCAACAGCATCGGTTATGGTAGACATAAACATGTCCGTTTGCATTTGAAGCCCGTCTGGCCTTGCAGATGTGCTGACAGGCTCAGAGGACAAGAGAGGCCTCATTTCTCCAGAAAGTCCCTGTTCAGGGCCCCGTCCCATTCATCCCTGGTCTGGCTGAATCAGGCCCTGTGAGTGTGCAGCCAAGTAGCAGCTTTTCTTGCCAAGTTGGGGCTCATTTTTCAGAGCACTTTTTGGGGTGTGGGGTGGAGTATGAGGTTTTCTCCTTTATTCACTCATGATTTCTAGTTGGTAGTGAATGAAGGATGTCACATGTGCTGTATTTGTTATAAACTGAGGGTTTTGTGAAGCAAGCCTCAGAGATTTTTGATCAGGAAGGAGGCTGGGAATGGGTGGCCTGAGTGGTTAACCATCTGGATGGGAGAGCTGCGTTCAGTTGAGGAGATTCCCCCAGAGCCGTCCTCCAGAACTGTACCCCAGAACCATCCCCCAGAACCATCCCCCAGAACTGTCCGGCTTCCTGCGTTTCCACCAGTCTGCATGGTGATGTCTCTGCTTCTAGAGCACAAGAAAGGCCAAACCTAAACACTGTGATTGGCATCGGTGAAGTTTGGCAACAAAACCAAAAGAAAATGTACTTTTGTTTTGGTATATTATTAAGAAATCAAATTATTGAGATGGATTTGAGAACATTGCAGTACCATCTAGTTTTTTCCCTAAAGAAACACTTTGGAAAATATAATTGGAGTGATGCACTAGGCTGAGATTCAACTTGATTTTATTTAGAAAAGTATATTTATATTTTTTATAACTGCAGCATTTTTTTTTGCTGTTTGACCTGATCATGTAGGTTCGAGTAGACGTGAGGCAGTTGGTTGCTGGCTTTTTTTTGTTATTTTGGATGGTTCTCTTGGTTGACACTAAATCACAGCAAACACACTGTGCTTCACGCCACAGAACTGTTCCAGATGAACTCCTACTGCTCTGTTTTGTGTTTTCTTTTGTGTGAGAAAGCAGTGCCATTTACAGTCTCCTGCCCTGCACTGCCCCAGCCTCTGCCCAGAGCAGCCCCTGCAGCCTCTCCTGGTTCTTCTCTGGACTACCTCCCCACCCTAACTGTTCTAGCCCTCTTCTCTTACATTGTTCACTGTAGCCCAGCCAACTGGAAACCTCATCTGTGAGGAATCGTTCCCCACCCTTTTACTTTCTCTCAAAGAGGCAGATCCTCAGAAGCAAGTTTAGATTAGAGATTTAGGCAGAAGCAGCATTTGGGTGAGTCCTGATGGTTGGGTTTGCTAGAATGGATGTAATGAAAGAAGGAAGTAAACTAATACACAATTAGAGCATTTTCAAATGACTACCTATCAGCCATGAAATTGAATTCTCCATCTGTCTGTCTGTCCATCCATCTGTTCATGCATCCATCCAATGGGTATTTGCTAACTGCTCTGCCAAACTTTGGGGATGGATGTAGTGAGAAGACAGGCCTGGGCCGTCCCCAAGGAGTATAACTCCGGTGTGACCTACCAAACTGCAGAATGGGGGGGGGGAGTGCCATGAGGGAGAGGGGGAGTGCTGACCCAGTCTGGGGGGAGGGCAGCCCTGGAGGTCCGGGCCGGAAGCTGAGCTCTGAGAACTGGGGAGGCTGGGGAGGTACTGGGTGGACTGAGGGAGTGACATGCACAAATGCCCTGAAGGAGGACAGAGCTTGCAGTCATCTAAGGGGGTGGTTTCAGAGAAGCTATGGACCTTCTCCTGGGTGGGGGGGGGTGTGCGGCAGAGGTGGGCACACACTCAGGCGCAAGCTCCCAAAGCTTTACGTCTGATCTCTGGAGGCACTTAGACTCCCTAATGCACACAACATCCTGATGGCTGTGTCAGCCCAGCATTTCACTTGGGGAGGCCCAGCCAGACTGACAGTGTTAATGTGTCAAGACTCCTTTCCTGGGGGTTCATTACATCAGCTAGGAATTCACATCTCATCCCTTCAGTAAAAACTGTCTTTCCAGGAGCTGTTTACGAGTGTTTAAACTAGCTATGTACTTACAACAAAAAATGCATTTGTGTTTTTTTCAAGTCAACATAGAATTTTACTTAAAAAACAAAAATTTTCGGGATTACCACAGAAACGTTTGGGCTCATTTTCCATGATCTTGAACACTCTGAGATGTAAAATGAGATTCCCAAATGGGGGGGATCTCAAGTGGAGCTCTCGGTCCACAGATGCCCTGCGCTTGTTTAAATGATGTTCTCTGATCTGGCTTTTCAAGAACTACACTTCTGATCTTTAAAAAAGTTAGTTCCTCTCTTTGAAGCTGTGCAGCTCTGCAGTGAAGACTGAGGTTCTAATCCTCCTGAGGCCTTGACCTCTGGGCTTGCACCCAAAGGCTTCTTTTCTTGATCTGTGCCATGTGGCTTATGTAGTTGTGAAACCAACCACATTTGAGGTTACTTGATTTTAACCTTGAAATATTTGCAAACCTTTCCTTTACAATGCTCATATTGTTGGGCTGTTACCAGAACTGTGGGTGTCTGGGGTGGGGTTTGGTTTGACCATCTAACTACTGAACATGAGCCTGTCCTTGGCATATGGTGACTTTGCCTCCCCCCTACAGCCACTTCCCCGCGGGTGTCCTCCGAGCTGGAGCAGGCCCGGCCCCAGACCAGCGGAGAAGAGGAGCTGCAGCTGCAGCTGGCACTTGCCATGAGCAGAGAAGTAGCAGAGCAGGTGGGTGCCCGGGAGAGTCTGCCACTGGTGACTGCCCTGTGCAGGGGGCGGGGCGGGCGGGGCGTGGATCGCAGGGAGGATGCGCACGCAGCCCTGTCCTTGACATTTCCGATGTGCTTCCCGAGAGGTGACTTCTTGTTGCCACAAGTGCTTGTCACCTACTGCCCTCAGTCAGGGTGGGGTCCTCTGCAAAGTTACATTTAGGAAAGGTTTTCAGGGAAGTTGTTGCCAAGGGGCGAACCAATCAGAAGTGCTTCCCAGAAACACTTGTGCAGACAGGACCACTTTGTGGGCGCTCTGTTTGAAGGAGCTGCACAGCCTCCTGACAGGGCGTGTGGGCACAGATCGGCCTTGGCCTCTTTGGAGGGCAGTTTGGTAAGATGGAGCAGGAGCGTCTGAACACTGAAGGAAAACAGGCTAGAAGGAAACGCTCCAGGAAATGAGTGCGTACTTATACTTAGATGACATAAGTGTGTGTAGTTTTAATTTTGTTTCAGTTCCCGTTTTCTTTAGTAAGCATGCATTACTTTAAATGGAGAAGGAGGGAAAGGAACGGTTAAAATGACCTTTCAAAGTCGTCAGCCCTTTGATCGCAATTATTAGGTCTGTCTCCGCAGACCTGTGGTTGAAAAGGGAGAGACGGAGTCAGGTGTAGTGTGGTGTCAGAGACAAATATTAAGGATAGTTCCATGAAAGTGCAAAGATGTTGTCCCAGCATGATTCGTATCGCTATAACCGGAAATACCTGAAGCTCAACAGCAGTGGACAGCTTCAGTTTGGCCCGTCTGTCTGCAGTAGGAAACACACAGCCATTAAATCTCTCCCTTTGCATGCCTGGCTCTGTCATCGACAGCCTAGGAAGAAGGGGCAGAAATACAGGGACAGACAGACGATTTAAGACCATTTTAATTAATAACTCATCTCTATGATTTATCATATTTACAATAAATAAAATATATTTATTTATATTTAATCATTATATGAAAGCTAGGACGACCCAACTTTATTTATTTTATTTGCCTTAAATAAATATAAATTAAATGTAATGAAACATTTCTGTTAGAAATCATAGAAATAAATATACAGTCATTTTCTGGAACAGTGAGAGGTGGAACAATATGTGATTTTCATCCTCTTTATAATTCCTTCCTGAGTTGTCGGATTTTTGTATTTTATAAGGAGACATCTTACTTCTATAATTAGAAAGAATTATAAAGCCATTTTCATTTTGAGAAAAAACATTTTGGAATAAGTATTCCCTTTCCCGAATTTGGTGGTGCCTATGCACCCGTCTCCCTGCTGGGACCCAGAAATGAGGGGTGGAGCCCTCTGGGCTACACGTTCGGAATGGAAAAGTAACTGTGTTTTACAAGTTGTTTTCAAATCCTCCTTTGAAATAATACATAATACAGTTTTGCATTTCCTGCTCCTGGCTGGCGTTGCTTTGTTCTGTATAGTGATGTTGTTACAGTTACCACCAGCTTCAAGTTACGTTGTCCTCTACAGGAAGAACGCCTCAGGCGGGGTGATGACCTCAGATTACAGATGGCCCTAGAAGAGAGCCGAAGAGACACAGTTAAAGTTCCAAAAAAGAAAGAGGTAAGCGCTTACTGGGAAGGTCAGCACGTGAGACTGTCCCGTAGCTGTTGCTGCAGTGTCTCAAACCAAACCTGCAGCTCGTGTGTGACCTGTGTGAGTTAGAGGTGCTGTTTTCTCTCTTCACTCGACAAATAATCCTCACGCATGATGAGCAAGAGTGAGGTGAGGACGTAATTGAAAACACATCTGCCTCTGCTGCTCCTGGCCTCTCCCGAGGGCACCCTGAGGGAGGAGGGGCACGGGCAAGGGGCCCAGTTGCCTGGGTACACATTCCCTCCATTAACTGGTGCCTCAGTTCCCTCCCCTGTAAAATGAGCAGAGTAACAGAGCCACCTTATGTGGTTATGGCGACTGTTACCTAAGTGAAGTGTCAAGCGCATTGGAACAATTTCCTGGCGCAAGGTAAGCCCTCCCTAGTGCTGGTCTTCATCGCTGTCATCATCCTTACTCTACGCCAGGCTCCCTGGTTGGGACCTAAAGGTGACCAGGATATGGCTCTGCTCCTGATAAGCTCATCATCCAGTCAGGAGACAGACACCCCCCAACCCCCAGTGGCCTCACATGTTACAGTGCTGCAAGGTGCCTGATGGCAGCCGTGGTAGCCATGGGAGCGGGAGGGTGGGGTCCCCAGGAGAGAGGTCCCTGGATGATGGCTGGGGGAGCAGGGTCGGGAAGGACAGTATCCTGGACGGAGGCCAAAGCCCAGACTAAAGCCAGTGTTATCCTGGAAAGCCCTGAGGACTGTTTGAAAGTGGATGGGGCATTTGGCACATAGCAAATAGCTCTGATGTGGCTGGAGCCTGGGCTGTACTGGAAAATTGTGATCTTGGGGAGTGAGCGGGATGGGGAGGAAATGGGGTGGCTCAATTTTCCAGGTCTTCTTGGCGTCTCCCAGAAGGCCTCTACTCTAGTAAGGAGGCACGGGCAATATTTATGGCTAACGTGTGGATATTTGTTGTAACTGTAGCAAAGTTAAACCTGTCCCTTTCTCTTTGTCTCAAAAGCATGGCTCCCACCCACAGCAGACCACTCTGTTGGATTTAATGGATGCCCTTCCCAGCTCGGGCCCTGCTGCCCAGAAAGCAGAGCCCTGGGGCCCATCAGCTTCAGCTAACCAGACCAACCCCTGGGGTGGGCCAGTGGCCCCAGCCAGCACATCGGACCCCTGGCCATCATACGGTAAAGAACCCCCCTCATTTGTCTCCCGTGCCTTCCTGCTGGATGGGTGAGGGACAGCAGGGCAGAGCTTCTTGCTCTCTCTCACCTGGACGATGGTGGTGGGGTCTAGGCTTCTGCAGTCCCCGACTGTAATATCCAGCAGGCTGCCGCCCTCCTCCTGAGGACTGTGTACAGCACTCTCTTCCATTCCATTCTGAATGATTTTCTGCTTTGGTAGAGGAAAAGCTGACTTCCTCTCTACTTCCCACATGCATCAGAAATGGCTTGTCCCTTCTCTGGGACACATGTCAACTCTCTCAGCCTCAGAATTGCACTCAGCACCCTAGATTAAGAAGCTATAATATACAGCATGAAACATCTAAATCAAGTTGCTATAATTAGCTGGAAATTATGATGTGCTTAACAGGACTGCTAATGAAAAGAGGATACGTTTGCTGGAATTCTTCTTGTTATTTAAAACAATAGTAAGTCAGTTTACTAGGCTAAATGAATATTTTAAAGCCCTAATGTTTAATGCCAAATATAAGAGAATTTGTGATAGGAGATTTGTAATATTGAGTGTGGCACAATCAGTTTAATCTGGATGAGGTTTTGGTCACATGGGTGTCCTGATTGATGGACACACGGCTTGGCCTGCAGGTTCGTGATGGCCTCCCACCCAGCCTGCTGCTCTGGGAGGCCCCCTCCGGGTGCTCTGAACACTGCCAGCCATGGCTGATCTGTCGGCTTTCTGACTAGGAACTTTGAGTTGTATGTCTTGTGGAAATTTGCCTCTATTTCTTGGGGTCTCTGTTTCCCCAAACTGGAACCATCTTTTGTATTCAGCTCAGTTCCCTGGATGTTTACCAAAGTGTACCAAATGCCAGGCTCTGTCCTGCCATGCAGGGACCCAGACACAAACAGGTAGTGGTCCTGCCCTCAAGGTGCTGGGCAGGTGTAGGCAAGGCAGGAACACCAGTGTAATAGCAGTGCTGTGTGGGCCAGGCCTCAGCGTTGGCTCTTTGAGAGCATCCTGGGGCAGGGCTTAGCTCAGGAATCTGGAGAGCATGAGGCAGGCATCTTGGAGGAATCTTCAAGGAGGAGGAAGAGTGGACAGGCCATGAAGAGGCAAGGGTGTTCTCAGCAGAAGGCTCAGCTTGTGAGAGTCATGAGGGCATGCAGTGGTGTAGTGGGTACAGGTGTGGGGAAACCGCATAGCAGAGGAGTGGGGTAGGGGAGAGGAGGGTGAGGGGTGGGAGGAGGAGTGGCCTGGTCCCTCAGGGCCTGGCAGCCTTGTCCAGAGGTCAGTGTAGGCCCCACATGTTCTTGGGCGATGCTGTTGGCCTCAAGGACCCAGGCAGAGCCCCACAAACCTTTGGCAGGAGCCCTCTGGGCCTTGGGGCAAACCCTGGGCCAAATGGTCCAAAGTTCTCCCTCACTGAAGGCCAGCACCAGGGCTGCCAGAAGGTTGGTTCACATGGTCCGTGGCCTGTATGCTGTGCTGCCAGGGAGGCTGTGGGGTAAAGTCTCACTGAGCACACATGGGGACAGCAAAGCAGGTTAGCAGGAAATGCCCACACAGTGCTGCCCGAGGAGACAACAGGCCCTTCCAGACAGTGGCTTTGACTTTATTTTTAAATCTAAAAAACAGTTTTTTTGTAAAGTGATGGCCACCTTAAGTTATGGATAGGATATTCCTCAGGAAAGACTATGAGTGCCTTTCAAAATTGCCTGATGGGTCATTAATAAACAGACGGGTAGTTTTCCTGGTGCATGACGCCTGCGAGTGTGTGAGAACCCCACTCACTGGAGGTGGGCCTGCCCCACCCACCAGGAGATGCCCCAGCTCCCCGTGAGGCTGGGTTCCCGCCTCACTCATGACCCTCCGCTCCAGGGCACCGCCTCATGCACCGGCAAAGGAAGGAGGGCAAACCTGTTCATTTAGAATGTATGTATTTTGTCTCTCCTAACCAGGTAATACTTACCCCCGGTTAATAAGTCAAACAGTTAAAAAAAAAAGGTAGAGAGGGAAAAACCTGTCTCCCTCCCACCACCGCCCAGCCCCCAAGCCCCTCCCCAGAATCAACCGGTGACTCCGCATAATTCAGTCATAATAAACTTGCCCGGCTCCTAGTGTGACTGCTTTCTTTTCTGGGCACTAGAAAACTACCCGTCTGTTTATTAATGACCCATTAGGCAATTTTGAAAGGCACTCATAGTCTTTCCTGAGGAATATCCTCAGTTTCTTTTTTTTGTGAGGAAGATCAGCCCTGAGCTAACATCCGATGCCAATCCTCCTCTTTTTGCTGAGGTAGACTGGCCCTGGGCTAACATCCGTGCCCATCTTCCTCCACTTTATATGGGACGCTGCCACAGCATGGCCTGACAAGCGGTGCGTCAGTGCGCACCCGGGATCCGAAACCCGGGTTGCCGCAGCAGAGTGCGTGCGCTTAACCGCTGCGCCACTAGGCCGGCTCATGAATCCAATTTTTTAAAGAGAAGATTGAAACGTAAATTGTTGAAACCTATTAACTTTTAAATGTTGACAATGAATTCTAAAAATGAAAAACATGGTTGAGGCTAATCAAAATATACCTGTGGGTGGCCACGTGTGGCCCATGGACTGCCAGCTTGCCGTCTCTTGCCACTTGCCCAGCCCAGGGCCCTCTCCTTGGTTGTGATGCACTGGGCATTTGTACCAGTAACTTGGGGAGAAAAGCAGGCCACCAAAGCCCAGGGAGGCTGTTGGTTTCTCTGGGGTCACACAGCAAGTTAGGGGCAGGCTCAGTGCTTATAGCACCTTGTCCTGGAATTGTCATGCCATCCTGGAAAAAAAAGTCCTCTGTGGTGAGCATGTCCTGGAAAAGTCACCACAAATCCCAGCATTGAGAGAGAACCAGTGTTAAAATGTTAGCTTATCTGCTTCCTGTTTTTTCTGGGCACTTATGTTTTTACGTAGTCAAGGTCATATTGTATATACAATCTTATAAATATATAGAGATATTTCAGTTTGTACTATGCGATGAGCATTTCCGGCATCATTAGAAACTCTAAACAACTTGGCTCCAGTGGGACAGCACAGGGCTGTACCTCCATAACCCAGTGGCCCGTTGTTGTCCACGTAGTGGTTTTGCAGTTCTTAGCACTCTGCTTTCAGTAGCTCTGCAGGAGACGGCTGGACACCAGCTCCTGAATTCACTGGAGCGTGGTAACAGTCCCTTTGCTTCCATCTTCCGAGACATAGCTCCAGAGCACGACGGATTAGTTTCTAGTAGAATCTGATAATGTGCATTTTCACAGCCACCCCACCATCCTGAAACACGTCCATCAATTAGAAAGATTAGAGAGTCTCTTCCCAAGCGCTATTAGTTGCATCCTCTCAATGAAAGAAGTGTGGGTTTGAAAGTCCCTGTTTGTAGTGAGCCCTGCCATTAACAATGCTTTCCGAGCAGCACTGGGGGCAGCTTGGCCAAGTGGCCTCGGGAGGAAATGCTAAGGGCTGAAAGAGGGGAAGTTGCAGCCTGCCAGGTCAGTGGGGCACTTCCTCCTCTGTCCAGACACACAAAGCAGCCACCTGGTGTGAGGAGGGCTCACAGTCTGGGGATTCAGAAGGCGTTGGCTGGCTCGGGCCCACTCTCTGCCCACCCACCCACTACTCAGGCCAGGACAGAGGCTGTCTTCCGCCCTGGCGGCAGCAGGTGGTGCTGCTGGTTTCTTGGTGCCCCCCGCAATGGCTGAGTTCTGTGATCCCACCATGTGACTGCCTCCCTGTGCACATGAATATTCATACGTGAGGCTTGGGATGAACCAGGCTGGCAAGGGAGAGGCAGAGGGAGTGCATGCTCCCTATGAATGGGCCCACAGAGGAGGAGGCCGGAAGCTGCTTGATCTTTCCGCCCTTGGTTCCATCCTCCTTTCCTCTCATTCACTCGAGTTCTCAATAAGCATTTATTTATCGGGTGTGTGGCATGGCCTGGACCCTGCCAAGGAGATGGAGGCCAGAGTACAGAGGAGCCTTGCAGTGAATCCACTGTCCATTCATGGTGGAGGAGGATGGAGGGCCGGGCCCCAGCAGTCGCCCTGTCAGCAGGCGTTCACTGGGGGCCTGCTGTGCCTGGCCCCCTGCTGCCTGCTTTCCCACGGCTAGCTTATGTGGGCCGTCAGCACCCGTGGGAAGGCGGAGGGAACACTGTCTGTCCCCAGGTTAGATTTGAAGACAGTGAGGTGCCACAGTATGTGACCTCTTGTGACTCCCGGTGCACAGTGGAACAGAAAGTTGGCACTGTGCTGTATGCACATAGGTCCCCAACTGCCACTTGCAGTATAGAAACCTGACAAAGCTCACTGAGGCTAAGTAACTTATTCGTGGTCATCTGGCTGATTTGGGGGTGGCCAGGGTTTGAACTGAGCACATCTTTCGCTCCACAGCCAAAGCTCTCCAATCTGTGACCAACTTGGTCCATGTGCGTGGTGGCCCAGGAGCAGGGGGTTCCTTCCAGGCCAGGGCTTGTTGATTTCCACATGGTGTATCATGTAGATTGCTGGTCTGTAAAGTTCTTGACTGTGCTGCTGTTTTGTTGTTTCACAGGTCCTAAAGGGGAGCAGGGCCCCTGGGAGGTAACTGGAGGTGTCAAAAGAGGTTCTCGAACAGTTTCAGGGTGGGGCTGCGTAGCAGTGGGGCGCTCTGAGTGGAAACCTTGCCTGAGAGCCCCAGATGGCAGGGCTCAGCATGACACCTGCTTGTGGAGAAAGCTTTAGGATGCATGCAGTGTATGCAGCTTCATATGGCAGAGCGTTCAGATAGACAGAGCTCTTTAGCAATATAAGTTTATCAGTTTTGGGGAAAACTCGTGTGTTTAGACCCGCATTGCCTGAGAGGGGTTCCAGATAGAGAAGTACATCCTATTTTTGCACACACACAACCGTGTGTGTGGTCCCTGAGGGACTTCCCTACGTGAGGTCAAGAGGGCAATGCCCGAGGCTGGGGCTGGTGAGGTGGCTGAGGAGAGTGTCAAAACTCGTCTCTGCTTGGTGGGGCAGCTTAGATTCCCTTAAATGCCTGATCCTTACTTTATATTGTGTCCTGCTGTCTGCCTAGCAAACTCCTGTTTATTCTTGAAAACATGGCTCACATGTCCATGCTCGGGGAGACATACTCACCCTGTCCTTAGGACCACCTCACCCCATCCCATGGTCACCCCTTGTCCATGAACCCATGCTGAGTGCAGTCGCTGTGTCCGTGTTTCTCTCTCAGAGGCGGGACCTGGGCCTGGTGAATGTTGACAAAATGTTGCTCAGATAGAGCAAGGTGACTCCAAGGACCATCTGTATGTGGGAGGCGGGGCTTGTCCCCCCGGGTGTCCATCCAGTCAGGCCAGTGTGTCTGAGCTGGGCCATCAGATGGTGGGCCCTCACTTCTGAGGAGGCCAGGGGCCCAGGTGCTCCAGGAACTCTTGGTTCTCACACATCCTGGCTGTCTGTTCCAGTCATTTGGGGAGCTTCTAAAAACCCAAATGCCCAGGTCCTCCCCAGAATCTGTATGTATTGCAGGGGAAGACAGGACAGTGTCAGTCTTTTACTTACATCCCCCAGGAGATTCCCAAGGATACCCACAGTTGAGAACCACTGATCTGGTGCCCCCCGAGGTGCATGGTGAGTGAAGTCCCACTGAATCTAAGACATTTGAAAACTCTGTGCAGCATGTCAGAGATTAGGGGCACCTCTTATCTGTATGTGTCTCTAGCACCTGAAGCAGACATTTATCCAGAACCTTCTAGAAGAAGTGATTACTGAACTCCAGTGTGCAAAGATGCCTCACTGGAGGGAGTTAGAGCAGATAAACCACAAAGCGCCTTCCGGCCCTGAGGTTCTGTGGTTCCCTTTATTGTTTCCCTTCAGTCCCCAATTAGTTATTGAGCACCTTCTGTGTATCGGGCTCAGTTCTGTGCTCTGGGAGAGCAGCATGGGCAAAACAGACCCAGCCCCTGCTCCTGTGGAGCACGTGCTCTACTTGGGGAGACAGACGGACCCTCATATGAGCAAGAGCAGGACTCGGGCTGGGTTTAGAGTGGGTGGCTGTGTGATGAGATTATGTGGAGGCTGCAGGGTGGAGACTGTGCCTTCCCAGCAAGACCCCCCCCCCATCCCCCGGAGTGTGTCAGGGAGGTAGTCTGGTCAGGATGCTACATTGCAAACAGCTTCGGTAGAGACAGGTAGCTCTGCCTTGAGGCCTGCTTGATGCAGTGGCTCAGAGATTATCACTAAGACCCACATCCTCTTTGTGCTGCCCACCCAGTGGGCCTTCCCCTCTCCCCTCCAGCCTCAGAAGCTCACGGTCCTGCTGCCTTGGGTGCCCACCTCATGTTCCCAGTGGGGATAGGGAGAATTTCTCTGTGGCTCCTGTACCATTCCGGGATTTGAGTGGGGAGGGTGGGACTGGAGGGGACTCTGCAGATTGACTTTAGCTAGTGAAAACCCTCCCCTGTTGCCAGGGGCAGCGTCAGTCCCACTCAGACTGGGACTGGGAGTGGGTGAGGGGATAATTGTCCCGAAGAAAATCAGGGTATCTTTCAGGAAAAAGGGGGGATGGGTGCTGGAAAGTGACCAGGGAGTATCTCTTGATGATGGCAAGAAGGACAGGACAGGAGCACTCCGCCTGGAAGGGGACAGGTGCCCAGTGTGGTCAGGGCTGCAGGGAGGGTGAGACTCCCTAGTCCACATCCTCCAGGCACAGACAGGCTAGCGGGATGTGGACCCTGTAGCATGGGTCTCCTGACGTGAGCTTGTTCAGTTCTCACAGTTGCTGGTGAGCAAGGGGAAGTTGAGGAAAGTGTGTTAACTTCCCCATGGTTCCATAGGATGTCAGAAGCAGCCTGGCACCAGTCCCAGGTCTTCCTGTAGGTCAAATCCTGTGTGCTCTCCATTGCATCATGGGCAGTTCTGAAGACGTGTCCCAGCTCTTCTGACTTGCATTGCAGCATTCTCCCTGATGCACTGTTTCCACCACATCACTTCCCTTCAGTCAAGATGGAGAACTGAAGCCCTAGGAGGTGCTGTGGTGGAGGCAGAGCAAGGGCCCGTCTCTGCTGTGTGACTCTAGCCAGGACCAGGTTCAGTGTCCTGATGTGCCCTTAGTCATGTCTGGCAGAGGTGGGCCTGGGAGAGTGGCTTCAGTCATGGGGGGAGGTTGTTCTGTGTCAGATGCTGGGAAGACCAGGAGTGAAAGATCAGAGGAGCTTTTGGAGGGAGACAGGTATTTCCAGAGGCCTCTGGAGGGTTGTGGGTTTGGGGGCAGCAGGTGGAGAAGCCCTAAGTCCACACAGGAGTTGACAGGCTGTGAGTAAATGATGGGCATGCATGTCAAAGGGATGGTGGGAATGAGGCCTGCAGGTAGAAGTTCACCCTGGCCTGTTTCTAGCTCATAACTAGTTGTTGGAGTCGCTGTAGCAAGCCTGCAAAGTAGTGAAAGCACCACTCTCTTCCTCTTCTTCCCCATGCTGCTCTCTGCTCGCTGTCAGCTATCCCTGTCAAAAGTTAGAAGGCAGTCAAGGCAGTAGCTGGTACAGGGTTGAGAGGCCCACTCTGAAGCCAGTCAGCATTTCAGAGCCTAGAAGGGATGAAGGCCGCATGGTGGAACACCTAGCAGGTTTGTCTTTCTGAAGGCCCAGGAGCTTCCTGCTCACACGCCCATCACTGCGCACTGCCGCTGGGGCTGTTAAGGAGGGGCGTGCATGGGAACGGGGGACCAGGAGGTGAGTCCTCAGAGGCTCAGGAGCATTCTCCAGTCTTCTCTCAGATTGGTGCTCACCACCCCTCCTGCTGCCCTCCTGCCTGGTGCAGGGAAAGGAGATAGCCTCGCCGCCGGGGAGTTCACAGTGCAGGGGAGACTGTTAGGCAAATGAGTAGTTATGGTGCCGTATGAGAAGTGCTTTAAAAGAAAGCCGAGTGGAGGATTCCAGAGGGGTCAGGGAAGGCATGAAGAGAAGGGAAAAGATGGAGGGACTTGGAGGCCCATGGGTGGCAGGTGGTGTGCCCTTTGGTGTGTTTTGAAAGCAGTGGGGAGGTCAGTGTGGCTGGGGAAGCATGGAGGCAGAATGAGGACATCTAACACACATCTGTTTGAAGTTCCAGAAAAGTTAATATATTTGAAAAAATAATGACTGAGGATTTTCAAGAATTATGGCAAAGTGCTACTTCTCAGAATCAGGAAGCCTAGTGAATTAAAGTAGGATAATAAAAGAAATCCCCACTTAGATAGGTCATCAGGAAACTGCAGGACACCAAAGAAAGAGAGCATCGTAAACCCACAGGGAACAGACATCAGTTACAAAGGAACAGCGATCACACTGACAGCTGACTCTCAACAGTGACCACAGAGGCCAGAGGACATTGTGCTGAAAGGAGAACGGTCAATCCAGGATTCCATGGCTAGAGAAAGCATCTTTCTTCCAAGAATGATGGTGAAATAAAGATATTTTAAGTTTTGAAACAACAAAAAAAGTTACCCTCCAGAATTCTATATTCAATGAAGGTATTCTTCAAGAATGAAGGTGAAATAATAACATTTCCAGGGAACAGAAGACTAAGAGAATCTGTTGCCAACACATCTGCTCCACAAGAAACACTAAGAGAAGTTCTTAGGAAGGAATGAAGAACATCAGAAACGAGAAAAAATGTGGGAAAATATTTTAAAAGTATAAGAATCTAAGAAAATTTGAGCAGCACAATTCATAAGCCTGTGAATTTGTTGTTCCCAGCAATTAGAGAATACACATTCTTTTCAATGACATACAGAATACTTACAAAAAAATGATCATGTGCTAGTCAAAAAAGCTAGCAGGGCTCTACAAATCTCAGAAAATTGGGGTCACATAGAACACATTTTCTAACTACAGTACACTCAAGTTAAAAGTCAGTAACAGGGGCCGGCCCCGTGGCATAGCAGTTAAGTGCGCATGCTCCGCTGCTGGCGGCCCGGGTTCGGATCCTGGGCACGCACTGATGCACTGCTTCTCTGGCCATGCTGCGGCGGTGTCCCACATACAGTAGAGGAAGATGGGCATGGATGTTAGCCCAGAGCCAGTCTTCCTCAGCAAAAAGAGGAGGATTGGCAAATGTTAGCTCAGGGCTGATCTTCCTCCCAAAAAATAAATAAATAAATAAAAGGTCAGTAACAAAAAGATAACTAGAAAAACTCTATATATTTGACATTTTAAAAACAGAATTTCTTTTTCTTTTTTTTTTTTTTCCTGAGATACAGGTCTTTTTCTTTTGCTTTTTTTCCCAGTAACTTTATTGAGATCATAATGGTTTATATAACATTGTGTAGTTTTGGGTGTACATTATTGTTTATCAATTTCTGAGTAGACTTCATCGTGGTCACCCCAAGTAGTCTAATTATTGTTCATCACTGTACATATGTGTCCCTTTACCCCTTTCACCCACCCCCCAACCCCTTCCCCTCTGGTAACCACTAATCTGTTCTCTTTATCCATGTATTTGTTATATTCCCCATATGAGTGAAATCATGCAGTATTTGTCTTTGTCTGGACATCATACCCTCAAGGTCCATCCATGTTGTTGCAAATGGGATGATTTTGTCTTTTCTTATTGGCTGAGTAGTATTCCATTGTGTATATATATACCACATCTTCTTGATGCAGTCATTAGTCGAGGGACACGTGGGTTGCTTCCACTTCTTGGCTGTAGTGAATAATGCTGCAATGAACATAGGGGTGCATAAATCTCTTTGGATCATTGATTTGAAGTTCTTTGGATAAATGCCCAGTAGTGGGATAGCTGGATCGAATGGTATTTCTATTTTTAATTTTTTGAGAAATCTCCATACTGTTTTCCATAGTGGCTGCACCACTTTGCATTCCCACCAGCAGTGTATGGGAGTTCCCTTTTCTCCACACCCTCCCCAACATTTGTTGTTTTCTGTCTTGGTAATTATAGCCATTCTAACTGGTGGAAGGTGATATCTCATTATTGTTTTGATTTGCATTTCCCTAATAATTAGTGATGTTGAACATCTTTTCATGTGTCTGTTGGCCTAAAAACAAAATTCTTGAGTCAAGGAAGAAATTATAATGAAAATCAGAAATATTTAGAACCAAATAATAATGTAAATATTTTCATATCAGAATTTGTGGGACAATGGAAGCAACAGTAAGAGGGAAATTTATAGCTTTAAATGTTTACGTTAGTCAAGAAGAAAGACGCAAGATTCATGAGGTAACAGTAGCGGTTAGAATAGCATTACACCCAAATAAAGGAGAAGGAACGAAATAATGGGTAAGAACAGGAATTAATGAATCAGAACACAAATAATAATATCCACAAAGACAGAAGTTGTTGAATAAAAATAGTAATAAAAGAGACAAATCTCTGGCAAGATTAATTTTAAAAAATCGAAAGGAAAGACAAACAGTATTAGGAACGAAACTGAGGACATAACTGTGGATGCTGCCAGGATTCGATGCAGAGGAAGAGGCCGTCTGATCTACTCTGTGCTTACAAACCTGAAAACTTGGATAAAATGGATAAATTAAAAAATAAAACTTAGCAAAGCTGACTGAAGAACAATAGAAAACTTATAAATAGGGATCATCCTATAATCATTAAAGAAATTGAGTAATTACTTAAAAATCCCCCTCACCCTCCAAATTCACCCAGAAGGCTTTACTGGAAAGTTTTTTCACCTTTCGAGAAACAATTCCACTTTTTTTTTTGCTGAGGAAGATTTGCCCTGAGCTAACATCTGCGCCTGTCTTCCTCTATTTTGTATGTGGGTCACCGCCATGGGATGGCCGCCAACGAGTGGTATAGGTCCATGCCTAGGAACCGAACCCAGGCCGCCGAAGCAGAGTGCGCCGAACTTAACCACTAGGCCACAGGGCCAGCCCCAAGAAACATTTCCACTTTTATACAAACTCCTTCAGAGGATAGGAGAATAGGGGGTATTCCTACTCATTTTATGAGGGTCGCATAATCTTAACACCAGTACCAGACAAAGGATGTACAGTGTGAGAACAAACAAGTCAGGCCAATCCCACTTAGGAATATAGATGCAAAAACCCTAAGCAAAGAAACAATTGTAAAACCAAAATGATAAAAACATAAAAATGATATAGTACACCATGAAACACCTCGTTTGCAAGGACCCAGTCATTTTGTATTAATGTAACATATTAAGAGACCCAAAGAGAAAAATCATGTGATCATCTTAAGAGAGGCAGAAACAGGTTGATAAAATTTATCAGCTATTCTTTGCAAAAGAATTAGCAGACTTGGAATAATGGGGAACTTCCATAACCTGATAAAAGACTTCTAAATGGAGAAAAGCCTATTATGGTAAATGGTACCATTAAGTGGTAAAATGTTGAAAGTTGATCCTGTAAGAGCAAGATTCTCCACACTTCTGCTTTATGTTGGGACTGGTGTCCCAGCCAGCACAGTGAGAAGGGAAAATGGAAGAAAAAGTATAAGGACTAGAAAGAACTAAGCCGTTATCATTTGCAAGTGATGTGATCATGTATGTAGACTATCCAAAAATTTCTACAGGTGAGTTTATTAGAATTGAGTTATTAGAATTATTATAAGAATAAATAATTAGGATGAGTTTCAGTTATTAGAATTGAGTTTAGCAAGATTGCTGGATACAAAAATAAGTATGCAAAATTAAAGTTTTTTGCATACAATAAGTAGACAATTAAATTGTAAAAATATACCAGTTCCTAAATAAATTTTACAAAAGTTGTATAAATCCCTTATGGAGATACAGGATAAAGTAAAAAAGATTAAATTTCACTGAAAGATATTAAAGAAGACTTAAATAAATGGAGAGATGTCCTGTGATTTTGGTATGGAAACCAAATGATAACACTTTTCCTCAAATTGATCTGAGATTCAGTGCAATTTTGATGAAAATCCCAACAAGCTTTTAATTTTTATGTTTTTTGTTATTTTTCCTTTAATTTGACAAGGTGATTTTAAAATGCGTATGGAAGAACAAAGGCCCAGGAATAGCTAAGATACTCCTGAAGAACAAGACCAAGGTTGGGATTTGCTGTACCAGATATCAAGATTTATTATCATAATAATATCTGTGAGGATAGTCAAGAAAGTGCAGGGATGGAAATAGATAAATGGGTCAGTGGAACAGAACAGAGAGCCCAGTGATGAATCCATGAAGACTTACCTTCTGATAGAGGAGGCACCGTGGGGAAAGAGTATGAGATCGAGTCCTTATATTTTATACCCTATAACAAAATCAATTACTAATGGATCCACTGTGGAAACATGAAAAGCACACTGTAAATCCTTTAGACATTATTACTATAGAAGAATAGCTCCGAGGGCCCAGTGTGGGGAAGGATTTCCTAAATGTCAGGAAAAGCACAGATTACAAAGGAAAATACTGATAGGTTCTACTCATTAAAGTTAAGAACTTCGCTATTTATCAAAAGATACCTTAAGGAGAGTGAAAAGAAAGGCCACATATTGGGAGAAGTTATTTGTAACACAAGTAAAAGAATCAGTATTCAGAACATGAAAAGAACTCTCTCAAAACAATAAAAAAAATAGATAACCAACCCCGCAGAAAGGTGGAAAGCAGACTGGAGCAGGCACTTGATGGGAGAGGAGTCACGAGGGACCCGCAACAAATGAGAAGATGCACGGCTTTGTTAAGGACCAAGGAAACACAATAAAAACACAGGCAGGTAACACTTCACAACCACCAGATGGGCACACGTGAAAAAGTGAGATGGCACGAAGCGTTCGTTTTGTTAATGAGGCACCTCCGGGAGCACTGGGACCTGCGTCCACGGCCAGTGGGAGCATTAAGTTGGCACGACCACGTGGAGACCTCCCTGGCACCACACAGTGAAGGGGAAGGAGCTATGACCCACAGTTCTCGTGTGTACGTGTGCACCAGGGATATGAACAAGAACAGGCAGCAAAGCAAAACCAAACCAAACCAGTGCCTTCAACAGACTAATCCATTGTGACCCCCGGTGGAGTGGACTATTTATTGTACCACAGTAAAAATGAGCACATATCAGCTACACCTCAATACAGATGAATCTCCCCAATATGTGGAGTGAATAAAGCCAGTCACAAAAGAATGTGTACATTGTTTCCATTGATATAAAGTTCAAAAAATAGGCACAGCTAACCACTATATTGTTTAAAGGTAACTTTACATGGAAAAATGAGAAGGAAAATCAAGAGAAGGGCTAACACAGAATTCGTGAAGATTAAGGTGGCGGCTGCCATTGGAGGAGGCACTTTCTGGTCCCTGAAAGGCAGCAGTGGCTTTCAGACATTGGTTGTGATGCTCCACCAGAAGAAAGGAGACGCACGGTGTATTTTATGTGTACGCACATGTACACAAATACATGTGTATCTACACGTAACTGAAATGAGAGAGTCGCACAACAGGATCAGATTTGCTCAGGTGTTTTCTATTCTATCCTTAAAAAAAGCCAGTTGTGACCCACTAAATTGATTTGTACTCACTGTTTGAAAATGTTTTATTGCTTAAGTGGAAGGTTAGTACGTTGGCGTTGGTTTTATTATTCCTCTTTATGCTGTACTCATCTGTTTTATTCACCCTTCTCTTAAGAGCAGAAACCACTCAAAGCAAGTGGGGAGAGGACGCTGCCTGGGCCTGAGGCTCGAGCAGCTAATGCCAGGGAGGGCTCTTGTCTGAGGAGGAAGCCTGTGGACTCTGTGGGCAGGCGGGCTTCAATTTAGCTCAAGGAGCCTTTTGCAAGACCACGTGTGGTGGGGAGATTGGAAAGGTTCTCAGCTGTCTTCTCTCTGGTCTCTTCCCAAGGGCTGTCCTGGCCAGGCCTGGCCCAGCTGGCCTCCCAGCATGGAAGCCCTCAACGGCTGTCGGCCCTGGACTTCAGCTCCCTCCAGCTTTCCCTTAGGGTGCCTGCCTCACCTGATGCGGGGCACAGACACCAGTGTGGCTCATGTGGCCCAGTGTCTTTTCCCTTCTCAGCCCGCTGCCCAGAACTTTCTAAGGGCGTCTTTGAGCCCCACGCTGCCTTCTTGCAGGTGCCAAGCCAGCTGCCTCTGTCGACCCATGGGGAGTGCCCACCGGTGCCAGCACACACTCCATCTCCAAGAGCTCAGACCCCTGGGCAGCCCCGCAGCAGCCTGCCCCCAGTGCTGGGAAAACAGCTGACGCCTGGGCTGCAGCCTCGACTGCCAAGCCTGTGTCCGCCTCTGGTGAGACCTCACCCTGCCCAGGGTCTGAGAGCCCCTTTGGGCCCCAGTGCTTTCCCCTCTCCTGGCTCCTTGGCGTGGGGCCTGTGGGTTTGCCTGCACCTGCTGCCCTCCTTCCTGATCCCCGGATGCCATGCGCCCAGTGTGAGGGGTGAGCTCTCAGGCCCTGTGGGCACCCGCACCTCCCTCCAGAGGGAGCTTCCCGAGGGGACCCTGGGCAGGCTGCCCTCCAGGCACTCCTTCCAGTAGCTTCCTACAGGCCCTGTCCAAGCTTCTAGACCCAGCTCAGATGTGTCTCCACCACCATGAGCCCCTCCTTCAGTTTTGGGTGGGGGTGGTGGGAGCAGTGGCAGGTAAGCACCCCACACCATGCACAGGGAGGCCAGAGACGCTGGCCTGCCCGCCCCCCGGTCCCCTCCCAGCCCGCAGGTGACCCTGAGTGCTTGCTGCCCTCTGGCCCCTGTCAGAGTTCTCCCCGCTGAGGTAGGTAGAGCTCTGCCTCCCCTGCCCGTTGCCAGCCCTACCCCGGGGTGTAGACAGGGCAGCGGAAGCACAGAGAAGTCATGATGGGCCCACAGTCACTGGCCTCTCGTGTTCACCTAGGGGCCTTTGATCTCTTCAGTAATTTGAATGGTACAATTAAAGATGACTTTTCTGAATTTGACAACCTCCGAACTTCAAAAACAACAGGTATGTAAAGGTGGTAGTGGTTTCCATAATGTTCTGTGCATTTGACCAGCCCGGTTATGGCAGAAAGAACAGTCAGCTCTCAAAACCTATCACCTTTATGCATTTTCTTTGCGTTTTGATCTTGGGAGCCAGAAACGTCTAATTGCAGGAATTCACACATCAGCAGAGAAAAGTCACGTGGTTGAGTTTTTCTTTCACCCTCTTCTCGTGTTGGGCCCCATGTTTCCTAGCTGCTTCACCTCTGTGTCTCAGCCTTACTCCCCCGGGGCCCCCTGGCTGCCTGCAGAAGCCCACTGCCCTGGCCTGCCTAGCCAACATGGGCACCCGCCCCCAGGTCTGAGCCATCATTTCCATTCACCTTCCTCCTCCCAACTTCCCACTCCCCAAAGGTGCCACCTTTTCCGGACAGCCCCAGAGCTGGGCACAGATGCCGTGTCTCTGCCCTGCTTTATCACCCCCAGGCTGGTGCCCGTGTCCAGGAGATCCATGGTCAAGTCTTTAGGCCCAGCTCCTCCCCTGTGTGCCCCTGGGCTGGGAGGGGATCAGGGTGGGGTGCAGAGGGAGAAGGCCTGGGACGCCCTCTTCACACACCCCTAAGTGGGGCTGGGGACAGAGCCAGGCAGCCTGTGTGCATCTCAGGGCCACCCCTCCCAGCCACAAAGAGCAACTTCTCTCCTTTCTCTTTCCTGTCTCTGCTTCTCCCCGTGCCTCACCCATTCCCCGCCCCCCCCCCCCCCCCCCCCCGCCTCCTTCCCTCCTCCTCCCCCTCTCTCCCTGGCTGCAGCCACAGGCCTGGCTGTTCCTGGTGTAAGGTATGAGCAGCCTGGTACCCCTGACCACCCCCTCAGCCCTGTCAGCTCAGGGGACCAGAGGCAACTTAGAATGTGCTGCTTCTTGGGGTCTTTTGCTGCGTTAAAAAACCAACAAGATTCCATTGTCTCCTTCCTCGGCCAAAGTACAACCTAACTGTCCTTGCCACACCTCCGTGCCTCAGTGAGAAGGCACATGGCCTTGTCATGTGAACATCCTTCCGTGGACTTGTCAAACGTTTACCCCCATTCCAGAAGAATTCTCATTGTAGAAAACACGGGAAAGTTTATGGAAGAAAATGAAAATCATCCATAACCCTTCCACCTGCCCTCGGCCACTGTGTTTCCTTCCCGTGTGTTCTCTGAGCTCTTCCATACAGTCTTTTTTGTTCAGTCCACACTGTCAGAGTCGAATGCTGCCCCTCTCCCGCCCGCACTTGTATGGAATAACAGGATGAAAGCATTTCCTCGTGGCCTTCAAAATTCTTTAGGAAATATTTCATAGCTATGTGGTGTCTCTCTGTGTGGCTCAGCAATAATTTATTTAGTCATTAATTTTTGGGAGGACATTTTAGGTTGAATTCAAGTTTTGTTGAAGTAAATAATGCCACGGTGAACATCTTTGTGCTTAAATCCCTGTTCATATTTTGCATTATTTCCTGAGACTGGATTCCTAGAAATGGGATTACTGAGTGGAGAGTATGACCATTTTTAAGAACCTCTATACCCATTGCCCTGTTGCATCTTGGCAAAGCAACCACATTCCCAATGGCCTGTCTCACATACCCTCTACTGGCTGAATTTTAAAAAATAATTTGCTTTCTTTTTAACTATCAAGAAATTCATGTTCATTGTAGAAAATGAAAACATAAAAAAATGTGAATTACCTGTGCCCAGCCACTCACCCCGAATCACATCGTAACATGTTTGGAGGGCTGTGCTGTCGTACTCTCTTGCCCCTGCTTTTCTCACTTGATGTTTTGGTGCAGTTCTCGTTCCTCGGCAGGAAGTCCTCTTCTGTCCCTGCACTCTGGGGTTTGGTTATACATTCAGTGGGTAGCGGAACCTGCCCTGTGGCTGTTTGTCTCCAGTCTGGGGCTGTTGGAAACGACACTGCAATGAACATCCCCATCATCTGCACATCTGTTGTGTCCTCCGGGGACTCGCATGTCTGGGGAATGTCTGTGTTCTGCTCTGGACGCACCTGGGGTTGGACCAGTCTCGGGGCCTGCCCTCCACACTCACCATGCCCGTGTGTGTCCTTGTTTTGTAGCTGAGGTAGTGACCTCTCCACCATCGCAAAACAATGGAACTACAAGCCCTGACCCCTTTGAGTCCCAGCCCCTGACCATCGCCTCGAGCAAGCCCAGCAGTGCCCGGAAAACACCCGAGTCCTTCCTGGGCCCCAACGCAGCCCTGGTGAACCTGGACTCGCTGGTGACCAGGCCAGCCCCACCAGCCCAGTCCCTCAACCCTTTCCTGGCACCAGGTATGCTCGCTGCCCGGGGCTTCCTCTGGCTGTCTGCTCTTCCTGAGAATGGGTTTGGGGCAGGCCTCAGGCCCTGATCTCTCCTCTACCTCTGAGGGGCTCCTCCCGCTGCGTCCCACATGCAGGCACCATGCTCAGGAGTGTGCCAGGCCTTGGGGCTGGGAAGCAGTGGAGCCAGCTGGGAACTCCTACACTAGCTCTTCTGCCTCTCCAGGGCCTTGTGGGGTGGGATGTGAAAGCTGCTGTTCAGTTAAGGCGGGGTGGAAAACAGCCCCCCTCTTCAGTTGAGACCACTGAGCAGAAGCTGCCTCCAACTTGGTGCCCCCAACCAGGGACACCCTCGAGCAAGCACTGGTTCTGGGTCAGCTAGAGGAGGGCAGTGCTGGGGGGTGAGGGAGAGCCAGGGTCTGCTGCCCAACATCCTGCCTTCTGGGTGGAGTGTAACAGGGCCCTTCAGCTGGGCCATCCTTCAGGGACCCAAGGACCCTCACTTGGCCCCTGGTGCTGGATTCTGCCTTTTCTGGGGCCAGGAACTCCACCCTACCACCATCTTCCCGCTGGCAGGCTGTGTCTAAAGACCTGCTCTCCACCCACAGAGGGGCTCTCCGTGGGCTGCAGGACAAGCCCTAGCCTTTGCTTTAGTGTCCAGGGCCCTTGTGGCCTGGCCCCACTCCCCTTCTCTCCCTGTGTGCTCAAACCCTCGTAACGTTGCTCACGCATACACATTCTGTTTCCTCTGCCTGGAGTGCCCTCCTGGCCTCTTTTCCCGTGGATCCATCCTTCAGCACCCAGCCCAGACAGATGTCTTCCTCTAGGAAGCCGCCTTCCTTCCCCACAGATTTCCCAGCAAGGCCTTGGGCTCCGCAAGGACAAGAATGTGTCACATTCAAGGTGTTCAGCCTCAGACCCGCCCCTCGACAAAGGGAGATCTGAAGATCTGGGCCACTGCCCTTGATAGGACAGTGCAGAGCAGGACCCAAGGACTGAGGTTGGGCACCCTAGGGCAGAAGTGGGGCGTGTAGAGTGCCTGGCTTCCGCCCAACCCTGCCATCCTGAGGGGGATGAGGATGTGGTTGCCCTCAGGGAAGGGTGGCTTTATGGCTCCTCACTGCCTGGGTGGAACTGGATTAGAACCCAGGTTCCGGGGCCGGCCCAGTGGTGCAAGCAGTTAAGTGCATGCGCTCCGCTGCAGCGGCCCGTGATTCGCCGGTTTGGATCCTGGGCGCGCACCAACGCACCGCTTGTCAGGCCATGCTGTGGTGGCGTCCCATATAGAGTGGAGGAAGATGGGCATGGATGTTAGCCCAGGGCCAGTCTTCCTCAGCAAAAAGAGGAGGACAGGCAGATGTTACCACAGAGCTGATCTCCTCACACACACACAAAAAGAACCCAGGTTCATAAGCCAGCCAGGAGCCGTGTCCCTGCCCCAGGAGGGCTCCTGCCCTCTCTGCCCAGAGAGCCCTCGGGCCCTGTGGGAGCTCCATCAGCAGGCGTGTCCATCGGCAGCCTCCTCCAGGCTTTCGGGGCAGCCATGTCAGGGCCTTGGGGCAGCGGTGCTGTCTGCAAACAGTTTGTGGTCCCTTGGGGCTGCAGCCAAGATGGAGGAGGTTCAGGCAGCCCTGCTGGACCTCCAAGGCCATTCTCCAGGCTACACAGGTGGCTCTGGGCTGTCACTTGTCATTTCTAGGGTTCTGGCTCAGATCCTTCCTGGGTGGGGGGCCTCAAGCAAGTCCCTGTCCTGCTCTGTAGGCTCGGTTTGCTCATCTCTAACCAGGGGTGATCTGCAGAGCGCACGTCCTAGGGTGACGAGGAGCAGTTGATGCAGGAGTGTCGGTGTGCCCGCAGTGGGACCCGCCTCCCCCGCTGTGGGGCAGAGTCTCCTGCTGGTGACTTGTGGGGTGCCCCTGCTGGGCAGCCTTTGTGAGCAGGGGCTGGGCTGCGTTGGAGACTCAGGGCTTGCAGCTCCCAGGTTTTTGGCAGAGAATCAATAGATGTTTTTGCTCAAGTGGGGAAAAGGTTTTCTGATCCATTTTGGAAACACTGGGTAAGACAGAGTCTGCATCCACTTCACGACTGCAGAACTTCTCAGAGCCTTTGTTATGCCAGGGTCCCAGGGTGCAGCATGGGGAGTGCAGCACTCAAGCCACACGCTCTAGTTCCCACCTCCCGCTTTGTTCTCCTCTCTCCCAGACACCTGTGGTCACAGAGCTTGGCAGACAGAATAAGGGAGCGAGGCCAGTCGTTTGTTGCTGAAGGAATCCTCGGGTGCCAGCCCTGGAGCAGCTGGAGCCCCACGAGCCTGGCATGTTCCTGGCACTGCCTTGTTCAGGCTTTGTGACCCTGGACAAGTCACTTGGCTTCCCACAGCCTTAGCCTCCTCATCCACTGGAGATGCGTTCAGTCCACAGATGTGTCTGCCGTGTGCTGGCTGGTGCTGCTGTGGGCTCTGTGGCACAGCAGGGGTCGGGATGCCGCCAGGCCCTGAGGGCAGGCTCCCTGAGTGCCTGCTCCCGTGGCCTTGGTCTTCCCGCCTGTGGACTTGGGGACGGATGTTCTGACTCTGGCCACTTCCTTCCTGCTCTCTCCCCAGGCGCAGCTGCGGCTTCGGCCCCTGTCAACCCCTTCCAAGTGAACCAGCCCCAGCCACTGACGCTGAACCAGCTGCGAGGGAGCCCGGTCCTGGGGTCCAGCACTTCCTTCGGGCCTGGCCCGGGAGTAGAGCCCATGGCTGTGGCCTCCATGACCTGCACAGCCTCACACCCAGCTCTGGGGGTCAGCAGTTCCTCCCTGACGCCACTGGGCCCCACAGCGATGAACATGGTGGGCAGCATGGGCATCCCCCCATCGGCTGCTCAGGCCACCGGCACAACCAACCCTTTCCTTCTCTAGTGCCCGGGCTGGGGACCCGCCGCAGAGCGAGTGCCCAGAGCATCTGCGCCCGAGGACGCCGAGCAGGGACTGTCGTTTGTGGAATGGTGTCTGAGAGTTGGGGTGGGTGTTAGGGATTTCCAGTTCCGGCTTCCTGATCAAGGGTTGTCTTTACAGCCCTGACCCTCGGACTCAGTGGTGGCAGGCTTGCTGAGACATGAGACAGAGCACGCAGGTCTCCACGCCGTCTCAGGTGCCTGCTCACCTGTCCCCAGTCCGCAGCCTGCATCACGCGGGCCCGCCCCTGACCCAGCCTGGCCACCCTCCCCGCCGCCTCCCGAGCACGGGGCCCTGGCTCCTGTGGAGATGGCTGGCTCTCTGGGGCTGTGGATGAGGAGGCGGGAGTCCTCGGTGTTGCCCTTGCCCCCAGCCTCAGCCTGAGGGTCTTTGGGTCTCTGCCTCACCCAGGACTTGGGATGGCCGCCTCGTCTTTGTCCCCCAGCCCCAGCGACACCCCAGGCGTCCCAGTGTGACAGATGAAGTGCCGCTCCATCAGACCCTGACCTCCATCAGACCCTGACCGTTTAGGGAAGTGGTTGTGCATATTTTTCTTCGACTCGTGTGTGAGTTCAAAGTAAACAGCACCGCTGTGGAACAACTTGGATTAAGTCCACTAGAGCAAGCTTTAAACTAACCTGAGCATAACCCTGCCACACGGCTCTATGCTTGTACACGTTTGCACATATTTTGTTTAGTACAGTTTCATATTTGAGTTTGCAGAATTATCTAATAGTCTTTTTTTGGCTAATATTTTTATAACGTGGTTCTTATTTAACTGTCTAGTTTTGATAGAATTTACCAGGTCTGGCTGAATTAAGATACGGGCACGTGTCATGTTAGTGGTTTAAATCCTCTTATTTATGGTTTTAACTCTGTAAGAAAATTTAAAGAGGAAGAGTCAGAAAAAATGCCGTATGGGAACTAAAGCAAATTCTTTACAGGGAAAAATATGGGAATTTGATTACACATAAAAGATGATGTTTATTTAAAAAGAAAGAAACTACAACAGCAGCAAAAAATCCTAGCCTCCTTGCCTTTTCCTTTCTTGAACTCCCCTTTTTGGTGAATTACCAAACAGATTGACTTTCAGCCTTTTGGGCTAGATCCTAAGAGAGAGGCTATTTTTCTTACTGAGATATCAATATCAAGGAAGTTAAAAAAATGTAGTGTATGAATGTGACTCACCAGTTTGTATCAGCGAATTCCCTTTTGTAAGGCACGCACGGATTAACAAGGACTTCCGCTTACAGTGGAGAGCCGAGACGGAGGAGCCGTCTTGAACCTGTGTCTGGTCTCCTCTCACTGCATGCTCAGGGTAGAGATGGGGAGAGTGGAGACAGCAGTTGTCTGGGGGGCAGTGGCGCGTCTGTGCCCTTGGCTCCCTGGGTGACGGTCCCTGGGCTGAGACGAGGTAAGGGCCCAGGGCTGCCTTGACCCACCCACCTTGCAGTCACACATTGCAGACTTAAAATAATCATCTCTTATTTTGGAGAGGAAGAAGAAAAATCATTCTCACACAGAATAGATTTTTAACAAATATGCACTAATATTAGCTCCCTCTTCCAACCTCCTACTTTCCTTACCCCACCCGCCACTATCAAAAGAGTATTGAGTCACAAATTAAATACAGAAAAGACTTGCTTCTCCCCAGGGAAGGGACATTCCGCCTGAATTCTGTGTCCGGTCAGCTTGCTTGGCAGGCGTTGCAGTCTCCCTTTCCACTGTGGACTTCTCAGCTCCAAGGGCAGCCGACCACCTGGTGGTCCCTCCGAGGAGGGATGGGGCCCCTCCACCCCTCTCTCTGGTTCCAGAGGAGATCTGACCCTCAGCACTGGGCCCAGGAGAGATGGAAAGTGCCGGGAGGCGTGCAGGCTGATTCAGAGCTGCCCGCTGAGGCCCTCTCCTGTTGCCTGTGTGAAAGAGCTCACCTATGCCGCTCCTCGAGGCTGCCCTAGGGCCCCTGGAGCCACCTGTCCAGAGCTCCTGCCCAGCCACGCCTCTGCCAGAACCGGAGGCCTGGGGCTGGACTGGGGGCTCTGAAGTCATTCACGCCGCGTCTGGCCTCATCCGGCCTGGGGGAGGGTGGAGGCGGGGCAGGACTCGGGCAGGATGCTGCCCCAGGGAGGTGCCGTCACTCCAGCCATGCAGCCCTGACCACCTCACCCACCAGTAGACCTCACTCGACTCCTTGGGTCAGTGATTCTTTTGTAACAGTCAAGAGCCCTTCCTGATGTGGCTTTGAGGCCCCAACATTACAGCCACTGGGCCACCAAGGCCCAAGAAGACTCCTGCCCCGCCTCCCGGCACAGGCCCGTCCCCAGGCGCCTCGTCCCTGTTGCCCGCTGCACTGATCATGAAGCCACCGGCCACTGCCACGCATGTTGTACACATGCCATCAAGCTCCCTCCTGATGGGCACCGTGGTAGGAGCGTCACCCAGCTGTTTTCCCAGTCCCAGGGGCCGGTGGCTGGTTTTGAACTTGTGTTGACTATTGATACTTATTTACTGTATAAATATAATTTATCATTTGTATCATGATGCGGTTTCTGGCTGTGTCCTTCCCCCATCCCCATCTTTATGAATCCTGCGACACAGGAGAGGGGTGGGCAGGCTAGGGAGGCGGTTCTTCCCTGGAACCCAGCTTGGCCTGCGGTTAAGGAGGCAATTGACTTGGTCTCGGTGCCCATGTGAGTCTCTGAACGTCAAGGAAGGAGAGGCTGGGAGGCTGCCGTCCGTGGCCCATGGTGCGGGACACCGTGACAGCTGGTCTGCAAGGGCATGCTGGTGCGAGTACCGGCTAGTCTTTTACCCCTTGCCGTGACCTTGTCAGGGGTGCACGTCACCACCCATGGACTTCGGGCTTAGCCCTAAGACTTACTTAGAATGAGGTGTAAGTGACGGCTCCAAGGCTGCGTCTCCAGAGCCTGCTGCGCTTTGCTTCCTCTTCCGTGTCCGTGCCACCAGAAGAGCTGCTCCTTGAGAAGCTGCCCAGCCCCCCTGCAGATCCAGGAGACGGCGATGGTGGTAGCCACTGGTTCTTGGGTGGCTTGTGCAGCTTCACTGTGGCAACGGCTGACTGGTGCAGAGGGCCTGTCCCCTCTCGGAAACTGATCAGGGGAGGTGTAGCGGCTGAAGGACAGAAATTCCTCTGAAGGCAGAGGTGGCAGAGTGCTCTGATTGTAGAGGGTGTACAGCAAAGGCAAGGACGGGTGGAGGGAGATGAAGGTGGAAAGGTGGTGAGGGAGGCGAGGGGCAGGCGTGCAGCTTCTCTCGTGAGGGAGGGCCCAGTGCTGACCTCTGCTCTGGGGCTGCTCTGCACACCCATCTTTCTGTGCTGAAGATCTGGCCCCCTGGTGCCCACTTGGGGAGCAGGAGTCAGTAGGGAGGGTTTGCCAGAGCCTGGATCAGCCGGGGGTCCACTCCAGGACAGGTGAGAAGGGTGTTCGTCCGGGTGCTCTGGGTTACCTTGCGGTAACAAACCTCCACATCTCAGTCGCTTCACAAGACAAGTTATTTCTCACAAAGTACGTGTCTGGGTGCACAGCTCTCCAAGCAGTGGTGGGGGACCGCGGCTGCTTTCATCTGGGACACTGCCACCTTCGAGGCACAGCCCTGAAGGCTGCCATGGAAGGGAATGAGTGAGCAGAGTGAGAGGTGTTCCAGATTTCTTAGGGGCCAGGCCTGGAAGTCCGTGGCTTCCACCCTTGTCCTAACACCAGAACTGGTCCCATGGCTCCATCTAGGTGCAGGGGAATGAGGAAGTGCAGGCTTCCTTTGCGCCCAGGGGGACGGGAAATGGGTTTGTCACAGCTGGCCCTCTAGTCACCAAATAATTATGCAGGGAACCACATCCCCTCCCCCTAGGGAGGCCTCAGGTCCCATCCAGTCATCTATAGAATCATGAGAGAGAATAAATGGTGGTGGTTTGTTAGACAGCAAGAGAGAACAGGAGCACACACACAATTCTTTTCTAGACATGAGCCTACTTAATTTCTTGTTGCCTTATCCCCAAGCTTCTTTCAACTTCATGGTAACTGCTGTGAGGCCATTTGGGATATTGGGGGGAGGGCCACCCTCTTAATCAGATATTTACCCAAAGGCTGAGTTACTTCTCCAAATGAGAAGTTTTCTAGGCCTTTATTGCTCAAAGCATTCTTCAATCTTATCTCTTCCCATTTGAGTTCTAGAAAGTTTCCTTTTCCAACCTTTCGATGCCAAAAATTTTTGGATTCTCTTTATTTCCAGTCATTTCTGCTTGCAAACTGGCCATTTCTTTCCTGAGCTCATCCCTTTACTGTGATAACTCTCCAAATACAGCCAACAGTAGCCACCACATACCACACGCCTGCCATCTCCCCCCTCCTCAGAGCCGTGGGCGCAGCAGGCGCATGACCCCCTCCCAAGTTAGCACAGGGTCTCACCTCAAGTTCTGTCCTGCTCTCCAGCCGTTTATCTCTTCTTCCTGCATGCTGCCCAACTGCTTAGCTAATGCCACATACGTTCATGTGGGTTTTGTTTTGGTCTTAGCAAAAAACCCACTCCTGATACCAACTGCCATATCAGAATAGAATGGGCTCTGCAGGAATAAACCCCAGACTCTGGCTGAACCCAATAAAAGTTTCTCACAGAATGCCCACTGGGGATGTTCCTGGCAGCTCAGTGACCCAGGCCCCTCCCTCATGATGCGCCATCTTCAACAGTGGCCTCAGGGTGCTGTGGAAAAGGAAGAAGGAGAAGGATGGCTCACGGGAGGTGTTAAACGAGTCAGAGCTCTAAGTGGTGAACATCCTCTCAATCCACATTTCCTACATTTCTTCAGCCTGAGTTACACACAGGGACCCACCTGGATACAGGGGCCCGGGAAATGCAATCTTGAGCCCAGAGGAAAAGGAAATGGGCTGGTGAACACAGCTGTGCCACAGTGGAGGACAGAATGAGGAGCAAGTGAGGGGTGAGCTTGGGGGCCGCAGGCCTTGACTGCTCACGTAGATGGTGACAAATCTCCACCTGCTCCCCAACTCCCAGACGCAAACACACGCCCTCAGCCTCCAAAGTTCCAGTGTCGTCCTCTTGCCTTGACTGGGAAGAGGCATGAGGGAGCTTTCTGAGGGGATGGTAACATTCTGTACCTTGATGGGGGGTGGGCATGCACTTGTCCAAACTCAGCTCCTGGTACACTTAAGATTTATGCATTTCATTGTATGTAAATGTTCCCTCAAAAGAAAAAACCCCACCTAAAAACAAATATGGGACTCCAGTTAATGGTAAGCATGCTGAAATATGCAGGTGTACTGATGTCTGCAGTTTATTTTGAAATGCACTAAAAGTAGGACGATTGATGGAGAGATGAAGAGTTGGGTAGACGTAAAAACACCAGGACAGGAAAATGGTAATGGTATCATCTAGGTGCTTTGTATGAGTGTTTACTGTAAAGTTATTTCAACTTTTCTGTTTAAACATTTTAATAGTAAAATGTTGGGGCCGGCCCCGTGGCGCAGCGGTTAGGTGCGTGTGCTCCGCTGCTGGCGGCCCGGGGTTCGGATCCCGGGTGCGCACCAACGCGCCGCTTGTCAAGCCAGGCCATGGCGGCGTCCCATATAAAGTGGAGGAAGATGGGCACAGATGTTAGCCCAGGGCCAGTCTTCCTCAACAAAAAGAGGAGGATTGGCATCAGTGTTAGCTCAGGCAGGGCTGATCTTCCTCACAAAAATAAATAAAGTAAAATAATAAAATGTTGAAAAAAATTTTAAAAATTAGGAAATTAAACAATGAGAAGAGGGTGAGCCACTACGTCAAAGGCGCTGACAGACGGGGTACCTGTGACCTGAGACTTGCCCATGGACTTGACAGGACGGCGGTTTCTGGGCAGTGACAGGGAAGAAGGCCAATTGGCATGGGTGGAGGGGAGGGAGGAACAGAATGCAGCCCCTCAAGGCGCTGCGCTAGGATGAGGCAGAGGAGTGGAGAAGCACGTGGAGGGCCCAGGGTTTTTCTTCGTGTGGTGGTTCTGTAAGGTAAGAGAGCACATGTGGAGGCTGGTGTGAATAACCCCGCAGAGGAAAGCACACAGGGGAGGGAGGGAGAGCTGCGGGAACGACACCAGTGAGAAGCCAGAGGGCATGGGATCTCATCCACACGTGAGGGGCGGCCTCAGGCAGGACCAGGTAGGACCACGGCGTTTCTGGAGCAAATGTAGGTTGGTGTCAGATGGCGTGGAGGGAACATGAGGGAGTCTGTCTTTCCGTTTCCTCATGAGCACTTCAGCTGAGGGGAACGGGTACTGGAGGTTTGAAGAGGAAAAAAGGTGTGAATGAGTTTTCTCAGGGAATGCAAGAGGGAGGTGCCTAAGGAAATAAGGGGCGTTACTTAGCAGCACTGAGGGAGACCTGGCCATGGACCTAGCGTGGGCAGTCCTCGGGCTGGCTGCTCTCTGACCATGCCTCGGCCTTCAGCGGGTGGCTAGGTTTCACGAGGGCTGAGGTTGGCCAAGTGAGAGATAAAGAAACAGACAGGGCACAAGAGTTGAGCGTGTATGAAGGGAAAGTGCGTGTGAATGACGACTGAATTCAAAATTGGGCAGGGAGGAAAGGAAAGGAGGGGCTAGCAGTTGGCACAAAGAGGGTCTGTGGGTGGCTTGGAGGAGCTGGATGGAATGAAGGATGGTTGGAGTGGAGACCACACAGGGAGGGAGCCGTCTGGGAGAGGGATGCTTGGATGCACATTTTGGAGGTGATGTAGTCATTGGTAATAAGAAACAGGCTCTGGCCATGGGAGCGGGCAGCTACTGAGGGGCACAGGGCAAGGGAGGAGGCTAGAGAGAGCCCAAGTTGTGGGGAGATCTTCCATGTGGGCACTGATGTTGCCAAGACTAGCTAGAGGGAAAGACAGGTCATCAGGCCTTTGGTGGCTGTCAGTAGTGTGGTCTGATAGCCTGGCTGTCGAGGGAGCTGGGATGGGGAAGGAGGAAATGCTAATAAGGGGCAAGAACACAAACCCCGTCTCCAGGCTCACGGTGGATGGCATGTGGGAGCAAAAAGATACCGGCTTGGAGGGCTGCAGCGGGCAGCGTAGGCTTCAGTAGGGGTCAGAGGTGGAGGGAATTTTCCATTCAAAGAGGGTTGGAATCACAGGAATTTTGCTGATGACAGACCACGAGTTCCAGAGCACACAGTGAGTTGGGGGCAGGGGCTAGGAGTGTCCCGAGCAGCATAAACTTCTGGTGCTGAGAAGTAAGTGTGATAAAGGGCAGAACACGGTCAGTTCATGTGGCCTCTTACGGCAAGTGTGAATTACAGTCAGGGCGGTGTGTAGTGACCAGGCTGGTGGTCTCCAGGCTTGGGGGTGGGGTGACTAGGAGCCTGGGGCAAGGCACTTGGTGGCCGCCTGAAATCCTGTGAGGGTGGTGTGCAGGCCAGGGAGGAGACTGAGCAAGCTCTGGTCCCAGCCCCAGAGGGCTCACCTGGAGCTGCGGGTGACGAGGGACACACTGCCTCTGCTGGGCCCAGGCTGTGTGGGGAGAAGGTAAGAAGGCCCAGCCTCGGGCTGAGGGCGAGGTGAGAGGGGGACTCCACCACAGCAGGCTGCGAGGGCTGCCTCACAGAGCACAGGTGTGGGCCGCGGGGCTCACCTTCCTCTCCTGCTGTGAGACTTGGCAGAAGCTGGAATTCCAGCAGCTTCCTCCTGCTGGGAGGTCTTCAACCCTGACCCCTGGGCTTCGGAGTTGGGGGCAGGCAGCGGCCTGGCTGGTGGCCTCACCATCCAGCTCCTGCTGACAGGCTCTCCTCCTCGCCAGGGGAGGCTGGCAGTCACGGAGCAGGCCGTTCTCCTGAACCCCCAAAGCCCCCACAGTGGATGACTGCTTGTCTTAGGGATGAGCATGTTGAAGCGCAGAAAAGGCCACACAGCCCTGAGTGGCAGAATCAGGGCAGAGCCAACGCTCATGTCCTAGTCGGCCATCCTGGTGGTGGCCTGCTCCCATGGGGGAGGTGCTAGAGGGGAGAGGAGGCAGCCCCAGGCCTGGGCTCTGTAGAAAGGTAAGACTTTATTGTATAACACCCCCACCCCAGGCTGCACTTCAGGCAGATGATCCGTGGCGGACTCTCCCGAAGGACGCCCTGCGTTATTGGAGAGCTGCTGGTCTGCACAGAGGGTAGTGGAGGGGCCCTCACCGGGGGAGGCCCGGGGGCGGGCTGGGCCCCAAGACGCCCTGTGTGTCTGGAGGCCCAGTGTCGTAGCCCAGCTTCCTCATGTCCTTGGTCACCACGTTGAAGAGGAGAGTGACAAAGCCCTGGGAGCGGACACGTGTCACTGGGGACAGAAGGGCAGTGTCAGTCAGGCTGGGGCAGAGAGATCCAGGCTGCTTTGGGACTCTCTCAGCCTCAGTGTTCTCTCCTGTAAAATGGGACAGCACTTGGCCTATGTCCTCACTGGGAGGTGAAAGGGCTGCAGCGGGGACAGACAGACACGGACAGCCCTCCAACCAGGCCCACAGCTGGGAGGTGCTCCCGCAGGACCAGCGTCTGCGTGCCTGGCAGGTCCCTGGCATCCCCCGTCTGTTTCCTGGGGACCCACCTAGTCCCTCCCAGGCCCCAACCTACCCATGGAGTGGGGGGATCAAGCTTTACCTTCCCGGCCTTCACCCTGAGCCACCACCTTGGGGTCTGTGTACTCAGGCCGCCGTCCCATGAACCAGCTGAGAAGACAGGAGAACACTGGATGAGCACGACCCACCCCCCTACCCCGGATATCCCTCAGACACTAGACATGGGGTCTCTCTTTGCTTCAGAAACCAGCTGCCCTCCTCCAACCCCTCCCCCAGGGCCAAGCCCCGGGCAGAGCCTCCCACACCCACCGTCCCTCTGCCCATCTGAAAAGCACGCTGGTGGAGTCCATGGAGGCCTGGTGGGCTTCCACCAGACCCCTGGTGCTCTGCAGCCCCACCCCTCCTCAGCTGGATGCCAAGCTTCCCCATCACCATCATCCATGGGTCTGGTTCACTGAGGCTGAAAGCTGAGGGAGATCTGGGGCGGGGTGGGGTGAGGGCATGGCTCGAACCCAGGTGGAAATCCCAGGAAGGCAACAGCAGCTGAGGTGGGGGAGGGGAGAGGAGCCTGGGGACAGTGTGACCCCCCACCCTCCCTGGGAAGGAGGGCCCCATCCCAGAGTTCAGCAACCATCCTTGGTGTGGCAGAGGCCAGATCCGGGCTCTCCACTTTCCTCTTAATAGTGTGGGACCCAGGACAAGTCACTGCCCATCTCTGAACCCCAATGTTCTCAACTGTGATGGGGATAATAATGGTACCTACCTCACGGGACTCTGAAGGCACTCTGTCCACAGCCACATAAGACATGAACCTTACTATCTGTGGTTTGCACTCTGGGGTACACCTGCAGAGGGCGCACTTGTCTGCAGTGACACACTCCATCATCTAACGCCACTCACCCTGGTGAGGTGCCCCGACCCCCGCTGCCTTCCTTCCCCTCACAGCAGCCTGGCTCTGCGTATCCCCTCCTTACAGAGGGGAAAGAAGTCCAGTGACTCGCCCAAGGCCACAGTTAGGAAGCAGTGGAGCTGCACGGGACCACGGCCTCCTGGCTCCAGGCCCCGTGGCGCTGAGCCAAGGCAGCTCCTTCCAGAGCAGCAGCCTCGCCTCCGACACACCCACTCGAGCCGGAAACAGACACGTGCACTATTCCTGGCTGGGTGGGCCAGGCAGACGCGGGCTTTGTCCCGGAGCCACCTCCCGGGCCTGCACTTTGGGGACCTGCACTGGGGAGGTCAACGATGTGACCACTTGGGCAGCGCGGGGTGCCAGGAAGGCCCCGTGGCCTCCCGTATGTAAGGAGCGAGGCCCCTGCGCCTCTCGCGGTCCCCACACTCCTGGAAATGCCCGTCTTCTGGTGCACAGCAGCTCCCAGCACGGGCTCCGCCCTGCCCTCCGTGGAGGGGCTGACCCACAGGAGGGCCCGGCACCGGTCCAGGCACAGCCGCCCTCGCCACCCGACGGGCAGGGAAGCTGGGCGGAGGCTGGGTGAGTCTTCCCTCGGCCCGGCCCACCCTGATGGTGGAGGGCGCCAGTGCCACTGGTGCTGCCCAGGGCAGGGCCTCCGTCTGCCAGCTCACGCTGCTGGGTGAAGGAACAACCGCCCAGTCTGTCCGCAGGCCATGTGCGGACACAGTGGGGGCCTCACAGATGCCCAGCCCCAAGGAAGAGGACAGGGAGGGAAATGGGGAACCCAGGGTTCCAGCCGGGGCTGGGTGGGCATCACCACCGCTCTGCACCTCAGTTTCTCCATCTGAGGAGTGGGGCTCTAACAGCACCCACCTCACAGGTTGCTGTGAGGATGGAGGCACGGGTGGCAGCCACCACGAGCCTGGCACGTCCCAAGTGTGAATCCACGGAGCTGCCAGGGCCACTGCATTTCTCTCTCTGAGGTCGGCTGGGGTGGGAGAAGAGGCAGATGTTCAGGGCAGTGTTCCAGGCCAGGGCCCGAGGCAGGGGAGGACCCAGGGGGCTGGAAGAACCGAGGCAGGGGAGGCAGGTGGGGGAGAGGGCACGAGGTCAGCAGGGCCAGAGAACTCGGGGCTCGTCACCTGCTAGTTGAAGGTGATCCTAAATGCAGACGTGAGCCTGAGTAGTTTCTAAAGTGGTGTTTTCGGAAAACCTTTTTTGTTACTATGTGAAGACTAGCTCAGAGGTGCTGTCGTAGGCTGAATAATGGCCCCAAAGATACCAGGTCCTCGTCCCTGGAACCTGTGGATGTGACCTCATTGGAAAAGGATCTTTGCAGATGTGATTAAGGTGAGGGTCTTAACATGGGAAGATTATCCTGGATTATCCAGGTGGACCCTAAATGCCATCCCAAGTGTCCTTGTGAGAGCCCAGGGAGATTTGATACAGGGGAGGCCGTGTGACCGCAGAGGCAGGGACCTGAGCAATGAGGCCACAAGCCAAGGCAGGCTGCAGCCACCAGAAGCTGGAAGAGGCAGGAACAGACTCTCCCCTAGAGCCTCGGGGGGTGTGCCTGCGGACACCTTGATTTTGGCCCAATGATGCTGGTTTTGGACTTTGGCCCTCAGAAGTATGAGAAAATAAATCTCCGTTGTTTTAAGCCATCAAGTTTGTGGTAATTTGTTACGGCGGCCACAGGAAACTAACGCGGGCTGAGAGTGGGAATGGGCAGGCCAGCGAGGCTGACAAAGGACGGACGGGAGGCCGTGGGAGAGCAGAGGAGGGAGCCACGGAGGATGCCAGGGAGCGGGGAGGCAGGGAGGGCTGTGGATGACCCCAGGGCTCTGGCCTGAGCAAAGGGGGCTGCTGGAGCCAGCTGCTCAGTGGCCTCCACAAAGCTTGCCTGGGAAGATTCTGTCCATCAAACTGCCTCCACTAATCAGACCTTTCCCCAGCTTCTATAACTGAAGCACAGGCCGCCCTGGCAGTTGAGAGCCCCTCCAAAGGGCGGGAGATGGCCCCTGCCCCGAGCTGCTATCCCTCAGCACCAGCAAAAACCCTGACTGCTTTACAAGCTGTGAGGCCTAACTTGCTCAGGAGTGGAACCCTCTCCACAGCGAGAGCTCACGTGGAGGCCCAGACTCTCCCCTCAGAGCCGTGGGACATGGAGTGGCATGAACGCCCTGGCCAGGACGGCTGTGTGGACACTCAAAGCCCGGAACCTTCCCCGGACCCACTGACGGGCACTACCGCCCTCCCCCACTTCCCCGACAGCCCTGTGGGGTGGGTGTTGTCACCTCCGGCTTACACTGGTCCAGGGCATCTGGCTAATAAGCCCCTTCCCAGCATGGTGGCCTCTTAGAGCTTCTAGGGGCAGTGGGCACCCAAATTCTCCCCTCCCCAGCCCCCACAGCTCAGCGAGGCTCCCTTGGCTCAGGCCCGACACTGTCTCTCCACCCAGCAGGGCTCTGGCCAAGTCTCACCCTGATACTGGCTAGGCCTGGAGGCAGCAGCTCACCAGCGGCCGCCTGGGCACCCAGGTGGTCCTCCATTTCCCCCTCATCCTGGCTGTGAATGGAGGGCCCAGGGCCCATTCCCAGCTGACCTGCTGGGGAGCAGTGGTGGCTTGCAGCTGAGCTGAGCTGACGGGAGCTTCTGTCCCCAAGCCTGAGTCAGTCAGCCAGGGCCCAGCTGGCCCTCCAGCTCCTACTTGGATGTGGTAAGGGGCAAGAGGCCTCTGGGCCGCTCTTCCTTGTCATTTGTCCACAAGCATACCCTGCAGGCGCTGTGTCCCGGCGGACCCCCGCCTCCCTGCCGTCTCCCCCCACATTCCCCCTTGCTCACCACTACGAGCCACACCCACCTCTTGGCTGCTCCTAACACACTAAGCTCACGCTCTCCTCAGGGGCTTGCACATGCTGCTCCCTGTGCCTGGAACACTCTTCTCCCAGACCTGTCACGTTGGCCCCTCGCCTCTGCTCTAGTATCTGCTCAGGTGTCACCTCCCTGCAGAGGCTGCCACCTGTGAGGGCGTTTAGTGACTGACTGATAGAAGATACCTACTAGGATGGTCATTACTGTTTCAGGTTGTCTGGCTCCCTCTGCTGTAGCCCCTCCTATCTCACCTTTTTAACGTGACATTATGTCATGGGCCCTTTCCCATCTGACAAGAGTTTTTCTCTGCTCCATCTGACAGACATTTAACAGGGCACAGAGTAAAACTGCACGGCCTTATGCTGCCGGGACAGTGGCCGAAGGGGGCCCAGTGATCCTCAGCAACCCCACAGAACCCGTTTCCATTTGTCCCCAAAAGACGGAGCAGCCTGAAGATCTGGTGAGGCTACCTGGCACAAACGAGGGGTGGAACGCGATGTCCCTCCCTCCACTCCGACCACCTGCGTCAGAAGGAGGGGCCGGGGGGATGTGTAGAAAACTCACCTTGTAAACTTCTGCAGTTTAGACGTAGATTCTGGGACAAACATGGGGATGGTCCTTTTGTGCCTGAAACAAATGTTTTCACAGACAGAAGTGCTGAGTAACAGAAAAGTGACGGAACTTTCTGAGCCTCTGGCAAGCAGCGAGCAGGAGCACTCCCAGATCAGGCAGTGCCAAGTCAGAGCCCAGGCTGGCCATGCCCACTGTGCCCAGGCCGGACGCCGAGTGCTGAGAGAGCACCGTGCACAGCAGGCCCGGACCCAGCCTCGCACGGCTCAGCGTCCCGGGAGCGTCTCGTTTCTTTCAAAGAGTCAAGAGGATGCTGAGAGTTACAAAAATCAAACGTGGGGTCCTGGCTCACACCGTGACCCTCAAAGCCCTGTCCTTCTCCAGATGTCCAAACGTGCTGCCATCTTCCAGGCCCTATTGGGATGCCCTTCCTCCAGGAAGCCCCTGACACTGGCCAGGGTGCAACCCCTGCTGTGGTTACCTGCCCCAGTCCAGTCCCTTCCTCAGAGCCGGGGGTCCTGCCCCTCACCTGCCTGGTCCCTCCCTCCTGTCCACGCCCCCTCCCCTGGCATCCTGCACTTTGTGTTTCCACAATAACACTCAGAGCACTCAACACACGCGCTGCTCCTCCTCCTCCCTCCGCCTTCTCTACACAAACCCCTCGTCTTTTAAGATCAGCTACCCCTGGCCCTCCTCTGTGCCCAGAATACCCTGCATCCGCACCTCGTCACTGTGCCTAACTAAAGAGAATCACGTCTTTCCATCTGTGTCTGGGGGCTTCTGAGGGCAGGACCGGTGTGGTCACACGTGTCTGACACACCTGTGTCCTGAGGCCGGCAGAGCCAGGTACAGAAGGGGCATCGGTGGGGCGCACAGCACACTGAGGGAGGGAAGAGGTGCAGGAGGGAGTGTCCCAACTCCAGACCCTCCGTGCCCGGAACAAGCTGCAGCTAGACCCAGATCCCCTCAGGATGCCCTGTGCTCCCTGCTGGGACCTCCGACACTCCCTGCCTCCCCACCTGCTGCTTGGGTGGCAGCATTAGCCTCACCCACGTGGGTCTCCTCCCAGCCATGGGATGCAGCCCCACCTCCAAGCCGAGCTGCCCAGGCCCCTGGGGACCCCAGCACGTTCCTAGTCTAGAGCTGAAGGCTGTCTCAGGAAAAGCCCTGCTGAAGGTGCCCAGGCCCCTAGGCCAGCATGGCCCAGCGAGGGACGGGCTGAGGCCCAGGGCCCAGGTCAGAGTGAGGACCTACCGGCCGGGGGAGAAAGGCACGTGCACCGCCCCGTAGCCTCGGACCACATCGTTCCCGAACACGTCCGGCCCGTACACGCTGAGCACGATCTGCGGCCCTTGGGGAGGACAAGGCAGGGGGTCAGCACGTGGCGATACTCAGGGGAAGGTACAGGGCAGAGAACAGGGAGGATGGTGCTCAAAGCCCTAGGGGTGTGGGCTTGATGAAGGGCAGGAGCGGACATGGCACCCCTCTGCACCAAGGGTTTCTGCCAAGAGGCAGGCGGGGAGGCTGGGGAAACTGGAACCTGCTGGCCAGGCCCCTGGCTCAGTCCAGATGCCCGAGTCACCGAGCTCAGATGCTGCCCAATTCTGTCTTTCGACAGACACAGGAAGTGCCTCCGGAGGCCCTGTTCAAGGCACGAGGACCCAGCTGTGCACTGAGCAAAGGGCCCACTCTTGGGAGCTTTCCTTCTGATGCAGACCACAAGGGCTCCCGGGCCAGAGAGGGGCTGGTTTGGGGTGTCCATGGGAGAGGTCAGAAAGCAAAGGGCTTCCATGCATCCTCCTTTAAAATATTAACACTTCCACCTGTTCCCTGCTGACATCGAGGCGTATAGGTCCTTTCACCTCTGTCAGCACATTCGTCCTCTGGACGCAGGCGACAAATCATCGCCCCAGGTGACAGGTGAGGCAGTGAGGCCCAGGAGGCAGCCTATCAGGCTCTGATCCTGTGGCTACTAGCACTGGCCTAGGCAATAACCTCACCTCTCTGCCCCTCAGTCTCCTCATCTCTAAGACACTCGAAACAGTGCATAAGTGTCCTGTCCATCACTACCCCTCAAAGGTAACCACTACCCTTTCTTTTTTTTTTTCCTGGGAAAGATTCGCATCTTCCTCTATTTTGTATGTGGGTGCCACCACAGCATGGCTGCTGACAAGGGGTGTGGGTCTGCGCCCGGGAACTGAACCCAGGCCACGGAAGTGGAGCACGCCGAACTTAACCACTAGGCCATGGGCTGGCTCCCAGATAATCACTATTCTGAATTTTACAAAGCCACTTATTTTCTTTAGGGTTTCACCACCAAAGAACGCATCCCAAACACAGTACTTTGGTCCTACCACTGTTCTGAACTTTACGTAAATGGAATCACACAGTATACAAATATTTTTGTATCCAGCTGCTTTTTTTCTTTTTTTTTTTTTTGTGAGGAAGGTTAGCCTTGAGCTAACATCCGATGCCAATCCTCCTTTTTGCTGACTGGCCCTGGGCTAACATCCGTGCCCATTTTCCTCCACTTTATATGGGACGCCGCCACAGCATGGCTTGATAAGCGGTGCACAGGTCCACGCCTGGGATCTGAACCTGTGAACCCTGGGCTACCGCAGCGGAGCACGCCAACTTAACCACTACGCCACCAGGCCAGCCCAGAAGCCCTTAATTTTAATAGTCAAATCTATGGATCTTCTTCTGTAAGGAGTCCTTTTAAAAACTCTTCCTTTACCCTGATATCCCAGCTCTAGTCTCCCATACTATCTTCCTGAAGCTTTACTATTTTGCTTTTCCCATTTACATTTATAGAGCCATTTGGGATGGACTTTTGTGTATGCATGACATGAAGCAGGAACTGGGTTTCATTTTTTTCCCGTGCATGTCCAATTGTCCCAGCACTGCTTATCAAAGACTCTCTCCCCTCCTACTCGGCAGTGTTCCGTGGCTATGAATCCACCATCTACACGGGCCTTAGGCCTGTCTGGGGGCCTCTATGGATGTTTGTCTATCCTTGTGCCAAAACTACACTGTCTTAGTTATCGTGCTTTATAATTAAAGCTTCATATCTGGTGGAACAAGTTATATTTTCATATTATTATAAATAATTTATTTTTAAAATATTTTCTATTTGCTTTTTATATAGAACAGAACACATAAATATTTTTAACACAAAAAGCAATTGATTTTTTTTTTTGCTTGATGAAGATTAGCCCTGAGCTAACACCTGTTGCCAATCTTCCTGTATTTGGTATGTGGGTCGCTGGCACAGCATGGCTGACAAGTGGTGTAGGCCCCCCCTGGGCACTGAACCCAGGCCACTAAAGCAGAGCGTGCCAAACTTAACCACTAGGCCATGGGGCTGGCTCCCAGAAAGCAACTGATTTTTGTATAGTCATCTTATATCTGGCATTCATGCCAATTTATTAACTCTAATAATTTATCTGTAGGTTATTTTGGAAATTATACATACACAATTAGGTCATCTGTGGATGAAAGTTTTGTTCTTCCTTTCTAATTCTTTTTTTTATTGAGGTAACATTGATTTATAACATTACATAAATTTCAGGTGTACATCACTATATTTTGGTTTCTGTGTAGTCTAATTCTTTTATTTGTACAATGTGGGTTGTGGTAACAAGCTTCCTGATTTGAGAGAAATCTTTCAAGATTTCACTAAAAAAAATGATGTTTGTTCTAAGTTTTTTATAGATAGACTTTATCAGGTTAAGGAAGGTTCCTTCTATTCCTAGTCTGCTAAGTTTTTATCATGAATGGATGTTGAATTTTATCACATTTTCTTCATTTATGGGAATGACCACGACTTTTCTTCTTTTTAATGTGGTGAATCACACAGGGGATTTTAGACGTTACACAAGTTTTATATTTCTGGAAGAAACCCTACTTGCTCACGATGTATTATCCTTTTTGTATCCTGCTAGATCCAGTTTGCAAATATTTTGTCTGGGAGTTCTGCAACCACCTTCAAGGTCTGGAATGGTCAGGGGCTGGTCTCCTTCCCTTTCTCCCTCCCTCTCAGAGCACAGCTCTCTGAGGTCTTGGCCCAAGTTGCTGGGATTTTCCTGACTCTTGTGCCCCCAGCCCAGAGAGGCTGTCAGAAGTCTTGATCAGCCTCTCAGTCGGCTCTGCTGGAAGCAGCAGACACTCCTGGGGGATGGGAGTAGGGCCACATCTCTTCACTTCTGTTCTTCTCCTGGATCCTGACCTGGTAAACCTCTACTGCTTTGCTAGCTCTCTGATACCTTCAAGTAGTTGTTTTTTGGTTTTACTTTTTAATATTTTATTTGCCTCTCCTAGCTGTCCTCAGCAGGAGGAGGTTGGTCCGTTATCTAGTGGCCCATTCCAGGAAGCCTATGGAAGTTTCTTACTCACGGATGATGACAATAGGATGGCAGTCCCTGCCCAGGAGGCCCGCCAGGCAGCCCCTGTCCTAGACCCTCTGCACCTGGTACGCCTGGTGCAGCAGAAAGGCCCAGACTGTGAAATCAGACGGTCCTAAAATCAAATCCATGCTGAGCTACTAGATGTAAAGCTAGATGTCACTTTTTTTGAGTCTCAGTTTCCTAATACGGGAAAAGAAATGGAGAGAAATCTTCCATCAGAAAAGTTTAGGAAGCTTGGACAAGCCCACACAGGGAGAGTATTCACAGCCCCCCTGGAGCTAACCCCAGGCTTTGCACACAGTAGGCGTTTATCAAGTGAGTGAACAACTACCAGACAAGGTAGAAAGTCAAGACTGCAAGCAAGGGAGCCTTTGGGAAGGAGGGCAGAGGTAGGAGGTGGGAAGAGTATCCCAGCCAGAGAGAAAAGCATGAACCACAGCCCAGAAAGGGGGACTTGAGGGACTTGCAAAGGAGCAACAGGTGGCTCGGGTTTGGCTGGAGCACAACATGTGACGGAAAGTTGAGAGACATCAGGCTCAGCTCTCCAGGCCAGACTGCTGCAGCCCCGGACACCGGGCTCTGCCCTTCACAGGCACGGAGCTGTCGCAGGCCTCAGGCTGGGGCCTCACTATTGATTCATGGTGAACTTCCAAAAGCTCACGTGCACAGCGTGTGGATGAACTGGGGTGGGGTAGGGCGGGGAGGAGGCAGTGGCGGAACAGCCAGGTGGCGAGAGAGCGCAGTACACGGCTGGTGCAAGGGCCCAGGGGATGGGCAGTGAACATCTGAGTGCGGACAGTGGTGGGCAGGATGAGGCCGAGACTGTCCTGGGGGCACCTCCCCGTCCCTGCAGGGCCCCTGCGCACTCACAGCCATAGGGGTTGGTGCTTTTAAAGGTGACGTCGATGGGGAAGTTCCACACCAGTGCTTGCCGCACATCTTGGCTCTTGGACGTGATCTGTGAGATGCCCTCTTCCAGACCCTGTGAGACAACGACAGTGACAGCTGGTGTCCAAGTTCCAGGCTGCCACGCCCCTCCCCTTAACCTGGGCGAGAGTCGGGAGGGGTATCTTCTTCACTTTCTTCTGCCAACACACTAACTTCCAAACACAGGGAACTAAGAGATAATGGAGCAGCTCCTAGGTCTTTCAACGTTGTGGTCCATTAGAGCCTGACAACCTCAGGAGCCACCCTCCACTCGTGCACAAGACCTCGTCCCCTCCCGCCTGAGCCAAGGAAACGGCTCCAGCATGTGGCTCCTCTCTCCTCCATCAGCAGCTTTCCCAGAGCACTCCCATCGGAGTGCGCGTGTATGTAATCTTCTCTGTCACAGGGCAAGACTCATGACTCTCCTTCCTCCCCGCATCGACTCAGTCTTGGCTCCCGTTTACAGCAAACCTCCTCAGAAGAGCTGTCAATACTCGCTGGCTCCAATTCCTTCTCTGCTTTTCTTCCATGAACCCACTCCATCTGACTGCAGGCCCCCACTCTACTGAAGTGTTTTTGTCAAGCAACACCAGTGACCTCAGCATCGCCACCTTTAGGTCACTTCTGTCCTCATCTGAGGTGGCCCACCAGCAGCATCCGCTCACTTCCTGACACACTTCCTCCGCTCGGGTTCCGGGACACCTCCCGTCTTCGGGTCCCCGCTCCATCACTCCTGCCGCTTCCTCCTTGGTCTGCTGCGCCCGAGCTCAGCCTCCGGGCCCTCCTCCGCCTGCACGTGGGATCTCAGCGTCACAGGGCTCTCAGTGTGGGCTATGTGGATGGTTCCCAAGCGTGTGTCTTTGGCCTGACTCCAGGTCAGCACTGCCCTACCTCCACTGCTGACCCTGCACCTCCACTTGGGTCTCTGGAGGGAACCTCCAACTTAACACACGCCGGGCTCAGCTCTGCAGAGTTCTCCCACATCTGCTCCATCTACAGTCTTCTCATTGAACGGCAACTCGGCTTCCCAGTGCTCAGGCTAAAACGCTTGGCGTCATTCTTACCTCCTCTCTCTCACACCCCACATCTGTCCAACAGGGAAACCTCTTGGTTCCATCTTCAAAACAGACCTGAAATTCACCCCCTCTCACCTCCCCGACTGCTGCCTGCCCACGCTGCCATTGTCTCTCGCCTCTCTACTGTAACCGTCGATGGTCTCCCTGCCTTGGCCGTTATTCCCCACAGTCTACTCTGTATCCCCAGCACCCAGACGAGGAAACAGGCTCAGAAAGGTGAAGGAAGCTCAGCCTCCACTTCCTCAACTGCTGTGAGGATTAAACAAGTGCTCTGCAAACAGTAAAGGGTGGTGCAGGCCAAGGCTGTCATCAGAGTCCCTCTCCTGGGAGGACAGACTGTTCTTTGGGAAGTCTTGGAAGGAGAGCTCCAGAGTCCTCCCCATGGGCTGAGGAGAGGCCAAACAACGAAGGGACCGGCCCAGAGTGTCTCCAGCTCAGCCACGTCCAGGCTGGCTCTCTGGGGCCTGCCTGCCTGTGCTGCCCACACGCTCCTCTCTGCTGCCATGTGCAAGCTCCCAGGATAGGGTATGTGAGTGAGCACGGCCTTGGGGGACGGGTCAGGGAGCCCAACAGCGGCTGCGTTCTCCGCTCCAGCTCCACTAGCAATAAACTCACGTTCGCATCCCTCCAAACTGCCTACTCGCAATTGGTTCCGCACCGGGAGGGAAGGGGTGTGATGGACACCTTCAGAAACCCCAACAGTCATGATGGCTGTGAGTAAGGAAGGCCCAAGAGGCCAGCTTACCGCCGTGGGGGCCCAGTCCTGGCCGTACACAAAACAGTACTTGCAGTAGAGATCATCGTACTCAGGAAACTGGAAAACAAGCACACATGGGTTCTGTTTACGGGGACTCATGCTGAGGCCAGCACGGTGGCTAGGGAGGTGGAGGTGATAGGAATTCTGAACAGGGGCCCCTGGGGTGCGGTCTAGGAGGCAGCTGGGGATGTGGACATGGAGGGGCTGGGTCCAAGATCTGGGAGTCCGAGGGAAAGGCCGGGGCTGCTACTGCCCCTGGGCCTTTGCTCAGGCTCTGCCTTCTGTCTGACATGCCCTTCCCATGCCTCTATCTGGTAAACTCTTGCTCATCCTTCAAAACTTACCCTTCAGGGAGCCTATCCTAACTTCCAGGCTGTCTTAAGGGCCACCTCCCGGCTTCTTCAGCCCCTGGTGCTTCCCTCCATCAAAGTATTGATTGCCTGTGTTTATTTGTGTCCACCCCATTAGACTGTGAACAAGGAACAGGTACGATACCTTTCAGTGTCCCCAGTGCCTGGCACAGGGGTGGGCACAGAGCAGGTCTAAGGGAATGGCGCTGAGTGAAAAGTCTGAGAACCAGGGTGCCAACAGGACCCAGAGCATACACACGGCTGGAGCTGAAAACCTAGAGAGGGAGGGGCCTAGAGCGGGGGTGGGGGGGTGGGTGCTGAGAGCTGAGACCATGACTCAGCACAGCTGAGGGTCCCTAACAGGAGAGAGGAAGAGGGGGAGGCGGTCTCTGTCTCCCACACTAGGCCAAAGCAGAGGTGGATGGAGTGGGAGCATGGGGCAGCATCCTTGACAGAACCGGAAGGCAGGAGACACCAGGCCCCAGCAGAACGTTACCTAAACCATCTCGGTTAATTCTCACAATAATATAATAAAATAATAATAATAATAAAACACCATCTCCAACAGCCTGGAAGGGCAGTCTGGCAAAGCTTGGACGTCAGACAGACTAGGTTTCAAATCCCAGCTTTTTCCCATTTGTAAATTGGGGATGCCAGTAATACCTACTTCACAGGGTTGTTGTGAGGACTGAATGAGCACTGCTGAGCACGGAGTTTGGCATATATTTTATATGCCATATATTTTATATGTTTTACATAGAGAATGGTTTTTATAAAGTGTAGAAGGATGGAGAGTAGCGTCCCCTTCCGTCTGACAGACACACCCTCCCTGGATCATTCCAGGCCACCACCATCGTTGGATCGGATTGACCGAATCATTCTAACCCAAGTTCAAGGGTCTGAGGGTTCAGAGTGCGGAGCACTCCCTGCGCCCGGGACTCAATCACTGAGGACCAGACCCTCAGTGCCCGCCAAGCCTCGGCTCCTCCAGCTGCACCCGCGTTAGGCTCCTGGCCGTGACTCAACAAAGTGGACACGATTCGAGCCAGGGGCCACAGCCTTAACTGAGCGTGACCCCGGTACTAGCTCAGCCTCTCGAGGTCTGTTCCATAGCCGCACATCGGGAATAAGGATTCCCAGCCCCCCCGCGCCAAGCCCCTCAAATGCTGGTCCCCTCCCCCGCCTAACCGAGGGAGAGAGGCTCGGAGGAATCACGCGTCTCTGCGGGACCCCCACAGCAGCCCGGGAGGTGCGGGACGGGCCCCCGGGGAGGCTGGGGGGCGGGCCCCGGCGGGGTCCAGGCGCTCACCTGGGCGCTCTCCACCTGCCCGTTGACCATGAGCAGGAAGACGCTAGGACCCGCGGCCGCCATGGCAAGCTGGGGGCGCCGGGAGGAGACCCAGGCAGCGCGCGCGGTTGCTAAGAGGCGCCGGGCTGCCCTGGAAACAGACGGCGTGGCGCGCGGGACACGTTTCTTAGAAGCTGGACCTTTGCGAAGGCGCGTGCGTGCGGGTAGAGGTGCGCAGGCGCAGTCAGCGGCAGCCTTGGAGAGGGGCGGGGCTTGTGAGGGGCGGGGCTCCGCGGCCCCACCCTTCTCCGGGGCGCTGGGACCGGTCCACGCGAGGCCCGGGCCTGGAGTGTGGACCCATTGTGTAGAACCCAGCCCCCCGTCCTGTCCGGTTAGGTCCGCAAGAGTGTGTGAGGTCCCGCACCCGGCCCTGCTCCGCCCGGAAGCGCGAAGGCGCGCCCCTGACTCAGGCCCGCCGGAGGCCAAGTGGTGCAGACAGCCGTCAGCCACGAGGTGTCGCTGTGGCGCCACCGGGAGGGCGCGGCGGGGCGGGCGGGCGGTCCCCGCGTGTCAGGATTACAGCGTGAGGGCCGGGAGCGCAGATGAGGGTCTGGCCGCCGGGGTTCTGGGAAGTCTGGGGACGAGCAGTTCCCTGCCTCAGGTTAAGGGGATGCTGCCTTGTGGCTTTTGAGACCCTCGACCCCGAAAAAGTTTAATAAACAAACTTGGGAGGGACTACAAGAACCCTTAAATTCAAGCCACCGCTCCTCAATGTGAAGCGGGGAAACCGAGGCCCACGGAGGGGCCTCCCAGTCACCCAGCCGTCGGGGGAAGAGTGAGCCGGAGCCCACGGCTCTGTCAGGACACTTCAGATGACAGTGACTCCTTGGCTGCCCCAGTAGGTCACAGCTTCTGTTAACACATCGCTCTGGTTCCTCTTAGCACGCGCCGCAGTTCGTATTTACACGTTTTTTATTGCCGTATCTGGGCTCCTGCTCGCCTCCCCCACTAGACTCCATGAGCACAGTGGCCAGGTTGATCTTGTGCCTGGTTGCCTGGTGCATGGTAAGCACTGGTAACGGCTTGTCGAATGAATGAATGATTGAATACATTTCCGTTACACAAAGGAGGAAGCGGATTCAGAGAGGGGAGGTGACTGGGACACAGTCATAGCAGCAGGTGAGTAACTGAGCCAGGATTCAGACCCAGGACTCCACAGGCTAAGGACCCTCACTGCCTCCTCTTCTTGGTCTTGGGCAAGATCAAAGGGCACTTCTTAGCCAAGGCGTAGAAGGTGGCCTTAGAGACCTTATCTCTGATCCAGGGAATGAAGGGATACACAGGCATGTAGACTTCAGGGAGGCGGGTCCCCACACAGGGACTCCAGGTCATCACGCCCTGCAGCAGCCAGAGGCTACTTCGGGGGCAGACCAGGGGGGTCCCATCAGACACCTGTGCAGGAGAGAGAAGGAAGGGTAACAGCCAGCCTGGACCCACTGAACACCACCCCCCAGGTGAGCAAAGATACCTGATGACGGGAGGGGACTGGGCAGCCAGGGTTCATGCCTTTGACAGGAGAGGCTGAGGCTGGGCAGGCTGGATGGGTGGGAGCCCAAATGCAGCACACGGAGCTCAGGCAGGGGTTGTCTGCCTCCCCGGGGACGCGGTCATACCCCCTTCTCCACCCCTCACACCCTCTCTTTCCAATTAAAATGCTTTCTCCTACAAATTCTACCACTCTCTCCCAACTCTTTCCTCCTTGTGGCTTTTGAGGCTCAGAATTACACAAAAGTCAGTTTTCAACAAAATGCTCGCGATTGTCAAATAACCAGGGGGCTCTCGGTAGTTTAAAACCTGGCTATGTCAAGGACTGCCCCACATTCGAACAGGACCTAAAGGGAGAGTCTACCCAAGGGACTGGAAACTCTGGGGTGGCCAGCAGGGGTGCGGCCGAGCCAGTTCTCTGTGTGATGTGGAATGGGAGACCCCAGGAGGATGGGAGGGTGACCAGGCCTGGCTCTACCAGGTTTAGTGGCATGAGGAGGCACTGTGGGGGAGCGTGCATCTCGAAGCCTGCTCAGGGCAGGGCTGGAATCCTCACCACCAGTTCAGGATGGCTGTAGGGGAGCCTGGTGCACTGTGAGCCCTTGGGCAGGCTGAGCTTCAGGTCAAGACAGTCAGGTTGGAGGCGAAAGGCATCTTTGCAGGACCCGATGTCCAGCGGTTTCAGCGGGACACTGTGCAGCTCTCGCGGTGGGATGTAGGGATCTGCACGTGCGGAGGGGAGGAGGGGGGCACACCTTCAGCCAAGACCAACATCCTGCGGGTTTGCAGCCGTCCTGTGCTGCTCGTTGTTAACATACTGCAAGGCTTCCTTACCTGCCCTAAGTCTCCCCACCGCCCGCCCCTCCGAGAATACCCTCCTGGGCCTCCAGTCCTCCCTGACACTCCTCATCCCCACCTCCCTCTTAGTACAGCTCCATCCTCTGGTGGACTCGCCCGGTCCTCTCAGGGAGACTTCAAGCCTGCTGAGATCTGGGATACACTGTGGGCCAGGGAGGGGGCGGGGAGAGTGCCCAGTGCCAGCCGTCCGGGCCAGGTGGGGCTGGAAGCTGACTTAGGCATAGCAAGATGTCAGTGCCCACCCTCTCCCCTGCCCATGGTGCCCACTGGGCAGCTGACCAGAGCTCAGTTGTTCTCTGGGGCTCAGGGACCCCAAAGATGACTGCATCTGCAGGGTCCCAGCTCCACCCTGGCTGTCATGTCCGCCTTACCCAGTCCAGCATCCCCTGCCGCCCTCAACCATCCCAGGCATCTACTCCCATCCTCACCAAAATCAGGCTCAAACCCCTGGGCCCAGCAGAGCTGCCACCAGGGGGAAGGCTGGGGGCAGGTGGCCAGAGAGATAGGCTGCACAGCACTGCTGAGCGATGGTGGGCTTTTCAGCCGGGCCAGGGCCATGCCACCAGACCCAGAGCCCTCGGGCCCTCCTGGGGACAGGAGCAGCTCCTCCACGCTGGATGTGCTCTCACAAGCCTCCAGTGCCAGTCGATTTGGGCCCAGGGTCACAGTGAAGAGGGACAGGGGCCAGCTGTGGAGAGCAGGAGCTAGTGAGTCTGGGGGCCTCTGTCCCAGAGCACCTCTCCACCACCCTCCCTGGCCCCTGCACCTACCTGCCAAAGCAGTTGGTGCCTGTGAGCACCCACTCTGGGGAGATGAGGGCCCCCTCGCAGCGGTACCTGGTGTCCAGGAAGATGCTTGCCTGCCAAGGCCACGTGGCTGGGCCCTTCCTGCTATAGGCCTCGGCTGGCCTGGGCCCTGCACCGCGGGAGAATGAGGCCTCACAGCCCAGCTCTGGGCCTGGAATCCTGCCCTTCATCTCTTTCCCATCTGTCCCCCCATCTTTCCATCCAGGCCCTACTAACCTGCAGCCCCAGCTCCCACTGCTTGCCCCTCCCGCTTGAAATCAGACCATCTGCGGTGGACTCCTGTGCGGCCTGGAGAGAGCTCCTGAACCTCTCAGGTCCCCTTTTCCTCGTCACACCGAGGAGGTTGTTGTGAGGATTAGATGTGATAATATACGTCAAATACTTAGATCACACTGAAGCTCAATACGTTTGCAGCTACTCTTATTATTAAAGGTAGTTCTTGGAATTCTCATGCTTTTTTATGCGTCCAGGTTTGCACACGCTATTCTCTTTACCTAGCATATCATGCCCTACCTTCTCCAACTAGAGAACTCCTATTCAGCCTTCAAAGCCCACCTTTGTGAAGTCTTCTTTGATCTCCTCTTCTCGTCCCCCTATAATCTGTGCCTTGGGAAGATTTCCTCCCCTTCCTGCCCAGAAGCTCATTATAGGTGGGTGTCCAGCTCTGCTTGCTTTTCTGTCAAGACAGGGAGCTCACTCATTACCAAGGCAGCTGGGCCTGCTTTAGCTGCCCTGCCCCGTAAACCTGGTTCTCCAGTCTGGATCTTCAAAGGTCAGTCCCCATCCACATGGAGCTCCTCCCTGCAGACTGGACAACCCTGCTGCCTGTCACCTGCTCTGTCTTGCACCCAGGTTCCTGTTCCTTGAACCCAAGGCTGGGTTACCAGCTTTAAGAGACATGGACTCAGCCCTCAAAGGATGGGCAGCCACCTCTGCAGCAGCTCCCTGCCTTCCCCTCTGCTCCGCAGGCGCCCTACCCCTTACCCACAGCTCCTCACCAAATAGCAGCGGCAGCAGCAGCAGCAGCAGCATTTGTAGAGGGGCCCCGGGTCTCGTCCCCACTGAGTCTGGCCTCCTCCCTGTCAGCCCAGGAAATTTAACCTCTCCAGTGCTCTCCCTACCACCCCCATGAGGCCCACGTCACTAGGCAAAGGGGAACTGGCCTGGGGAAGAGGAAGCTCCTAAGGCAGGCCTGTACCAGGGTGGATGGCAGGCGACAGGCGTCTTGCAGGCCTCGGCCCCTCCTGGCTGAAATCAATAGCCTCCCCCCATCCTCCCCCTCTTTACCCCCCAAGGCTTGGTAGACCCCCACTGAGGCCCCTCAGGCACCCCCACAGGAGCAGTGCTACAGCCCCTCCTGCAGGTGGGGCGTCAAGGCTCAGAGAAGTGAGGAAGGGACTTGCCAAGATCACAGTGCGTTGGAACCAGGATCTTTGTGACTCCAAGTCTCCAGATGGTTCCTCTTGCAGCCCTTCTAGGTCTTTCTTCCTGGCTCAGCCTCTCAGCTCTTCAGTGGAGGGGCCATGCCGAGAATGCCTGTCGATTCTCTGTGAAATGGGGCACAGACAGGCCCACGGTTGAATTCCACAAGTGACACAAAGCCAAGGCCCTTTGGGGCCTCTCAGGTCCCCCTGGCCCCTCTTGCAGCTGGCCCGCCTCCCCCTGCCTCCTGACCTCACAGTACTGGGTGCACATACACCACCTTCTGAGAAATTGTGTGGATGTATTTATTATTTTTTGGGGGAGGAAGGGTCCCTCTGAGCTAACATCTGTTGCCAATCTTCCTCTTTCTTTTCTATTTTTTTTTTTTTGCTTGAGGAAGATTCACCCTGAGCTAATATCTGTGCCAGTCTTCCTCTATTCTGTATGTAGGTCGGTGCCACAGCATGGCTGATGAGTGGTGTAGGTCTGCGCCCAGGATCCAGACCTGTGAACCTGGGCCGCCGAAGTGGAGTGCGCCGGCCTTAACCGCTACGCCTTTGGGGCCGGCCCTGTATTCATTTTTTATTGAGGTGGAATTCACATGACTGAAAACCAGCCCTTTCCACGTGTACGCTGCGGTGGCGTTCAGTACATCACGCTGTGTTTGCACAGGCTGTTCCTTCACACCTGGAATATCCCTTCCATCTTTTCTGCCTGAAAGCTTCCTCTTGAACTTCAAGATCCAGATAAACGTCCCCTCCTCCAGGCTGCCTTTTTTCTGACCCCCATGTTGGTCTAGGGCTTTCTCTGGGCCCCTCAGCACGTCAGTCACGGCCCTACCGTGAAGAGGCTGTGGTCTGACTCCGTCTCCGGACCACGTCAGAGCCCCCTGAGTGCCATGGAGGGCGGGCGCACTGGAGCTACTCTCTAAATGCTCATCAGATGACTGCGTGAGTGAGTGAACAAGCGACGGGAGGCCTTTGGGGGACGCTTTGAGGGGCTCTGGACCTGTGGGCCAGGGCTGAGCCTTGGTTTCCAGCAGAGGGAGGGGCTAGAGTCAGGGAAGCGAGAAGACTCAGGGCCCCAGCCTCCAGCAGGACAGCAAGATAACCATGCCTGGGTCTGAGGCACAGCCCAAGGTAGGGTGCAGGGCCCTCGTTTCTGTCTCTGGCCCATCTCCAACTTACAGTGTCACCCTGGGCACGTCATTGCCCTATTCTGGGCCTCAGCATCTACATTAGGAAGAAGAGGGCGTTGCCTGCACTCTCTCATTCTCCTGTGAAGTCATTTGAAGGGAGGGGTAAATCCCCGGCCTCTCCAAATCTGCCTCAACGGCGGGGCACGCCCTCTTCACCCCCAAAGTGCAAGGGGAAGTGCAGGGAGCAGCTTCTTCCAGGAGCTGACCAGCAGAGGGAGCTGTAGGGAAGTGGGTCAGCCGCAGACTCAGCTGCTCACTGGCCTGTGACTGACCTGGGCTGAGCGCTTCCCTTATCTCAGTCTCAGGTTCCAGGAAAATGGGGATCGTAAATCCCCTACCTCCAGCGCTCGGTAGATGGTAGCAACAGTCTCCACAGTGAAGGTGGTGATGCGTTTGGAGTCCAGCTTGCTCGTAGACAGACACGTTGAATTGTGGGCCAACTTCGGGAAAACGTTGTAGGTCTTTAAAAGCCGTTCATCTTTAATCCAGTGGATACAACCTCAGCGTCAGCCAAAGCCAGGCAGGTGAGTGAAGCATGCCAGGTCGCTCTTTGGGCGTATGGCACAGCAGTTAGGCTGCATGTAACAGAAAACTCCATCAGGCCTTAAATACATAGGGGTCATTTGTCTCAAACATCCAGACAGTCCAGAACTGGTAGGGCAGCTCGGCTACGCCAACAGTGACCCAGGTTCCTTCTGTCCTCCTGCTCCACGTGCTTAGCGTGTGGCTTTTGTCCTCATGACCACAAGATGGCTGATTCAGCGCCAAGTGTAGCGCCATGTTGTAGGCAGAAGGGGGGAGGAGCCAAAGGGGTTCCCAGCAAGACTCTGTGTGGGACAGGACATTCCAGACAACCACCCGTTGGATGGGGGCTTGCAGACACAGCCCGTTAGCCAGACCTGAGTCATGGGGCCACTTCTGGCTGCAAGGGAGTTGGGCAACGTGAGCATTTTTCTTTCCAGGCTCCACAGGATAGGACAGCAGGGAAAAGGCAATTAGAATGAGTGCTGAGTTAGCCAGTTCTTCCCTTCCGTGAAGAACCGCGCTTGCTTCCGTTGCCCTTAATGAGCACGTCTCCACACCCAGCTTTTGTTTTCTTCCTCTGTTGACAGACGTGGCTACCGGAAGTCCTTGTCTGCTTTAAGAAAACACAACGGTTCCGGCATGGAAGTAATCAAGGGGATAATGGGGCGTGGTCAGCCCCAGGCAGCTGTCGAGGATGGGGTGGTATTTAAAATATTGAATAACTCATGTTCACCATGAGTTACCAATGGTGAATGAGTTACCAACGGGCACCAACCAATCTGATCAGATGCCGCATTGATCAAAACGTGTGCCCCACCAACCGGCATGGATGCCTGCTGGTGGGCCCGCCCGCCACGCGCCAGCAGGAGAGCAGCCCTGGTTGTAGGCAGTGTGTCCAGGCGCCTGCGCTTCTGCTCCTTAGAAAACAGCTGGGGATTCTCCACGTTTCCTTGAGATCTCCTGATTTTGCTGTGTTGGGTGAATTCTTAGATGACACTATGTAGGTCAAAGAAAGCCTATTTGTGGCTGTTGGTACGTGATCCCTTATCTTCGGGTCCTGCTGCGGCATAGGCGCGGCCTGTCCAGCTTGTGGGAAGGGGTGGCCCGTGCCGGCCGCTCTCCATGGTCCTGGACAGATGGTTCCCTCGTCTGAGACAGCACTCCTTCCCAGGCTCTCTCAGGAATTACAGTCCAGGAGAGAGCCAGGTGGTGGAGGGAAGGGAGAAGGCAGGCCAGGCGCTAGTGGGAGAGGTTTCCTGAGAAGAGCGAGTTCCGAGAACTAGGAGAATTTAGAGTGACATCATTTTTAATGGACTGAAGTCACCAAGGCTGGGAAAAGACAACAGAAGGATGATTTAAAAAAAAAAAAAAAAGTGTCCCAGGTAAGGTAAAGCCATATGAATATCTCCACTCAGTGGTCAAGAAGAATCTCCTAAGTGGAGATTGCATCGACAAAGTGACTTCCTCAGTTTTCTTTTCTACTTGATGAAAATTTGTGATTTTTGAAAAATGCTGTTGCGGAATAAACAGAACGGTGAGTTATGTTTTTACATCATATGTAGCTGATTGTAAGTACTTTTGAGAGTTCTAGGATGTGTCTTTCTAATAGCCTCAAATTTTTTTCCCCTCTGAGAAGTGGTGGGGTGGATGGAGTTCCTGGTGCTACATTTTAGGGGCTGTAGATTGCAAAGTGCTTTCCCATCTATTCAGCTATGTGGTCCCCACAAGAGCCCAGGAGGGGAAGTTTGCCCCCCTCACAGGGGACAAAGCCACAAGGCTCAGAGATGGAGAGGGCCTCACCAAGGTTGCACAGCAAAGTGGGAGTGCAGCTGGCCTAGAACCTGTGTCTGTGTGTGGCCGGCTGCTGCGGGAGGTGTGGCCCTGGTGCGGGTGGGAGTGGAAGGGAGGAACGCTTGGATGGGGCTCGCGCAGGTGACCTGAATTGCTCCAATCGAGCATAAAAAATGACCATCAGGGTCACGAGAGCCCCTCTTGCTGAGCCTGGAGTCACCACTCTCTCAACAGGTACTGACTGAGCACCCACAGTGTGTCAGGCACCCAGGCTCGGCATAAAGTTGAAGAAAAGACAGACACAGCCTCTGCCCTCGTGGAGTTGACTTTCTGGTGGGGGAGACAAACGAGTGAACAGATGTTCAGGATAATTCGAGACAATGATAAGCGCTATGAAGAAAAAATAAAGCAGGGGCCGGCCTGGTGGCACAAGTGGTTAAGTGCACGCGCTCTGCTGCAGCGGCCCGGGGTTCGCCGGTTCGGATCCTGGGCACGCATCGACGCACTGCTTATCGAGCCATGCTGTGGCGGCGTCCCATATAAAGTGGAGGAAGATGGGCACGGATGTTAGCTCAGGGCCAGTCTTCCTCGGCAAAAAAAAAAAAAAAGAGGAGGATTGGCAGATGTTAGCTCAGGGCTGATCCCCTCACACACACACAGAAAAAAAGAAAAGAAAGCAGTGTCAATGGCTGAAGAGTGATGGGGCGAGGTTTATGCAGATGGGTGCACAAGGAAGGCCTCTCTGAGGAGGAGACTGAGCAAAGTCCCAAAAGAAGCAAAGTGGTGAGTCATGCAAGGATCTGGGGGTGAGCACATCCAGACAAAGAGCACAGTAAGTGCAAAGGCCCTGAGGTAGAGAATGCTTGAGGAACAGAGAAGTGGACTGGAGCTTACTCTCACTGACTCACAAGAGACAACTGTGTGCAACTCTGCCTTCAGTGATGTCATGTCGGCAGCTTGAAATCAGCCATAAAGGTAGTATTTACACCATGGAAATCGGCAAATGCTAACATCAGGGCTTTCTATTTTTTATATATACATTTTTTTCAGAGAGCCACTTTACCAGCCCACCACTGGGGGTACGAGATGGGTCTAGAGAAGTCACCAGGCCCCGATAACTGAGAGCCTCAGAGTGGCTGAAGGTTTTGAGCTGAGGGTTTAGGTGAAGTGACTTGGGTTTTAACAGAATCTCTCTGGCCACCATGTGGGGAAGAGACCGTGGGAGCCAGGGGGGAAAGCTGGGAGGCCAGTGGGGAGGTGGGTGTGGCCATCCAGACAGGGCTGCCAGATTTAGCAAATGAAAATACAGGGTGCATGCAATATTTGGGACCTCCATAACTAAAGAATGATTCGCTGTTCATCTGAAATTCAAATTTAACTGGGCATGCTGTATTTTACATGGCACCTCTACCCGTAGGTGCCAGGCGAGAGAAGGTGGGGGTCCACACCTGCCCCCAGAAGGCTCGCCACCCAGGGGTGGCCCGCCCAGTTCCTGGGAGGGAGCCTCCCCCATGGCCCCTCCCTCCTCCTGGGGTGTTCCGAGCAGGACCTTACCATTCCCTCCCAGCCGACACCCCAGCCGCCCCTGGACCTGCATACACCCCTCAGCCATTTCCTCTGGCCTTTTCCAGCAGGTCTGAGAGGAAACTGGGTAGGGGGCAGGTCACAGACGGGTGAGAGCGATGCTCCCACGGGAAACCAGACAAGTTGGAGTTGCTGCCACACCCCGGACTTGGCCTCAGGCCTCAGAGAAGCTGGTCCCTTCACCGACTGCCACCTCCTCCATCTCCCTCCCGTTCTTCACCAGCGGGCGTTGCAGCCTGGGTAATAGACTTTGTTCCATGGGATGGGGAAGTTATCGCAGAGACACGATCTGATCTGTTTTTCGAAAGCTCACTCTGGCTGCTATGCAGGGAAGAGGTTACAGGAGCCAGAGGATGCCAAGAGGACAGCGGGAGGTGACTGCAATGGTGCTGGTGAGACAGGACAGTGGCTGGGACCAGGCAGTCAGCAGTAAAAATGGTGCTTCTCCTACCCTGTCTCCCCTGGTCACTCTGCTCCAGCTATAGCTTCCTCACACATGCCAGGCACACTCATGCCTCAGGGCCTTTGCACCTGCTGTTCGCTCTGCCCTGAATGCTTTTCCCTCTCATCTCCGCAGGGCTCATTCCCTCGCCTCCCTCGAATCCTTGCTCCAGTGTCACTACCTCTGTCTGACTATCCCTGACCGTTCTATTGAACATTATAACCATCTCGCCATCAGCACTTCCCACTTCCGTGGTGCTTATCACCTTCTAAGTCACTGTGTAATTGAGTCGATTTATTCTGTTACTCTCTCCCAACCATACTCTGAGCTCCTCTAGGGCAGGGATTTGCGTCTGTTTCGCTCACTGCCAAATCTCCAGCACCTGGAACAGTGCCCGGCGCGTAGTAGGCACTCAGCCTCGTTGGGTGAGTGGCTGAAGCTCTGGAGGTGTGGATTGGAGTGGTCCATCAGAGGGGAGGGAGAGCGCGAGGGAGGGGTCACGGGTGACTCCCGGGCACCTGGCTGGCCTGGGCGCCCGGCCTGGACGGAGGTGCCGTTTGCTGAGACGGGGGCCCGGGGGTGGGGAGTTGATGAGCGCGGTATTGGTCACGGGAATTGGAGGACTTGTGGGTGTCCTTGGGGAGATGACTGAGGGGCACTGGGTGCTGGATCTGGAGCTCAGGGGAGAGGGCTGGGGTGGAGCAGGGTTGAAAGTGGTCAGTGCTGAGCTCAGGGAGGGGCAGAGTGAGGAGAGGACAGGGTCCTGGCCGACATTCCAGAGAAGGGCAGCAGAGTGGAGGAGGGGGACCAGGGGAGGCGTGCAGCTATGAGGCTGACCTCCCTGAGGACATTCACTCATGTCAGTCTCTCTAGAAGGCCTGGGGTCTTTCCGAGGACAGAGCAGATTCGACCCTCCATCCCACACCCGGGGCTCCAGCACATTCTGGGACGGGCGGTGGCAGCTTCAGTGTCTACCAGCTCCCAGGGTCTCTCAGGACCACAGGGGACTGCAGCGCCAACAGTGGAACTCTGGGCACCGTGACAGATGTGACCGCTCTCCGCACCCCAGCCCAGTCCATGGTCTGCCTGGCTGTGCCAAGGAGTGCAAGCAGGAGCGAGGAGGAGGTGCTGAGAAACCACAGATGGCCCCAGGCTGGAGGCATCTGGCCATGAGCTCAGCCACCCACCCAGGCTCTGGAAGCCAGGGACAGCGAGTCCCCTGCAGGCTCCCTGCTCTCCCCCCACCAAAACCGCACTCCTCACTGTCAGCCCTGGCCTTCCCGCAGGGGTGCTGCCATGCAAATGCCGTGGCTTGCCCCCCCCCAAGCCCAACACCACCACCACCACCACCACCCCTGCCTGTCCTGTGCCCTGGGGGCAGATGTGCCTGCATCAAGCCGCACTGCCTGGTTGCTGGGCCCCAGGCAGCAGCCCCCTTTGCCCCCTCCCGGTCCCCCGCGTCTGGGCACCCGGCAGGCCTGTGCCTCTCTGGGTGAGGCATCGCCCGCCCTGGTGTCTGCGTGTCAGCCACTGTCAGGCAGATATTGGTCTTCTATTTCCCTCGTGCTCTGGGGGGACAGAGGCAGCTTGTCCTGGCTGCTCTGTGTGCTGATGTAGAAACAGGCCAAGGAGGAGCACTGGAGGCAGGAAGGTGTGTGTGTGTGTGTGTGTTTGCACGTGTGTGCAAGTCCCCATGTGTGTTCCCGGAGTGTGTGTCCCAATAGTTCGTGTCCCTGTGTGTGTGTTGTTCCCGTGTCCTTGCAGATGCCCCTGTGTGTGCGCCTATGCAAACCTCTGCGCATGCTTGTGCAAATCTCAGTGTGTGCGAACGTAAATGTGTACGTAGGAGTGTTGTCTGTGTGTGCGGAGCAGTGTCCCTGTATCTTGTGTCCCTGAGTGGGTGTGAGCACGTCCTGTTTCTGAGTGTGCACACGTGAACACTGGGGTGACCGCCGGCGTGCACGTGTGTCGTGGTGTGACATGTGGCCTGTTGGGCCTGGCAGTGCTGGGTGGAGACTGAGGCGGGGCAGGAGCTACGGGCCAGCACCTCCCACCTCCCCCCACTGGACCCTCCTGTTTGTCATCTGGAGACACTGGGCTCTGGGCCCAGCGAGGCCTCGGTGCCCGCCACCTTTTGGAAAGAGCACGAGAGCCCCCGGGGCTGGGACAGATGAGGAGGATGGTTGCACTGGGGAGACCGTGGGCCCTGAGTGGAGAATCCAGCCCCTGCCCAGGCTGCCAGCCTTCAGGGTCCCCTAGAAGAGGCTATCTTGGGCTCCTCCCACCTGCCCTCTTGACCAGTAGATCTGGTTTTGTCCCTTTTACCTGTGAGCTGCCTACTCAATATCTGTTCCCCACCTCTTCCTAACAAACCCTGGCTTGGCGGGCAGCAACGTGCCCATCCGAGCCTCCCTTGCCATGGGAGGTGGCCTTGTGACAGTTCTAAGGAGATGTAAGTGCATGTCTGCTGGGGGCTACCAGGAAGGTGTTTGCTCTTGTGATGATAGGGGAGAGACGTAGTACCACGTCCTTCTCCCTCCTTTATCCTGTTTGGAGTATGATCGTGATGGCTGGAGTACAGCAGCCATCTTGCAGCCATGAGTTAAGAGGGGCAAAATGTCATGAGGATGATGGCAAATTGGTAAGATAGAGCCTTAGTCCCTGACAAGCATTATTGGGCAGCTAAACCAAGGTCCTTTGGATTTCTTATGATGAAAGAAAAATAAACCTTCATATGTTTAAATCCTGGTTGGTGGGTTTTTGTTACTTGCAGCCTGATGCAATCTTAACTGATCATTCCAGGTTGAGGGCTGGGAGAATGGGCTGTTTAGCTTACCCTGCCCCCTCTCCAGCCATGGGCCTCTCCCTCCAGACTGCTCAGAGTCCTGCTGACCCCCAGCCCCTGCCATTTGTGTGGTTACCAGAAGGATCCATGTTCAAATCAGGCTCGGACCCAGTTAGAATTTAGACCAACTCCCCATTTCCAGTCTTGGGGAGACAGACTCCTTCCTGCACGACAGGGGAATCAATCACTATCCTCCTTTCACAGAAGAGGAGACTGAGGTTCAGAGAAGGCTGAGGTTTGCCTAAGGTCACCAGCTGAGGGGATTACAACTCAGTCCTTCCCTATGCGGTGAGTTCTAAGGGCTCATGGAGGGAGTTCTTGTTCCCAAACTCCCCTCTCCAACCTGTCCCACCGGTGCCTGAAGTGCCCCTGTTGCAGGTTCATCAGTTAAACTGGCCCCCTTCTCAGGAGGGGACACTCCGTCTGTGATGTCCACAGGCCACCCTGTCCCGTAGGTGGCACCAGGAGCAGGATCAGGAGGCCTGGCTGAGCAAAGTGGGGAGGGAGAAAGGGGAAGGGGCCCTGCAGACTGACAACAGCCTGCCCTCGAGAGAGTGGGCCGGGGAGCAGCTTCCGTTGGCCTCTGCAGATGTGGGTGTGAGCTGTGGTCTGGCCACGCGGGCTTTTCCCCGGGATGCCCCAGCCGCTCACCGAGTGACTGAACCGGATTGCTCATGGCCGCTGGTGTTAGTCAGAGAGTGTGTCTGTGTGTGAAGAACAGGACTGGGTACAGGGAGTCCTGGGGGCAGAGGCAGCCCATCCCCCACACTCTGGCCTCAGTCCCTCACTCTCCCTCCCCGCTGAGCCCATCGTCTCAGCTGTAAACCGTGACAGCGATACCCTCTGGAAGGAGAAGAGGAAGGTGGAAATGGTTACACACCAAGATGCTACTCAGACGCCTCGGGTCTGGGGGAGTCCCCCGAGCAGTGACTGCTGGTCCAGCTCCTCTGAGGGGCCAGGCCTGTGCAGGTGCTTTCCCGGTTATCATTTCTCGAGTCCACACAAAAACCCAGCCGGGGCGGTCTGAACGTCTCCACTTTACAGACGAGGACACTGAGGGCAGGGCTGTCCAGTCCCAGCTCCCTCCATGCCTTGGGGTCCTGCATGGTCGGGCCTCTGCCTACCTCTCTGGCCCCTTCCCTCCTCCATTCTCCTGGCCCCTTAGCCTGGCTGGCACATGCTGGTTCGATGTCCGTCCCTGACTCCCCCAGCTGAGCGAGGGGCCTCTCCTAGCTCCCCTGTGCCTAAGCATACCCACCTTGGCCCCTGTCACAGGGACAGCAGCTGCCTGGGTGAGGACTGTCTCCCCTGTGAGGGGTGGGCCGGGACTGCGTGCTCACGGTTATGACCCCGCACACAGCACAGACAATAAAGAATGCCTTGGCCACGGTGTGGCAGAGCAGGATTCAAACGCAGGCTGTTTCTTGTCCCAAAGTGTGTCTTCTTAAAACTAAGGAGGTCTGGGACTGGGGGGAGGCAGGAACATCAGGATAGTGGCTCTCCAGGATGGAGACCCCCCTGTGTTCCTCAGACCTTAACTACACCTCCTCTGGCGGCAGAGGGGTGTGGACAGGTAGGACTGCTACTTCTACGGGCCCAGCATCCACCCCACCTTTGTTAAAGCCCAGGTTTCCTTTGGGAAAATGGCCCTCAGCCGCTCACGGTCTGAGGAGTTTGGCTGACGCTGCAGTCCTCTCCTCCGTCCGGAGGCGGACAGGTGACTGAGGTCTGGCCAATCAACACCCTCCCTCCTCTGCTGAGGCTGCCCAGTGAGGCCACCCTGAACCTCTGCTGAGACTATTGACAAAGGGGGGGCCCCACTGCCACAATGGGGGCCCCCGAGGTTGTCTGAAGGAGTCTGACACTGGGAGCACCCTGACGCTTCCAAACGATGAGGGTTAATGTCCTGCAGCTCAGGAGGGCCTCTGGGTGGATCAGCGATGGGGTCACCATGCGATAGGACGTGACTAAACACCCACCACAGAGCTCCTTACCCACCCCAGCCTGTTCCTCTTCTGGGGTCCCCATCTAGATGCCATCTCCGCTGTCTACCCAGAAACTCTGACACCTGCACTCACCCCCTCCACATACTTCCTTCAAGGACCCATGCTCTGTGTTCTTGCTGCCACCCCCTAGTCCAGACCCCCATCAGGGCTGTCACCCAGACTGTCACAATAGTCTCCTCCTTGCCTCCAGTCTCTCTCCCTCTGGACACCTTCCGTGCTGTTTGCCAGAAATATCTTACAGGAAGGCAATTCTGAAGGGCATTTTCCTACTCAAAAATATTCAGAGGCTCCCAGTAGCCTAAACCAGGAATTGTAAACTCAAATGCCCACAGCGGCCAGGCAGGAGACACGAGCCAGGAGACTTGAATATTTGTAAATAATACATGTGGTAGTCTTCGTTTTCTGAGACACATGTCCTCTCAGCCTCTTTTGTTTTCCTGCTTTCAATAATATGTAGAAAACAGTGGGTACAAGTACAATGATAAATGGCATCTGACACTCAGACTGTGCTGAGGAGGCATTAGGGAGTGGTGGGGACTGTGGTGAACTGGAGAGCTCCTGGCCTTCCAATGGCGGGGCTATTGCTCAGTTACAGTCCATTATTGCTATGTGGAAATGCAGGTCTGATGTTGACAGATCTTCCGATTTTCTGAAAACAAACAAACCAACCCCCAGAAATCAGGATTTTTTAATGAGATATCTCCCCATTTTTAACATAGGCAAATAACTCCAAGCTTTTAAAAAGCACTGTGTGAGTCATTCCCCTGCACAGCTGGTGGGAGTCTAAACAGGTACAATCTCTAAGGACAGAAATGTGATATTAACTGTTAAAATTACAAGTGCCATCTTCTTTAACTTGGCACTCCCACTTCTGGGGATTTATCCTGCAGATATAATTGCAGGGTGCAAGATGGTGTGTTCAAGATAATTCATTACAGCATTGTTTGCAATAGCAAAAAACATGAACTAATCTAACTATCCACCCGGAGGGTGCTGGTTAAATAGATGACATCTGTAATGGGATACCACACAGCTGTAAAAAAGAATGAGGTGGTTTCTTAGATATGACATCAAAAGCACAAGTGACAAAAGACAGCATAGATAAATTGGAATTCATCACAACTAAAAACTTTTAAAACTTTTAAATTTTAAGAACTTCTGGGCTTCAAATGATACCATCAAGAAAGTGAAAAGACAATCCACAGAATGGGAATAAATGTTTTTTGTTTTTTTTTTTTTAAATGAAGCTGCTGTTGGCCTTTATTTGCTGTTTGTACAAATTGTTTTTCCTTCTTTTTTTTTTTGAGGGAGATTGGCCCTGTGCTAACATCTGTTGCCAATCTTCCTCTTTTTTTTTTTTCTCCCCAAAGCCCCAGTACATAGTTGTGTATCATAGTTGTAGAGTTGTAGCTCTTCTACGTGGGACGCCGCCTCAGCATGGCTTGATGAGCAGTGAGTAGGTCCACATCCAGGATCCGAACCAGTGAACCCCGGGCGGCCGCAGCAGAGCACATGAAGTTAACCAGTATGCCACTCAGCCGGCCCCAGAATAAATACTGTAAATCTTGTATCAGATAAGGGATTTATATCCAGAATATATAAAGAGCTCTTACAACTCCATGATAAGAGGCAAATGACATAATTAAAAATGGGCAAAGGACTTGAAGAGACCTTTCTCCAAAGAAGACAGATGGCCAACAGCTCATGAAGAGAGGCTCCGCACCATTAGTTATCAAGGAACGCAAATCAGAGCCACAACGACACACCACCTCACACTCACTAGGATGGCTGTAATTCACAACAAAAAAGGAAATAAGTGTTGGTGATGACGTGGAGAAATTAGAACCCTCAACTATTGCTGTTCAGATTGTAAAATGGTGCAGCCACTGAGGAAAACAGGCGGTTCCTCAAAATGTTAAACAGAGGGGCCGGCCCGGTGGCGCAGCAGTTAAGTGCACGCGCTCTGCTTTGGCGGCCTGGGGTTTGCAGGTTCGGATCCTGGGTGTGGATCGACGCACCGCTTGTCAAGCCATGCTGTCACGGGTCCCATATAAAGTGGAGGAAGATGGCACAGATGTTAGCCCAGGGCCAGTCTTCCTCAGCAAAAACGAGGAGGATTGGCATGGATGTTAGCTCAGAGCTGATCTTCCTCACACACACACACAAAAAAGTTAAACATAAAAGTTTACCATATGACCCAGCAATCCCACTCCTAGGTTTATACCCAAGAGAAATGAAAACATGTCCACATGGAAACTTGTACGTGAGTGTTCACAGCATCATTATTCATAATTGCCAAAAAGTGGAAATAACCCAAATGTCCATCAACTGATGAACGCATAAACAAAATTTGGTATATCCAAACAATGTAATATATTTGGGCTTAAAAAAGGAATGAAGTCCTGACACGTGCTGCAAAGATGAACCTTGAAATCGTTATGCTGAGTGAAGGAAGTCAGACACAAAAGGTCACACAGCACAAGATTCCATTTCTATGGAGTGTCCAGAGACAGAAGGTAGATTAGCGGTTCTGGGGGCTGGGGGATAGGAGGAGTGACTGCTAACGGGTTTCTTTTTGGGGTGATGAAAATGTTCTAAAATTAGGTAGTCGTGATGGTTGCACAACTCTGTGAACATACTAAAAAACACTGAATTGTACACTATAACAATTTGATAGTATGTGAATTATAACTCAAAAAAGCTGTTATAAAAAATGAATAAGGGACCTCTCTGGTTATTGATACTTAATGATCTTCAGAAGTGCATGAAATATGCCGCCTTGTGTATATTAAAGGGGAGGTGGATAAAAATGTGTATTTGTATTTGCTTGTGCTGAATTTGTATTGCTTGTTTCTTACTTCCAGTAAGAAACTACAGTGTTCGCTGCAGCGTTATTCACAATAGCCAAGTCTTGGAAACAACCTAAGTGCCCATCAACGGATGAATGGAGAAAGATGTGGTGTATATATACAACGGAATCCTACTCAGCCATACAAAAGATGAAATCTTGCCATTTGCAACAATATGGATGGACCTTGAAGGTATTATGCTACGTGAAATAAGTCAGATAGAGAAAGACAAATGTCACAATCTCACTTACATGTGGAAGGTAAACAAACACATAGATGTGGAGAACAGATTGGTGGTTACCAGAGGGGAACGGGGGTGGGAGGGCAAAAGGGGTAAAGGGGCACGTGCGTACGGTGATGGATGGCAACTAGACTTTTGGTGGTGAAGATGATGTAGTCTATACAGAAACCAAAATATAATGATGTACACCTGAAGTTTATGTATTATAAACCAATGTTACTTCAATAAAAAAGGAAGAAAGAAAAGCAGGCACCTGGGGGTAGGACTAAGATTTTTCACTCGAACCTTTTTATATTGAGTTTTGAACCAAGTGAAACTTTTTTTTTTAAAAAGAAGTGGTCAGTGTGTCTTATGCAGCAGACCTCAGTAGGGCAAGGACTGAAGAATGTCCATTGGATTTCACTATAGTTAGAAAATCAATAATTTTTCCAGGACAGAGTCAGGGCCTAGTGAGGGGAGAGGCAACGCAGCTCACAGTGGATTGAAAAGTAAGTGAGAATCAGGGCGTTTTTGCCAGAGATTGTTGAATAGTCTGTAACTTATACACCCAGCCTCACTGAAACATTTATAGAGAAGTACTTAAAGGACACATAGTCTATGAGTCTCTTCTGATGCTTCACGTTTTATTCCTGGATTAGACCATCACACGGCTGTCCACTCGGTCCCCTGAAAAGCTGTGTTTATGTGTCCTGCTTTTGTATGCCCCCTACTTATACTGAGGGACACCACAGGCCTTACACTGGACGTACTTCAGAGATAGGGAAGATTGTCTGCAGTATCACCTAAAGAAAGGTCATCAAAGAAATATTTTCAGACCTTAGTGACAGAAAATGTCCACATAGTCCACATGAATATGATTTCTTTATTAATGTTTGATGCAAATAATGTAACAGATAATTCGGCCTTTTGCTAAGCTGTCAGGAAAACCTGAAACAAATTTATAGTTCAGCCTTAACTCAGGAGGCCCATATGATCTTTATTTGTCTAAATACTAGACATCGATTTATCCTGGGACTGATATATTTTTCTTTATGTTGAGTTTTAAAAAATGCAGTACTATCTACTTCTCTATCTTAATGTATGAATTCCAACAAACTTCTTAAAATTCAGTGCAAAAAAAAAAAGGTATTGAAAAGAGTCAACAAAAAGAAACTGTCACCACTAGAAAAGAGAAGGGCTTCTGTGGGGCTGGTAAATTTTTAATCTGAATTCAATACACTGGTGTGTTATGTTTGTGAAGACTGATTGGGCTACACACTTATGAAGAACTTTCTGTATGTACGTTTTAGTAAAAAGTAAAAAACAGAATCACAACAGTGGGGAATATAAACAAAATTTTAAAAAGTGTGTAGGCTTACCAAAATTCATTTCTGGTCTGGTTCTGAAGCCGGGTATCTGAGGCGTACTGTAGATATTAAACCAATTTACTGTTTTTCCTGTTTAACTTGAGGGGTGACTCAGGGGTCTGGAGGATTTGGGAGCCCGTTCTGCAGGAGAAAGAGAATGCCTTTGGAGAGGTTGTGATCACCGGATGGCCGACCACCAGACTGATGGCTGGCCCTCAGCAGCTGCTGAAGCCCAGAAGTGAGACTGCCCAGAGGCTTATCTGGAGTGACCCCTTTGTTTCCCTGAAGCCCCTCCTGTCAAGCCCCTTAGCTCTATAAAACCCGTTTTCTGCTCTAGGGGAGGTGGATTTGAGCGAACTCAGGCCCCCGCCTACCTGTTTTGGCCAATTCGAATAAACTTTTCTCATCTCCAAGCACCGATGTCTCAGTGTTTGGCTTGCTGGGCATCCGGCACACGAATTTGAGATTAAGAGGTTCGGTATCAGTTCCACTCTTCGGCCACTAGTTTGCCACGTAAGGGATAAACCCTCCATCTGGCACTCAGACTAACTATCGCGTTCCATCTAGCGGTCATTATCTGGCAAAGGAGACCCCGCAGAGCCCGCGTTCCTGCTTCTCGGCCTCATTACCTTCGCCTCCCTGTTTCCCCAGCTCGATGGCCCTTCTCTGCTCACTTGGTGGAAGCAGCCATCTTTGGAGTCCGGACTCCAAACCCTTCTTCCTCACAGCCCCACCTTGAGCTCCCTGCTGCAAACCTGTCCTCCATCGTTACCACCCAACGTGGGGCCTTCTGCTCGCCACAATACATGCCAACAGTCAAAAGGCAAGGTGGTAGGAGAAAAAGGACTTTGTTATTACAGCTTGCTAGCAAGAGGGAAGATGGCTGACTCATGTCCAAAAGAACCATCTTAAGGGGGCATGAAATCTTACAGCAGTTATATAGGCCATTGGGTTATAGGGGAGGGGGCTAGGAATGTTGACCTTCTGGTGTTACAGACCAGGAGTGCCACACCAGATCTTTCAGTTTTCACTGATGATGGCTATCAGCATAGACTCTCTGTTCAGGGATCATCACATTCCTAAGGATCTCAAAAGAACAAAGTTATCATCTTATTGCAGCTGGGAGGTACATGCACAAGCAGGGGTCATAAAATCTACAGAGCAGTTAGATCTCCTGGAGGGTGCATATCCAGCTGGGTTAGTTTGTCAGAGGTCATTCGAAGTTACAATAGGGTTTCTTTTCTACAACATGGCTTCCCTTATGTCAACCTTGTCTTGAGCCGGTATCAATTCCCCCCCTTTGCTGTTTAGCCCCTCAATCTTGAAGGATGTCCTGTTGTTCCATCTTATTGAACCAGTCTCTTAGTAAGATGGTGATGCAGGTGGGTTCCCAAAGTTAGGCCTACATTATGGAAGCAAATAACCAGGTGTTATGAGAGGTTCGGGGATTCGATCAGAGATGTAAAAGACACTTTCCACTCCAAACAAATGGACTGAAGGTATATTTTATTATATAGAGGATAGTAAAGGTGACAGTCTGCAAACAGATCTAGATAGGTCAAGTATTAGAAGGGAAAAAACATCAGCCCGACTGGAAAGGGAAAACACCCACATCGGCTGAAGAGAAAATGACACAAATCAACCAGAAAGAGAAACACCAGGTTGACCGAAAAGAGAACACATCAAATCAATTACTTCATATCAAATCAATTACTTCACATCAGATCAGTTACTCACAACATCCACGCCCCACTGCCGGGAGAGCTCTGTCAATCGACGCGGCTGGGCAAGGATCACACGTCCTGGGCAAGGTGTCCCTTCCACAGGTGGAACTCTCTCTGGGTCTCAGTTTCCAGCAGTTTTTATACCATCAGTAATTTTCAGAGTAAGCAATTACAGAGTTTGCAGAGCAAGCATTTAGTGTTCCCATGCACAAAATGGTTATCAGTGGCGTACGTGCACTGAGCCCCCTGGCTAACGTCCCAGCCCAGTAGTTGTGTACGTGCATTGTTCTCTTTGGTTATCGTCCCAGCCCGGCATAGATGGCCAGTCCATCCCGTGCTACGACGCTCCAAGAGCCTTGAAATGTTACAACCTGCAACTCCCTCCGTGAGAGAAGGGCCAGTTCCCACCACGCAGAAAGCAGCTTTTATATTTCTTTTTGTGCTGGTGGCTGTAGGTCAATGGAGCGGCCAAACATGGCTGCACTCATGTCAAGACATATTCGGCCGTGGCCGTCTCCATTAACCATAAGACACCATACGCACAGACAATGAACTTCGTACACAAGTACATAAGGCACATCCAATAATCCAAAATCCAATGACTACAATAATTATAAAACTATCTCGCAATAAAGGACCCAAACCCCAAGGTAACCAATCAAATAACCCCTTAGAATATGAAATGTTATTAACTTGATCTTGCAAATCATGCACAGCATCAAAGATAACATTAGATAAGGTAACACTTAGGCATAACAAATTAGCTTGCAGAAGTCCAGATCAGCCCCCATCACAGAGGGTAGCAGAAGGCAGGGTAATAGAGAAATTATCTTATATTGCGAAGTTGCTTGTTGTTTCTGAGACCAAATTTCTTGGCCATTCATAGTCCAGGTTATAGGTCCCACTGGTGTAGAGCAGTTGGTCTAACTGTAGAGGGTCAAAGGTTGTCCTACAGAGGCATTAGTTGGTGCGTAGGTTTGCAGCAGACATGGAAATGCAGCACAGCATAGTAAACACAGCAGGAATATCTATTCACGCAAAGAAACAGAATTTTTAGGAACATGATATAATTGTTCATTTCCTGGATACATTACTATGAGTGTTGCAGTGGGCCCTTGGGCCACTACTTCTGCGGCACGGGGAGCCGCATTGGGTGGATGTGTCACCCACACTTTTGCTCCAGGTTTCCATCCATCTGTAGATCCAAATCCTTGTATTCCTCTTTTAGTTAATTCACTTGGAGGTTGTCCTTGTGACACATTTGGAGTCGAGAGGGGAAGCACCAATAATTGTCCCACTCGTTCCCCAGACTCTACAGTTAGTACTGTGTCACTACCATTATATAATATAAATTTTATTTCTCCCTGGTAATCTGGATCAATAACTCCTCCCAGTACATCAATACCTTTTGCTGCCAGTCCAGAGCGTCCTTTTAACAAACCAAAGGTATTTTTGGGAAATTGTACCCCTATCCCAGTAGGGACTATAGACTGCTTCCTAGGGGGCAATTGAATAGAATGAACAGTAGATAAATCCAATCCAGCCGCTTCGGCCGTGGCACGAAAAGGCGGTTTAGCAGACTGAGTCAGGGGCCAATAGGTTAAGGTCATAAACTCATGGGTGGCGGTTGCCACTTCTGTAATCTTTGCTGGTAACAACCTTGACAGAGGAGTCTCATTAGGGCCTAGTGGCCTGTTATTTAACATATTTAGAGCAGTACTTAGATGGTTGTGCCCCCCCTTTAATGAGCCATGACCAAGTTTCCTCAATTGTTGTTTAAGCAATCCATTCATTTGTTCTATGATGCCTGCAGCTTGGGGGTAATAAGGTATATGATAAATGCATTCTATATAATTTTCCTTGGTATAAGTTTGAATCAACTTACCTGTAAAGTGGGAACCGTTGTTACTCTGAATTTGCCTTGGTGTTTTATAATATAACTTAATTATATCCAATAATTTTATGGCACTCTGTTGAGTGGCCACTTTAGCTGGTATAGCCAATAAATAACCAGAATATGTATCAACAGCAGTGCAGGCATAAGTATATCCACAAGAATTTGGCAATGGTCTAATAATATGACCTTGGTAGGGGTGTGGAACTCCCCGTTTATTTAACTGTTGGCATAACTGACATTGTTGTACTGCAGTGGCAATATTATCGTGAGTGACAAGGATTCCCCTTTGTTGTGCCCACCTGTATGACGTTTGTTCTCCCAAGTGTCCACTCTTTTTGTGGACCTATTGTGCTAAGCCTGGGTTGTGTGTTGCATGACTTCGCACCAGCTGATCAGCATAAGAGTTATATTTCTGTTCTGTAGAAATTAAAGAACTGTGAGCATCAACATGAAATACAGTAACAATTGTATTTTGGCATCCTAATCATATGTCTTTTTGTAATTTCTTTTTTAAGTTAAAAAAACTTTAATTTTGGCAGAAGTTTATCAAAAATATCAAAAGATTTTAAAACACTTGGTCAAATAGGAAACAATGCCTAGTTATTTATTTAATCAAGTTGACAACAGAAACAGTTAAAGGCAAACAGAGAGTTAAAACAGTCAAAAAACAAAAACAAAAACCTTAAGGGAGAGACTTCAGTCCTTTTGAACATAGGAAATTATTTTAACAAAACATAGGTGTTTTGTCTTTTACATAAACTTACTCAAAAGAACACCTTTTAATCTCTATATAAAGAGCAGACTAAAAGTTTAAGAAAATTACCTTTATAAGAGAGAAAGCCAAATTTTAATTTTTTATCAGCTTACTTTAGCCAACTTGATCATGTGCAAAACTCCTCAGGGCTTTACTTTTACAAACCTTCTGTCACTTATTTTTTACATTTAGAATTTGTCCTACGCCTTTTTTTTTCTTAGTACTTTAGGACAAATTTATTTTTCTTAACAAAACAAACATAAATATCTCTATTCTTTATACCTTCTTTATGGACAACATACCTTTTGCTTTTTTTGTATACAGACTTTCCAGAAATGTGTACTTTCTCATAGAAAATTTCTCAACATGCACATAACATGTTTATCATTAAACGTAAGCATCTTTCAGTTTTTTTTTTTTGAGATAAGAGACCATAGGCAGACAAATTTATGCTTAGTAACCAATTTTTAATGTTTTATCTTATGTGGAAACGACCCAGAGACTCAATAAATTTTTATCAACTTAATTTAGCAAAACTCTAAAGCTTCAAGTTACCAAAAAGATTTTGGAAGCTGTTTTTGAAATAACTTTGTCTTTTAGAAGACTCTGTGTATTAATTAAAGATTGCATTTCATCGTGAGAGGTTTTGAATCCTCTCTTTTAAGGGTGACCCTTAAGGTGAACTCATCTGAAACAGATTCTCCAGAATAGCCATCCCAATTTCAAATTACTTCAAAAGTTTACTTATTTTCACTTGTTTAATTTTAGATCAGGAATTCCGGGGGAGTTGAAGTGGGGAAGCTCAGCAAGAGAGGGGAGGGGAGCAGCAGATTCAGCTTAGGCTGCTGGCATGTTTAATTGCTTAATTATTTTTTCTTAAAGAGGCAATACAGTATTCCTGATTTTGTTTAAAAACCTCAAAAGATTAAAATAGGCTTCCCACTAGTGGTTTAACTTTTTAGCTGGCTTTTTCCAATTGCATAAGCAAATACATCAGTTTTGGTAAATTGAAATTGCCCCATTTTGGCCACTTTTCCTCTCTGGAGTCTATGGAATATTGTGGCAATGTGGTGTTATAATAAAAAACCTATCTTCTTGGATATGGGCTCCTAGCTGAATGTAGCCCATTTAGCCAAGAGGTGGCCCAGAGGGCTCTCCTTGGGGACAGATGGAACTTCCCCCCTTCAAAATTACAAACATATAGAATAGACAGTTAAATGGGATCCCAAACAGAACAGATAGATGCATCTAACAGATTCCGGGTAAAAGTCCTACAATTATTCCCACTCCAGTAGGGATAGCCCTGCCTCTTAAAGAGACAGGACTCCAGATGGAGGGGAAGGGAGTTGTTGGTGTAAGCAAAAACAAACAAATAGGCAAACAAACAAATAATTCTAGAGGCTGTTTCCCTGTCATAAGAAAAATGTGCGCAGGGTCAGCGGTGCCAGGTCAGATGGAAAGCACTGGGAGCAGTCCCTAGGGCAAATCACCTAGGCAGCTGCTGGACTGTTTCCCAGGACATCCCACCCGGCCCAGACCCACCGAGCCACCGACAAAGAGCCTCCCGGCTGGCTCGCCAAATTATTATTGGATACATATTTAGGCTCACTATTTGTCACTTAAGAGGAGCCAAATAAAACTAGAATGCCAGGCTCACGGCAAGGAAAGAGTTTCTATTTTGGGTGACATCAGCCGGGACTGTAAATTTGAAACTTCTTTTTTTAAGAGTACATTTTCCCTTGTATTTTATCCCTATCTTCCATAGCCCGACGATAAGCAGTCAATAAACATTAACTTTGCCGTGCCAGAAAAGAAACATTATCTCTTTTTTCTTATTGTCTGCAAAGCTTTGGTCACATCCAATGGTTCATATCTCGCAGACGAACATCCCAAGTTTCACATAATCTTGACCTGTGAGTCCACTCCCCAGCCAGAGTGCAAGAGGGAGGGTCCTCCCATCCTGGAATTTCTTCCACCTTGGCTTCAGTTACCTTTCGTTTGAATAGGAAAGGCATCTCCTTAATCGAATCCTGCTCACAGCGCCAATTATGTTATGAGAGGTTCGGGGATTCGATCAGAGATGTAAAAGACACTTTCCACTCCAAACAAATGGACTGAAGGTATATTTTATTATATAGAGGATAGTAAAGGTGACAGTCTGCAAACAGATCTAGATAGGTCAAGTATTAGAAGGGAAAAAACATCAGCCCAACTGGAAAGGGAAAACACCCACATCGGCTGAAGAGAAAATGACACAAATCAACCAGAAAGAGAAACACCAGGTTGACCGAAAAGAGAACACATCAAATCAATTACTTCATATCAAATCAATTACTTCACATCAGATCAGTTACTCACAACATCCACGCCCCACTGCCGGGAGAGCTCTGTCAATCGACGCGGCTGGGCAAGGATCACACGTCCTGGGCAAGGTGTCCCTTCCACAGGTGGAACTCTCTCTGGGTCTCAGTTTCCAGCAGTTTTTATACCATCAGTAATTTTCAGAGTAAGCAATTACAGAGTTTGCAGAGCAAGCATTTAGTGTTCCCATGCACAAAATGGTTATCAGTGGCGTACGTGCACTGAGCCCCCTGGCTAACGTCCCAGCCCAGTAGTTGTGTACGTGCATTGTTCTCTTTGGTTATCGTCCCAGCCCGGCATAGATGGCCAGTCCATCCCGTGCTACGACGCTCCAAGAGCCTTGAAATGTTACAACCTGCAACTCCCTCCGTGAGAGAAGGGCCAGTTCCCACCACGCAGAAAGCAGCTTTTATATTTCTTTTTGTGCTGGTGGCTGTAGGTCAATGGAGCGGCCAAACATGGCTGCACTCATGTCAAGACACCAGGTAATTAATAAGACAAAAAGAAAAACAAAGTTAATGGTGGGAGCAAATTATAAACCAGTTTCTGAGTCCAGGGGGCAGCCAGTCAAAAAGATTTCTAGATGTCAGAGTCAAAGCATCTTTTGCAGTTTGAAATGTCTCTGAAGATGTCTTCAGGTATTCAGGTACCTTCCTGAGTGGCTTACACAGTAACAGACATGAATCTCTCTTAAGTTTATTTCACGTCCACCAGCTTCAGTTTGTAAGGCTTCAGGAAAAAGGGCAGGTTCAGTTTTCAGTGATTCCAAATGAAAATGATGGAAAAAAAATTGAAAACATTAGTTTGGAGATCTGTAGCCAAATATTTCAAGAGACTAGAAGAATTCAGGATCCAGTCCAGTTAACAGATATAAAACAGAAACCTCACAGACAATTATCAGAACTAGAACTTAATATCTATGAATGTGTACTATAGTTTCTATTGAAACATATATTTTTCTCTCTAAAATCACGCTCATTTTATCAAAGATAGCCAAATTAAAACTAACTGGTTTGCAAAATAAAATAAACGGCACAATTATTTACATAAGTACAGCAAGAACAGCCATTGATCATATAGGCTCTTTTAAATCTGCTTTGCTGGAACTCTTGATAAGGAATCTCAGATTGAACTTTAAAGGCCTCTTGAGGCCAGGAAAGCCAAGCCAAGGACTTTGTCATCAGCCTTTGCCTGCAATACCTACAGATTTGGGTGAATTTCTCTCTTCTCGAGGTCCCCAAAAATATTTCGAGGTTCCTTGCACCTGCCAGATAAGTGACATTCCTTACTTATCCAGTAGATGCTGCTTGGAACACTGAACATAAGGTACCAGGCCAATACTTCCATGTGGCTTTATTCCGTAAAGTCCAATCTTTGTCTCTCAGAAGCTGTCTTGTCACATTCCATCAAAGCTTTAGTAATATAACCAATGTTTCCAATTGTGTCCTGTTATAAGGAGAACAGATTCTTATTGAACTTATGCAAATATCTTTATTGCCATGAAAACAATACTCGCTTACTAAGAGTTTCCAAATCCTGGAGGGATCAGGTAGGGAGAAAAGATAAATGTTTCCATTCTGCTTACCAAGGTATAATTTACCAAATTGCCATAAGTCATAGCTATCTCAGGAGAAAAGAGAAAAAGTTTTCCTTAAACCTGGGAAAACAAAACATTAAAAAAAATAAGCAATATTTCAAACAAAAGCCATAAAAAAATTATAATCATGCCCATCAGTTCATTTAGTCCAGAGTAATTGATTCTTGATCTTAATCTTGTTAGCAGTTTCATGAAGTCCGCAGTTTCTCTGTCAGAGTTCTGTTATTTCTTACTCAGTTCAGCTTTTTTTTTTTTTTTTTTTTTTTGGTGAGGAGGACCAGCCTTGAGCTAACATCCAATGCCAATCCTCCTCTTTTTTTGCTGAGGAAGAGTGGCCCTGGGCTAAGATCCATGCCCATCTTCCTCTACTTTATGTGGGACGCCGCCACAGCATGGCTTAACAAGCAGTGCGTCGGCGTCGGTGCTCGCCCGGCATCCGAACCAGCGAACCCCGGGCCGCCGCAGCGGAGCGCGCGCACCTAACCACTTGCGCCACCGGGCTGGCACCCCCAGTTCAGTTTTATAATCTGAAAGTTTATCAGAAACCTGTATTCTAGAGTAAGTGCCAAAGTCCTTTCCATGAATTTTTCTGAAGATGAAACATATTTTGCAAAAGCATCAAACAATAACTGTCTGTAAACAACAAGACCCCAAAATGGCAAGTGACAAAGAAATTTGGTTAATTTTTTGACATACAATACTTTAAAATAATAACCAGAACCAGACTGATAACCAGGACAGATCAGAATTTCTGTAGTGTTATACAATTTCAAAGCACCCATATCAATAACATTCACCCGCACAATATCACCTAAGAAGGTTTATCATCAGTTATTTGACAATGCTTCCCACGTAATTTAACATACCGAATAAGCCTAATAAGTTTAGTACCTTCCTCCTTATAGAAAGAGAGCAAATTTCTTTGAGAAGTTCCAGGGGCCCTTTGAAAATTCTCAAAGAAAAAAAGTCCAAAGAAAGACTTTATTTAAGATATGTATTTTGGAGAGCTTGTCAAAAAAATATGAAAAGGTTTTAAAACACTTGATCAAATAGGAAATAATGTTCGCTGCAAAACAATGCTCAGTTATCCATTTAAACAGTTAAGGGCAAACAGAGAGTTAAAATAGTCAAAAAAAAAAAAAAAAGCAAAAAAGAAACCTTAATAGAGAGACCTCAGTCCTTTGAACACAGGAAATTATTTTAACAGTTTTTCTGTCTTTTAGGTAGACTTACTCAAAGGTAAAGAAAAACCTGTTATAGCCTCTTTATCAAGTTCAAGAAAATTATCCTTTTAAGAGAAGACGACCAAATTTTAATTTTGTATCAGCTTACTTCTGATATTAAAACTCATTTACTTGGGCTGGCCCCGTGGCTTAGCGGTTAAGTGCGCGCGCTCCGCTGCTGGCGGCCTGAGTTTGGTCCCGGGCGCGCACCGAAGCACCGCTTCTCGTGTCCCACATGCAGCAACTAGAAGGAGGTGCAGCTATGACATACAACTA